>NW_008236696.1:3482100-3558541 GCF_000691975.1 Corvus brachyrhynchos | reverse complement strand
CAAAGTGCAGCACGGCTCAGCAATATCGCTTTAATTATGACATTGCTTGGGTTTTATCACCAAAATAATTTTGGCCTAATTTTGATTCATATTGACATGCTAACAGGAAGAAGGGATGATACGGAAAGAGAAGGAGCTCTAAAAGACATTAATATTCATGCCAGCAAAATATTCGTCACGCATGACCTCATACCTCAAAAGTGTAAAAAAGAACATTATTAACAAAGGCAGCACTTGGGAACGTGGCTGGGTTTGTGCTGGTGTCAGCATTTTGTAGGACATAATTTGCTTTCATTTTTCATTGTAATTGGATCCTAAAACACTTCCTTGGTTCTGCAACTTGGAATTTCAGTGCCAGCTGAGCAGAAAGATCCCTCAGAAAAATATCAAATCTCTTCTGAATAGTGAATAAAACACAATTATTTAAACCTTTTAAAGGAGGCTTGTTCTGATGAGCTCTCATGGCACCTTCTTGTTCAACAAGGCTGCTGTCTGACATGGCCTCTCACTTAGAGGCTGCAAGTAAACTTTTGCTCTCCCATTCCTCCTGGAATTGATGCATCTAAGAGGATGGAAATTTTTTTCTACTACTACTTTGTACAACAGAAGAACCACTACATTTTCACTGCCTTCCTTTGACTGTCTCCCTGAAGGCACCGGTCTAGAAGCTGCTGGCATCGGTCTAGAAGCCTGAAGAGTCCAGCTTTCAGAAGTTTTGTTCTTGACAATAACATATGAAAAGGTGGTTGATTTTTTCCCCTGACTTCTCTCTTCATAAAAGATATTTTCAAATGTAAAGTGAGTGTATTTGATATTGAAAATTAGTAGGCTAAGCAAACAAAACACCAACAAGATTTATCAAGAGCGGAATTTCACTTTAGAGGGTTCTTTTTATGCATCACTGTAACTGCAAAAAATCCTCATTTAATTGTAAATACTAGTGTTAGAGTGTTTATATTCTGGGATTGCAGATTTCTATGCAATATGGCTTAAATTCTTTCAGATTAGGAGTTCAAAATTCCTGAAAATGTATATACCAAATAATGACAGCAAACGTGTAGAATTTGCAAGAGTTCAGGCTGGTGAGAAAAAAATATTTTAGATTTCTGGCCACTGATGTCACATGAGATGTGAGATTTTGAAAATCAGGCCCTGTGGGTTTTTTTTTCAGTTTTCCAAAGCATTTGCATGCCTAGAGATCAAGAGAAACAGCCTGGGAGATTTAGAGAAGCACCTAAACATGTGTTGTTAGTCAATGTAAATTAAGCATGTAAGCCTGTCAGATGCTTCTGTAGATCATACTGGATGTCCAGCTGTGTATTTAAAAATAGAAAACAATTATAAATTAGTTCCTTAGAAGCTATAACCTCTCATAAACCTTATCAGCTATTAGGATCTCAGAATCCAGGACTAGATTGCTCACAGCCTATTTTAAAGATGCTCTTTACCTGTATGATGCAGCAATGAAACACAGATGGACAAATTACGGCTGAAGCATCAGAATGTTTCTGCTAAGGGACAGTACCTGAGCTACAATAACCCTACACACGTCATGGAACTATGGTGAGGCATTTTGAGATGTTTTCTCTACTGAGATTTTCTATTCATGTAAAGCCAGGTCAAAATTACAGTCATATGTGATTAATTTTCCCATAATACCAAAAGGAATTTTTCCTCTTTGAGCTTACTCCTGTGTTGTCTAATATAGATTTGCTAGGAATATACAGGGAGATGGCACATGTTTTGCTTGGAACAGATGAAAACTTGGATCTAAAATGAGAGGTGTGTTTTGTAGGTTGTTACTGATGACATATGGGGAGGATAAATTCAGAACAGATTGTCATTTAACACCACCAAGAGCCATACTCTTAAAACGAGGCTGGATATGATCCTAATGGGTTACATCCTGCCTGCACTCATGTTTTTGTGTCCAGGAGGAGTTGTTTCAGCTCCTTTGGCCTTGTGACAAATTCACAAGAGCACATGTGTCATTTAAAAGATGACTTTGATGACCTGTACTGCTGCAAGTGCCCCTGCTCTCGTGGTGCCGCGCGTCTCTTTGTGCTCTCTCTCTGCCTGCCTCTCCCGCTCTGTCCTCAGCTCTGATTCTCAGGATGCTGCTGAGGTGCTCCACTGCATCCACATGTGCACAGCACAAGCTCCTCAGGCCTCTGGGATACTGAGGCTTACACCAGGAGTTCCAGCATGGAACACCCTCATGGGACATCTGATTCTCCAGTATTTCACCTCCAGGTTTATGTGGTATAAAGCAAGTGAGAGCCATTCCACTTTAGCACTGCCACGGGGTGGAAGGAAGCCTCACACAGACAATGATCACACTCATTGGCAGCTTGGAAATGCTGATAAGCAGAAAGGTATTAGGCTTTAGTTGTAAATCTGAAACTTTTGGCTTGCTAGACAGTCACCTGTGCGTGACTATGGATTAATGATGGGAGAGATGGCTGCTTTCCATGGAGCTGCTTTCTGGCCTGTAATCAAATCCTTATTACCTCACCAGCGTAAGAAAATTCCCAGGGAACTGTGCTGGCCTTTTCTCCAGAGTGACATGAGGAAGAGCAATCAAAAGAAAGGGGGAGGGGAAAAAAGAGATTAGGAGTAAGTCACTTAGAGTTCTGCTCCCCTGACAGAAGCTGAGAGTGGGGTGAGCAAAGAGCTGTGTGAGTTGTCCAGCTGCTGGAGGAGACCGAGGAATCCTCTGAGTGCCCGACTGTGTGTGGGACACCTGGCTCCATGAGGCTGCACGTTGTGCCTGCATGTGAGACTAGTCCTAAGTGATGTTCTCAATTTCCATATTAATTCAAGGACTGCAGCCAAAGGTAGAAACCCAAAGTCTCCAGGGAAGAAAAACAAATTGCTTTGACTTCTAAAGGAAATCAATATTAGACGGTGCATTGGTTAAAGTGTTGAAACCCATGGATCAGTTCCAGATCCTCTCTAAAGAGATCCCTTAGGAATTCTTAGAATAGATCTTCATTATATTCAGCTTAGAAACACTTCAAGCAGGAGGCAGAGTAAAGCTGGACAATTCTGCAAGTAGCTTGCCTTTTGTCTTGGAACCCAAAATATATTTCAGTGTAGTTTAAAACAGACTGCAAAACCTGTGAGCTCTGGCAGCAGAAACACCACTCTGCCTCCACAATCTGCTACCTGGGACAGTAATGAGCAAAAGAACAAACACCAAAAGTTTAAAAGTCTCCTTTTCTAATAAAAGATTACAAGACAGTAGGATATTAGATGATAGGAGAATTTACACGAAATGAGAGACAAGATAACCACTTTCAATTACAATCCTACTTACAAAGCTGGATCATAGAAGACCACTCTGTGGCCCTAAGAAATAATGTGAAATTAGGAGTAAATGTACAGGTGAGTTACAGGAATATGAATGTTAAGAAAACAGAAGACACTGTATTGGTTTAACCACTCCTAGGCAGTAAAAGGACATGGTCTTCTGTTCCAGCTGTGCCAGTGCAATATCCTGACATTCTCAGTCTAATTCTCATGACGAATCCTCACATTCCCTGTGGCAGAAATTATGCTGCCTCAGATCTGCTGATGCTCAAGCTGATTAGGTGACTTTTCCTTAACCTTTATCAGTCTTAGTTGAAATGGTTCAACAGTACATTTTTCCACTAACCCACCTCATTTTTGAATAAAATGGGTTAGGGAGCACACACACAAGCAGTGCTGCTGGCAGGTTTGAGGGGGCTGTTACCTCCAGCACGGGAATGGTAAGTAGGTGCTGGGGACTGTAGAACTTTTGACAGCTTGAGAGAACTGTTTGCAGTGTGAACCTCACACCTCACCCTTCTTCACTTACCTCGTTCAGTTTCATTGCAACCTTAATGCTCTGGGCAGTGAAGAAAGTTAAGCCAAATGGTGGAGAAACAAAACCAGAAAAAAAAAAAAATTAAAGACTGTTATAAAATCTTGCATTGTCCAGTCCCACAGTCATGGATTGTAGCTACTCTCATTTAATTAAAAATCAGAACCAAAATACCTCTTTGGCAAAGACAGTGTTGGTTTCGTAAATCAGTGAACAAACCATGTTTTCAAGAACTTCCTAAGTCTCTAAAAAGCCAGTAAAATTCATACCATCATCATGATACATGATTTCATAACTAAACACTTATTAAAGCCCAAAAGCACACATTCACATTCTCAAAGTCAAAAAGCATACAGAGATCCATGCCACACTCCATTTACACAAAAGCCTGGTTAAAAAAGGAGCAAGTCACCATCTGCTGAACCAGCACAGCCACCATCTGCGAACCCATCTGCTCCATCCAAGCCCTGTTCTTCATTTATGGTCACTGGGATAGGAGCTTCCATAAGAAAAAATGCTCAGCATCATCAGAATCCCCAAATAAATATTCAGTATCTCCTAACGGTGCCCTCAGCTTAATCCCAAGAGTGGTTTCAGGACAAAATTTTGGCTCTGGACAGATTTGGCTGAGCTTGCTATATACTTGAGGATTGAGGGCATGTTTTTAAACAGCAGTTCAAGTGCTAAGTGAGTTATCTGAGGGGTTCTGCTATTTCTGCTTCACTGCTTGCCATGGCAGTAGCCCATCATCTTGGCAGAGAACCACTATGGGAAAAGGCTGCACTGCTGGAGGTGGTGGGATTGAGGCCATGTGCAAAAAAGTGAGTTTTGCATGTTCATCATGGTGTGCTTTCAGTTTAAAAGGAAAAGCAGTGAGACTCACAAGCCCTGTATTTCTTTCCATACAGCCTGGCAATCACGTAATTTTTGCTACATGATATCTCTTTTAATGTAAGCCTACTTTGATGTTTAGCCTACCAAAATATTTGGGCACTTGGAGAGAAATTACTTTCCTCCTCCAAAAACAAATGTTGTGTGGAAGAACTGTCTCTCTGAATGTGTTGTGAGCAAAGTGTGGAAGTTTCCTTAGACATCTAAATATTTCCTCATCTGTTCACTCATCTGTGTCTTGGAAGCCCACCCAGGCAGGCAGAAAACCAGGCTTTATGCTTTCCTGCATTGAAAGCACCTGTGTGTGTAGCTGTATGCCTGGGTTATTTAGTGTGCAAACAGCAGGAGATGGAGCAGACAGCTCTTCCACTCCCTTTGTCTGCAAACACTTTGGTAAATATTTAATCCAAAGCAGGCCTGTTTGGTGCTGACCAAAATGGTGCATTCCCTAGTTCCCAGATGCAGCTGTTACTGCAGAGGTCAGAATTGAGTGGAGACGGGCACAGGCACGATGAAGGGCAGGTGACATGGTGGCAGAGGTGTATTTTGGACAGCATCTCTGAAGCAGTGCTCACTTCTAGCTCTGAGCTTCACCCTCCACAGAGGAGTAACCTCTGTGCTTCACTACTGCTTTAGGCTGTAGTAAAGTCACCTTCTGATGGACTTCACTACAGTGAAATAACAAAGTAGGTCAGATTAGCATTGCTTATTTGCTCCAGTGCAAAACAGATGAGTTACTTTAAAAATTCCAGCCCAAACCTTGCTGCTCTGACATCTCACATTCCCTGAGCTGCCATGGGGCACCTCTGCAGAGCTTCCCACTGCTCGTGGTCTGGATGTTCTGCACTGCCCTTCTTTTCCTGTCCAAACCACTTCTTCACTTTACAATTCTTCAATTATTTTTCCTTTAATCACTGAAGAGAAAACATGCATTAAATAAAACCTAAAAAGGAAAAAAGTGTTCCCTTTCCCCTCTAACTCTTATTCTTCCTTTTGACCCTTCCTTTTCTGAATCCATTTCAGTGGATTCTCCCAACAGAATTAATTGCAGCAACCCATCAGCACAGTTCCCATTTCCCATGTGAGTGATTCAATGCCATTTTCAGTCCCATAATAAACACACTTAATGGGTGCTGTCACCAGGTTTCTGTAGCAACTCTGTGCTCCAGACTGCCCTCAGCAGGCACAGCTTTGGGTAAAGTGACCTTAAATCTTCCTCACTCTCTTTTTTCTTCAGCTGGAGATTGGCTTGGTTTCATGGCACAGAGCCATCTAATAGAGGCTGCTCTGGTCCATCATGGGCTGGCACAGCCCCAAAGGGATATTCTGGCAGAAAAGGATACGCTGTGGCTGGTGGGGATTTCCCGGGCCATAGTCCAAGGACAGGAGGCAGAAGGCAGCCAATAACATGCTGCCACTTTGTCACTCTCCCACCTTGAAGGCCCACTTACCAACAAGAAATTCCCAGACAAACCAGGACTTTGGTAAGTTTAGTCTCTAGAATGGCAGAATGGAGGTGGAAAGGGTCATTTTCTGTCTCAGTGGGTTTTATTTTCCAGTGTTTCATAAGCTGATCCCTAGTGCTGCACAAGACAAAGGGAGTATCACCAGAAGACTTCTGCAGTAATATCTCATATACATAAATGATAATTCAAGGTGTAAAGCATAAACTAACAGATTATAAATTCATACTAATAATCCATTCTTTAGTACAGAAGGAAATAATTTGCACAACTGTGTTAGCCATTGTTATTAGAAATACTGTACAGATTCACCATAAACTCACAGTCTTGAGGAATGATGAGCTAAGATAGCTGAGCAGATCTCAAGGTACATATTTACTAGAAAGAGAAGCAAGACCTAAAATGAACAAAATGTTGTGTTTAGAGGGGGATCCCAGAGCAGAGTGCTCATTTAAAACAGGAAGGGTGAATGCTGATCACAGCTAACAGGCAAAGCAAACTCACTTTCCACAGCAAAATGATTTAGTGCTTCCATTAGAATTCCCAGAAAGCTTGAAAGCAAGACTGAGAAAACTGGCATGGAGTTGTGCACTGGTGTAGGAAAAACACAGCTCTGTCTCGAGTGTAGGAACCTGCAAAGGTAATGATAAGTGGATAATTGACAGGATGAACACAAAGCCTCACTGCCCCACTGGGACAGTACAGAGGCAGTGTTTATTGCTCTCCTGAAGAGGAGGGAAGGCATCCAGGGCAATATACCTGAGCTGGAGAAGGTACATCCAAAAAGAAAGTATGGGTTTTGCGCTGACTGTTCTTTGTTAAGGACGAGATTCTGCAGCAGCAGCAGAACTGTGGTAACCTACTGTTCACTCCTGTAGGGACTGGCCCCTTTGGGATCCTTCCCTGATGAAGCATGACTTTGACTGGAAATGGGATATTTATCTTTCTCAAACAATATTCATATATTTTTGCTTCACAGTGCATAGGCTTGCCTGACTCAGCACCATTTCAGCGAGAAAGAGGTAGGATTCCCCCATAACGAGGAATATTCAGGCCATAAAAATAGACTATACTCCTCTCTGGCTCTTTCCATCCCTGACAGAAAAAGCAAAGAGGGTCCATATTACCTGATCATTTGATAACTGTCTCTCTCAGCCTTGGGTTCTTGTGACAGGAGATTACAGTGCCCAGTCAGCAGCACATATCCTGCTTTCTGCACTTCAGTTATACAAAGGATAAGGATATAAGGATATTTGAAGCCAGTAATTTAGGGAAGCAAGTCTTCTAAAAGCCATGGATTTGGCAATAATTTTAGAAGAGTATGGTTGTGCCTGTTCAATCCTCCCCTGTGTGTATTTCCAGACACATCAATACAGCCCCCAGCCTTTTCACAAGTTCATCACTGCTTGCTCAATACATCACTCAGTACCCTCATATCCAAAAGCCACCAAAATGAATTAATGACTTTCTATTTTACAACGAGATATTTAAGAATATTAACTTTGCACACCAACGATTTCTTACTGCTGGTTTTCCAGACTACTCCTTGTTTCTGGTAGTCAAAGAACCAAAGTTTTACTGAAGAGACACAGCTGAAGGATGGGCAGTTGAATGCTGTTCCAATTTTCGCTTTTCCACCAGATTTGCTTCCTGGATTTAAGCCATTTGTTTTTCATTGGTAATAAATAAGTCCCAAAAGTATCAGAAGTGGCACTGTCTGGCCTGTAGCATTGCTGTTACCTACAAAATGATGAAGAAATCTGAGCCAGGTTCACTGGAAACCCCTAAATACTGCAGTCTACCCACCTTTGGCTGGGAAAAAGCACATTTAGATGAAATTCAAATTGTATTCTTTCTGCAAAGTAAGAGAATGTTAAACCTGTTTGTCTAAGGCTTCATCCCTCTGTTAGGAGTGTAATAATTTCTTATCTTTTAACCAATCTCATTCCAGAGCTGGTTTCTCCATGAGGAATCTTAATTTTAAAAAGCAAGGTCCCTTGTGGAGGTTAAAATAAACATTTTAACTAAGTCATTAGGAAATAATTTCTGCATCTTTTTCACCCTTATTCAGCTGCTACATTCATGAATTTTAGAGAATTCTGGTTGTAGAGTTGTAAGTCTGGGTGGAATTAAAGGCTAAAGAACTTCATATTGTGCTGCACTCCACCATAAATCACGCCAGGCTACATGGCCAACCTCATTTTCTATCATTAGCAGAAGTGATGTTGCTCCCTACAGGGTGAAGCTATTTAAGGGAATTCAAAATCCTATGCCACCAGTCCTGCAGACTTGTCAGCACTTGAATCAGGAGGATCCTTAAGTAAAAGGCCTGTTTCTTTTACTTTTCAATTATAACCCATCAGAGGGTTTGGACTGGGTGGCTCAGGAGGATGTTACATCTCTAACAGCTGTGATTCCATTTAGCAACTGCCTTACAACCCAAGAGTGAATGCAGCCTTGTAGAAAGATTTCAAACTTGCAGTGCAAAAGGGAGAAAACCCATGATTTTTAAAATTTGAAAATTAAACTTTATGGGGTTGATTTTGCCAGATTTTTCTGAAGAGCAAATGACTGAATAACATAGAATGTAAATAATGAATTTTAGAGCTTTTTCTCAACATAGGAACAGCCCTAACCAACATCTGTCTTCTGCAGTGAAAAATCAGGACCAGCTCAGCATTAGAGATGATAAATTGTTCTGATTTTTTTTGTTGTTGAAAAATACCAGTTTATCAAAAGAGAGATCATATCAATAGAGACCTAATGGAAGCTGCTGTGCTTCCCAAAAATTTTTCTGGGTGGTTTCTTGCAGTGTTCCCACTTCTCAGAAGGTGCTGGTGATGCCAGGCTACTTTTGCACTGTATTTAACCTGGGGACCAAGCACATTTCAGTTGGAGTCCCTTGGTCCTGGAGTCCTAATCCAGAAATTTAGGCTCTGTGATGCTGCTTTGTGAGATTTCCAGTTTCTGTCAGAATCCTCCCATTTCCAGGATGATGGATCTCTCCAGGATGCAGCTGTACAGGGCCTGGAGCCCAGGCAGGACACCCAGGACCCTCTGAAAGAAGGGACTGCAGTCACTTCACCCATCAGGGAAACACAGAGCTGTAGGTGAGATCCACACAGCACTGCATGGCAGGTGAAGAAACAGATGATCCAAGTGAAACTGCCAAGGCAATTTATGAAGCAATCCTATTGCACAAGTGATCAGCTTTGCCTACTCTTGCAACAAATTTTATGGAATCCTATGGACTTTAAATGAAACAGTGCTTTGGTGTATGGCAGGCATACTAAGCTTCCTGAGATATCAGAATCCTCCACCCGTAACCTTACAGAAAATTTATTGGTGTCTTTGCTGATGATAAACTCTCCAGGTCTAGTCTGGGAAAGAAAAATTCTTTCTGCATTGACTCAGGATGTATCTTTCTTTGTCAACTGCAAAGCTGCAATTCACTCTGACCCCAGGACTGCTGGTCTGTAAAAGCTGTAATGTAGTGAGGAATTGAGCATTTATGCATCCTGCTGTCTTGCCCTTTTCACATTGCAATCAGCTTTATGACAGTGGTACTTAAAGACATTCTTGCAGAAGCCACTGATAAAATACTTTAGTCATGTCAAATGCCATCCTTGTAAATCCCTCAGACTCTGTCCTTACCATTGATTGAACAATTTCTACCAAGAACTGATATTATGCCTATGAAGGTCATAAGTCTCATGCAGGCTCTAGTAAAACTTACTCAATTTTTCTTGAAGTTCTCAATCGAAATACTAGCCATGCATGCCACTTTCAATTTGAGATGGCACAGAAATTTCAGGAATGACAGCAGCATGATTCAGACTACTTTCTTAAAATCTTTCAGCATATTGACATTACATTAAATTCCAAATGCCAGAGGAACTGCCTTTTTCAATCCTGACATTGCTACTCTTATCTGTCACTATTACTGAACTACAGCAGTGCCTGGATCCCAAATTTAGATCAGGGTTTTAAAGCACCAAAAAAAAAAAAAAAATACAGAGAAAGCCAGAGAAAAATTCTTTACTCTGATAAGTAGTTTAAGTAGACAAAGCCCAAATGGGATACAAATCAAATATAGATACCCAGAAACTTGGAGCAATTTACCAATACTTTTAAAGCAAGAGTGTCAACACAGGAAACAGAGCCAGTGCTTCTGAACAGCTACATTATGCTTCAATAATAAATGTATTATTTTCTTATTACATGGTTGAAATTCCCTATTTAACATACATCCAACAGAGGCTGTTTAATAGAGATTCACAATAGAATCAAGGAGTATTTCATAATACCTCTCTTTAACTGGCAAAAAGTTTTTAATGTCCTAATCATTAAATGCACAGAAAAGTCATTTATATAGGAGGTAAAATTGAAAGAAAAAGGGAAGGCACAAATGTGTTTTGCAAGGTTACAGCATATTAAAAAGACCATATAGGAGCTATCCATATAGAAAAATAGTAAGTCACACAACATCTGCCTTCATGTCCTGCATGCTGCTGAGCTGCAGTGATGGAATATATCTTCCATTTCCAATGAAGCTGATCTTTTCTTCCCTGGTGATTCTTTCAATTAATAGCTTTTAAATGTTCCTTTCCAGCAGAGAATTTATCTTTCCTTGAATTTTCCTGTAGTATTTACATCGTGTGTGATTCTAGCAGAGCTCACAAGTGAAGCCTGTGGTTCAAAGTACTGAACCCTCCTTATGTTAATGACTCTTAACAGCACTTGGGCCATGAAGAGGGGGGACTAATTTGATGAATTATCAGCACAGGGACTCCTGCTCTGCATGCAGAGCACTGAACAGTCTGCAGTGACATGGGCTGTGGCCAAACTCCACTCTGCTGTGAGTTTGCCCCATCTCCTGAGAGCCACAAGGATCCTGGGGCAAAGAACTAAATTGCTGCACCTCCAAAGCAGATTGATCCATACCAGAGTCCCAGCAGGTTCCCCTTTCAGGACAAGGGCATGTAAAGGAAACCTGGAGGCCATGCTTTCCTTTTGCCCTTCACTTGTGTAAGGTCTCGGGGCTGAGATGAATTTTGTGTAATTCTCTTGAGTTCTATCAACTCATTTCTGCTTTCAAATGAAATTTGGGTCTAAGAAACCAGACTTGATAAAGAAGTGTCCTAAGATATTGTAGTAGGCCATCTCTGCAGTCCCTGGCACTGCTTTTGATGGAAATTTGTATGTGCATCCACACAAAAGTGGATTTAGAAGTTATTAGATAGATTTGAGCCTAAATGTAAAACATCTGATTTAACATTACACGTTCCCATGAGTTTTGTTTGTTTATGTGCATAAGCAAAATTCAATGATTTCCTGTTAACATTTCATTCAAAACATAAAAATCAATTTAAATAATTTTCTAAAATTCACTCACAGCCAAATGCTGACACCGTTTAAACTTACTACTGCCCTCAAAAGCGATGGGAAAACCAAGATAAAGATTAATATGGATTTATCCACTTTAAGAAAAAAACTTCAAGTTTTTTTCCACCCACATTACAAAGTAACTGAAGAACAATGAATAATTAAAAAGATTGGTAAGCTTTAAATAAGCTTTGCTCATATGTGCTCTAGATTAAATAAAGCCATTGTGATAACTTAAATAAAATTAATTCTATTTTTAGAGGATTTAGTTTAACTGAATGTAGCTGGTAATTAAGGAAACAGCAGTTCTAGCACTTGCTCTTGTATTTTCTTGCAGACAAAGAACACACATCTTCCTACAGCCTTGGCACTGCAAACCTTTCCAATATAAAAAAATAGCTGTGGCTGGCAAAACCCTGTCACTACAGTCACAAAGGAATGATAAACCACGGGGAATATCAGTGTCCTCACAGGCCTAACTTTTTCATGGAGATAACTCTTCATTTCCCGATTATTCTCATAATTTTTGTAGAATGTGACACCCTCTGGAGTTAGCAGGTTGTGATTTGTTCTTCTTCATGGGTTATGAGCATTCTCTCTATTTCACTGCTTCCCTGATGGGCGAGAGATCTATCTACTCCAATCACAGCAGAATTTGGCCACTGAAGTAGTAGTAATGTAAAGACTGAGACAGGAATTGTATTTTAAGATTAAGGTTTGTTTGTTGTTGTTCTGACATGACATGCTTTGTTCCTCCTTTTGTTCAGGACGTTTATCTTAAGATATGCTGAACTCTCCACAGATCCTACATTCAAAAGCCAGTGAGAGCCTATCATTAAAGAGGACTTAAAATTCAGTAAGGAAATAATTTTCCTATTCATGACTTGACTGGTTATTTTAAGTAGGGAGTAACTTATTTCAAGTTATAATCAGAGAAATTAAATGGTTAGAACACGATAGCTGATTTTCAAAGGCACTTTGTTAACGACAGGATTTAAGCATTTCTGTATCTTTATAAATCTGCACCACAGCATTCTTCCTACTAATAAATGAACTAAAATAACATTAATCTGGTTGGAAATGGGGAGCAGTGCTATGTTTCCACGATCAGCTCCCAGGTGGGGAGTCAGGCAGCAATGAAGATAATTCGTTTCTACAGAGGGGAGTTGCTTGTGTCCAGCTTCTGTTCTGTACATCCCTCCTCATCCCAGAGCCATTTCATTGGCTTCCCCTCTACTTCAAGCAGATAATTTCAACTATTTTTCCCTCTCAGGGTAATATTTGAGAGAAGGTTTTTATTCAGCCAACCCTTGTTTATTGCCCTATACACCCTACAGTAAGTCTGTTCTGAACTCGCCTGCTTAGTGTTTTTGTTGTTGTTGCTGTTTTGGGTTTTTTTTTAACCTGTTTTGTTTGGTTTTTTCTTTCTTTAGTTAATGCAATATTATAGATTGCCAGAGATGCTTGGCAGGTTTTTGATTCTGGCTAAATACATCCTGCCTTTCCCCATGGTAACTATTTATCCAGATCCCCACTTGCTATAAGTCCCTGCTACTCACTGCAGATCAATGAAGTAATAACAGCATGCAACAAGTTAATAACTGCCCCCCTTAATGTCAAAGGCAAGGAGAGCTTTGAGAAACAGTTTATCTTTAGCTTCAAGCTTATTAACCAAAGGCAACAGGACGGAGGAACATGTGTAGGTGGTTTGCTGCAGCAAATGTGGCTCAATGGAGAGAGTCAGAGCTGAGCTTCTTCTGTCAGAACTATCTCAAGTAAGTGACACAGATTAAAATGCAGTACAAGAGTTTAGGCAGAACCTGTATAAGAAGCAAGCAGTTAAATACAATGTTATGGTTTTCATCTTTTTTTGCAGAGGGGAATTAGCTGAACCAATTTCCGCGCTTTTGGTAGAATACTCACTGAACAATCCCATTAGAGAAACAGAAATTGAATGGGCAGCCAATCGTAAAAATAATTGCTCAACCTTTATCCTTTCCAGCTGATTTTTGTGAATCTGAACTCAACAGAACTCCACAGGCTAAGCATGAGTTGATTAGTCTAAAATTGAATTAATTTAATTTGGGAGCAGTCATGTTTGAAGGCAAAATGTTGCTTGATCAAAATTTATTATTTTGATCTCTGATTTCTGTGCGAGTGCAATCAGAAGATGAAATACCTGTATTTGGAGGATGATTATGTCTAGACATGAGGCTGCTTACTTTTTTATATCACCAGCACCAGGAGCAGACTGTTTGTACAAAGACCTTTACACAGTAGCTCTAATATGAAAGCAAGGCGTGGAAGTCCCAGAGCTCCATTTTCTCCTTAGATACTGGGTGAGATACATAACCTTTCTATATTTGATTTTGACATAATAGCAAGAAATATACTTACCAGCCCAGCTGACAGCTACACTTTCAGATACATTATACATTTAGAAATGTGTAAAGATGACTATTACTAAGATGAAAAGCTGCTATTTGAAAGGTTCCAAAATAGAAAACACATGCAGATATGTTAGTAGTATAAAGACCATCTATAAGCTGACCCTGCACATCAGAAAACATCACAAGAGTATCTGGGTATTTTTTAAGGTGTCCCATTTTAGAAAATGGCAATCCAAGAGTTAAACAGAGCAAGTGCTTTCCAGAAGCTGATATGAATTTATCTACAGGCCCACAGATGTGCCAGTTAATGGTTTTTTATCAGGTAAGGTTGCTGAACTCTGCAAGATAACAGTGAAATGGCGTGATTTTAAAGCCACCATTCAGGCTACATTTATAGCCAAACTCATAGACCCCAGTTTGTAGAAGGGTTAAGAACTCGCTGTTTCCACTGCTTGCCCCAGAAAACTAGGGATGCTTAAAAATTCAGAATTCATGTCTGAGTCTGGCCAGAGAAGGACTGCAGAATTACTCTGTATATTATTGTGTAGGTGCAGCATGTCTTTTCTTTTTTATCATAGGCAAACAGTAATACACAAAGAGCTGGATTTCTTCTATTTTATCACCTGTTAGTTAAGCACAATCATTTCCACAGATTTGTGCTATGGTAGCACTCAGGATCCCAGCATTGAAGCCTGCTGTACACACACACACACACACACACACACACAGAGACTCCTGTCATGCCTGCACATTTTGTGGTGGTTCATGTGCACAATTAGTGTATGCAATTTTGTGTTAGCATTGTGAACCCACCTTGCATGTGCAAATACAGTAGAGAAAGGCAGAGATCACAAACTCTTTGGGAGTCCAGAAAAACATCAAGGTATTGGCACTATTAAAAACCAACTTTCTCTATTCGCTGGCAGCATGGTCTGACAGTGTTGGTGTAGTTACTTGGTGCTAAAGGCAACTAAAGTTACTCAGTGGACAGCGCAAAAAAGACACTTGTCAGAGACACAGGAGGGGAGAGTTTTACCAAGATCCATGAGCTAAATATTCTTGCAACCCCTTGAGCCCTGCTTGTGTAAGCTTTCTCAGCAGCTAGACATTATGAAATCTCCAAAGGGAGAGTTTCTCGCAAGGGGATTCACAAAATACTTGTTGTCTACACCCTGTGCTTATAAATATTTCCTCTGTAATAGACATCTAAACTCCTCAGGCTCATTCTGTCTTTTTATTCACGGAATTTTGAAAAAGAAGGTTGTTCTATTAGAAACAATAATTGGCATGCCCATTCACTTTTTCTTATCACATGGTATGCTTGTAAGCCTTAAACAGATTTTTTTAATGTATTCTTCATTATAATGAAAAGAAGTAGGCCTTCCTCAAGAAAGAAAGGTATCCCTAAGCAAGAACAGAAAATGGATAAAGAACAGCAGACAGGTTCATAATTCTTGCAACTGTCAATAGATCAGGAAAAGGTTTTTCACCCAGAGGGTGGTTGGGCACTGGAACAGGCTCCCCAGGGAAGTGGTCACAGCACCAAGTCTGTCTGAATTTGGACACCACTCTCAGGCACCTACGGGATTGTTGGGGTGTCCTGTGCAGGGCCAGGAGTTGGACTCTGTGACCCTTGTGTGTGCCTTCCCACTCAGGATATCCTGCAATTCTAACACTTACCTCAGTTGTTCAGAATTAGTTATTCAGAAGATTTTAGAATCAGCAAACACCTTAGGATACAAGATTTTTTCTCTTTCCAAGTCCTGTTAAAACATATGTGTGGTTCAAGCTCTTTCTGTCTCCTGCTAGCTTTTAGTCTTTTTTTAATGAACTCTTTACTAATTGGGAAAGGTCCTTTCCAATTTGTGACATGATTTTGGATTGCTTAACAGATGTAATTAGCATTAGGTCACTTTATCTCTGAATCAAGCATTTTCCTGCTTCTGCTATCTTCCAACATTTAATGCATTAGCACTTCTTAGTGCCTCCAGGCCATTATTAAAATTTGCCCCTTAATCTGGAAGTTTGAATTGATGGTCCCCTGCCTCTAAAAACCCCATTGTCTGTGAACCCATGGGATGGAATGGGAGAGAAGGAAGGGTGGTGGCTCTGGAGAGACAGTAAGGATGCACAGACAGGAAGGAAGTCACTGAGCAGCAATCCCAGCACTGAGCTGAACTGAAGACTGAGGGAAAAGTGACTTTTATGTGTCCCATTCAAGGTTGCAGAAGGTATTTCAGACTCTAGAGCAGAAGTCCTGACCTTCCCAGCATCATTAGCAGACCCAAGCCAAAACCACAGACCCTCCAGTTCTGTGTGATCCTGGAAGGAGACTTTCAGTCAACTTTTAAGAATATATAAAAGTAGCCACTGTAAAGAAATCTGCAGTGTGGAGCAAGTTACAAAAAAATTCAGAAACTACCACCTACATGCTGATAACTTATTTATTAGCTTATTGGCTCACTTAGAACTTATTATTCACAGACAAAACAACCTGTGGCACAGACAGAAGGCATGCAGGGAAGATAAATAGGTACCTAGATACACATCCTATATCTGAAGGCATATTCAGTGAATGCCCCTTGTTTGGCCAAGTATGAACGATCAACAAAGAATTCAACCCAATAACTCTCACCAAAAAACACACAGTGGTTTTTATTTGCAAAACCTGAAAACCATCCTACTCTATTCTCAGCTTGCTCATATTCCTTATTTCCTTAGGAGGCACAGAAAACATTGTGCCTTTGTTTGAAAATAGGTTATAAAGAGAAACTGGAAAAGGAAAGCAATAGTGAATGAGGTGTTTTTTAGAGACCCTTTTTCCCACCACTTTTTAGTTTTTGCTTTTGTGTCTTGGATAATAAAGCTAAAAGCTGGATGGCACCCACATGCAGCATCCCAAGTCTGAAATACCAAAGATAATTCAAGGAGCAGAGACTCGCTTCTGAGCTCTGAATGGCACATCTGTCTCAGTCCTTTGGGCTTTCTCCTTCTCACTCAGTATTCGTTTCCTCTCTTTTTGTCCCTCAGTTTGTGTGAGTGCAGACCCCCTTCTCTTCCACACAACTGCTCAGACAGCTGCCTGGCCAGAGATGAAAGGAACATGCATTGCAGGGCCTGGAGCAATGTCAGAGCTTGCAGAGAGGCAAAATGTGCTGCCCAAGTGTAGCCATGGCCACTGGCCTGGGCCTGGCACCATGGCCTGTTTGAATCTCAAATGTTTGTGCCAAAATTAAGCTGGCAAACATCTTACCTCAGCACACGCTTCAACAGCTGAATCAGTCTGTCGAAATTGGGAATTCTACCATCCACTTCAGTTCATAGACAGTACCCACACTGCCTCAAGGGGCAGCCAGAGTACATGCCAAGCTGTCCTACTTGTTCAAAGTAGATGTGTTTAAAGGTAGAATCTTACTGACTGAAAAATTATGTGCCGAGTTTTAATTGTATATCAGGTACTGCCTAGCTTCTGCTTTTATTCAAATTTGGCTGAAGTTCCACCCACAAAGAAAGTTTGAAAATGTACATGGAAAAACTTCTCCCTCCTCTCCCAGCACCATGCCCACTGCTGCCAGTTTTTATGATTTGACTGAACGGCCCAAAGCTCCAAAAAGAGAAGGCCAAACCCTCAAAGCTGTTATTTTTACATCTTGTAATCCTTACACCATTTTGGGGGGTTCCAACTGGCTGGCAGACATTGTCAGTATCTGATGTTGGCAACACTGCACGTTGCAGCAGCTGAGCTCACATGAGCTGGATCCTTCTCCATTTAGAGGAAGCTGATTTCAAAGCATACTCAGTAAGGCATCATCTAGAGATAGTCTTCCATGACTTCCCTCATGGAAAACAATGTTTGCAGTGTGGCCAAAGCTAAACTTTTTAGTTTAACTGACTTTGAAAGTGACAGCAACTTACCAAGACTTAGTATTCAGAAGGAAAGCTAATCCAATGGGAGGAAAGATGAGGAAAAGTGTGACAATGGAAGAATGACCAGTTTTGTTTGACTGTTTCTTCTTGTAGCAAAGAAAAATGTTAAGCAAGACAATTGATCATTTAGACACATTACAAAGTATAAAAAATGGGCAGTTAAAATTAATAATATCTTCAATATTATTGATTCCAAACTTTTCTGACTAGACAGGAAAACCTGAGCTCCCAGGAGAAGGAATTTGTTCAATTCCTACAGGCTGGTGTCTTTACCTATACTGCAAGATACTTGAATTTAAAATGCTGTACTACTTAGTACTTAAAATCTTGGCTGTATCTTCATTCTAATTACTTTCAAACCCAGCTTTGCACTGTGCAGGAAATGAGATAGCTGGCATGTCAGAGTAACACTGCAGTCTTCCATCACTGCCTTTTTGTGCTAAAAGAGGAGTCAGCCATGGTGTGCTGCAATATTCCCACTATTTTTAAAATGAGTAAAAATACATTTCTTCAATTTTTATAGTAGACTGAGAAACTCTTTTCAGCTCTGCTCAATATGATTTTTAATAATTCCACTGGCTCTGACCAGAGGCTTTTTTGAGGAAACAGCAGATAATTCAAAGCAAAATACCTATTTCTCTGACTGTACTATTGCTTGGCTTGCTTGATGCATGGGGCAAAATGCAAGTTTTAGACATATTGCAATGTCTTAGTGTCAGAAAATCAAATACTGGTTAGCCAGTGTCAGGGAGCTGTAGACTTGAAACTGGGACAAAAGGAATTAAACCAGACATCCTCCTTCACACAGACAATATTTGTCTCCCTGGGTTTGGGTGCTCTGCACTGCATGTACAGCCAACAAAAATTTTTGCAGCTGGTCAAAAGACCTAGAAGGAAAAATGAGCATGGGGGAAATCACAATTGCTTTCATGTGTCTGTGTTTTATGTCTCTTCAGTTGCATCCCACAGTCCCTTTCTCTGTCAAAAATGACTGCAGCCATGGCCCTACTGTAACTCAGTTCAGCCCCCTGTGGATAAGAGCACAAGAGACTATTTGCAACTAACTTTTGCAACTGTGCATCCACAATTTCCATGCATTATCATGACTTTTCCAAAAATCTTCTCATGGATAGAGCCTACAACTAAAATAGAACTACAACTAAAATAGAACTACAACTCTTGATTTGCAACTGCACTTTTTTGTGGGATGTTTACTATTTAAAGTTTATTGTGGATTTATTGGAAATTCCAGTCATACAAAATAGATGTTTGTATTCTAATTGATAAAATTCTAAACTAGTGTTTTGATGCCATATTTTATCAATTTAAAACTTACATTCTTGGAATTTTTATACTTGCTGCTTCTATTGGGGAAACAATTTCTTAGAATATCGATGAAAATGGAGTACAAGAAATATAAGCAGTATTGGAAAAAGTGAATTAACCATCCAATTCATATTTATGGTTTCCAGTTTCACAAATGTTCATTTAATTTAGGAGAAATTTTACTAACATGGCACAAATATGAGTGCACTCCTAAGTTATTTCTTCATGTAGAACCTAGAATATTATCAGGGTAGGTATTGATTGTGCAGCAATGTTCAAATGTTCTCAGAAAGCACAGACTTTAAGGAGAGAAGATGCAAGAGGACATGCACACAATGTCATGAAAGTCAGTGTTTGTAGTGCTGGGAGCAGAGATTGATGGTCCTGCCCTTGGAGGAAGTCATCTTTTTGTATAGACACTGCCAGACCTGACTTTTATCATGCCTCAGAAATCATTCTGAAGCACAGACTGGTTTGCCTGAAAGGGCATCACATGACATTTGCAGAATCTCCCTAGGGCAGAGCACAGCAAGGGTTTACCTTGCAGGGCTGTTTGAAGAGCCAACAATTCATTGATTGCTCTGTGCTGTGAACACAGAAGTGTTGTGTCAGTGCTTAACATTTCTTACAATTCCTATCGTGATTATCTGTTCCTTGGGTCTAGCAGAGGAATCCACCTTTTGGAGATGCTCTCTAAATGGAGACTCATTTAGAGCTGGACACTGGATTCAGCTTTCAGGGTATGTGATGTCACTGCTGTTCGTGGCTGCATTTGAACATTTGCCTCTCTCATTATTTATTTATTCTTGGTGCAACTTGAAAGTATGTTAGGCCTCTCTTTTTAAAAATTATCATTTATTTCCAATATAAATACATATTTATAAAATATAATATAAACTTATGTTTAATATAATTCAATTATAATTTACTCATGCTCATATAAGCCAAATGTAATAATCTAAGGATATTATGCACCTAGCTGTGAAGTTCTTTCACAGCAAACCCCTTTTTGGAGTGAAACAAAGCTATCCCTGCCATCTCTGCACTGAGATCTATTGCCGTGGCTCTGATAAGTCATATCCCAGGAGCATGTCTGCCCTGAATGCCACTAAAGAAGACATAACCTAGAATTGCATTCTCTTTCCAGGGTACCCTATCAAAACACAGTGTCTCCTACCCTGCTTCTGCTCCCAGAGTTCTTCATTCAACTTCTGACCTGTCTTAAATACTCAATTTTTCAAATGGAAACACGCAAACTACATTAAATTTAAACCCTGTGCTCTTCCATGAAGAACAGGTGTTCTGCTCCTCATAACCCTATAGGCAGACAGGCTCTGGATATGGATCTCAGGAAAGGTTTGCACAATTTCAAGATTTTTTTTCCACACTCTGAACAGTGCAAGGGAGGCCTTGTGTGGCAAATCATCCCTGCACCTGCAGACCTGGATACAGAAAGGCACCCAAGGGAAAAAAAAAGCCTTGGCTAAGAATTTTAGCCATTAGCTGTCAAGTAGCAACTGAATAATCATGATGATGAACTTTTTTAATCATTGTGAAAAGGCAAGCATTCTGAAACCACTAATAAATGCACTCACTGGACTTCCAAACAGCTTCCATTATTCGCTGTCAGTGCATCCTAAGTTGGCAAAGCCTTGTATATTTGGCAGCTTTTTTGCATTTAGTGCATTTATCAGTCATTTCGAGTTTCAATGTGATTAGCCGGTATCTGAACAAATTCCTTAGGCAATCTTCCAACTAGATTATATGATGATTAAAAAAATTACAAGAAAACTGAAAAGGGGAATCTTCAGCATGGAGCAATAATCTCCATCAGAAGTATAAATGCAGGAGTCATGGTGAGAGTGAAGATGAAGTCCATTATTCTGGACAACTTCAACAGAAGCATCACAGCCAAGAGAAAATGAGATCATAGGGTGGAGATGAGATCAATCATTGTAGTTTAGGAAACATCAGAGAGGTAGCACTGATGGAGGGATTGTGCCCTCTCCTATCAGTTCCCATCATAACTCCAAGCAGATTTCACTGGCTGGGGAACTGGGAGAGCTGCAGCACTCTGAGCCTTTCAGGTATTTCTGTCACTTGGGCTGAGCAGACAGAAATGCTGCTCTAAGGAGGCAGAGCTGTACTACCCCAACTCACCCTCACTCCAGGCTCTGTGCAAGCAGCAGGTCTTTCCATCCATTGCCTTGCTCCTTCAGAGAGCTTTTTCAGGTCCTTGTCCTTTACCCCCTTATTCTCCACTTCCTGTGTCCAGATAGGATCTCTGTTTCCTCCAGCTCCCTTCAGCTTCTTCAAAATATTCCTGAAGTACTTGCTTGACTTCAGTTATTTTAGACAACACTTTTGAGCATCCAAACCTATCAATCACAGAATTTCTAGTTCCTGAATAGATGTAGATAGGAATATGCATCCATGGGCAGGACATCACCATGCGAGTGTGTTCTGGCAGTCCCACCAGGAGCTGTCTTGCAAAAGAAACCTTTCCATAACAGAGACTCACGTGCAGCCTCCCTGCAGACCCCCCACTTTTTCATGCTTTAGGTATCAGAAATATCACACAAACCATTTAGCTCCAAACCCACTGGAATATCATAGAGGGTGAAGGAATGCTGGCACAGGACACAGCATTGCAAGTGCCAATGCCTGCCAATCCAAGGGCCAGCTGGGAGATCAGGGAGGCTGAATCACTGGTCAGTCAATGAGGGAGCTGCAGGAGATGGCAACCATGGTGTGGGCAGCAGAAGGAAAAGGGACAAGTCCTCTGCAGCAGGTGAGAGAAGGCTGATCACTTCTTTACACAAATTCCAAAGCATAACACCCTGCTGCTCTAAGCCCTTGATACAAGGAAAGCAAGTTCAGTGGTAGGGTTACACTGTTTGCATTTAGAAATGGTTTATGGAAATGATTAGCAATGATTTCGAGACCTTTCTGCCTCAGCCCCTCTGGCGTTCATTGACAAAGGCCTCTGGTGCTCTCAGAGAGTTTTGCAAATGCAGCATTCAAGCTTTTGTCTCTGCTGTCACCAGTTCTCACAGCTCTGAGAGATTAATTTTTTGCAAATGGAGGGTAAACAGCTTGATTCTGTTTACCTTTCCAGTGCTGTAACAACACAATTCAAATTGGCCTCAGCCTTGAGCACGGCTAGAGGCAGCACATTGGGAGAGCTCAGTTTTACTGCTTTTCCACAAGAAAAAATTAACCACAACATTATGCAAAGAATAGAAAGCACTGACAAGTTTTTTGAAAGGGAAAAGAACTGCAGATAGTGATGAGGCAAGGAGATTCAGTTTAAACTAGGGAAGGCGAGGAGATGGTAAAGGAGACAAAGGAAAGAGAAAGGAAAAAGGACAGCAGAGTTTGGGGAATGCAGCTACTGCATTCCCCTCATTGTAGCCATTACAGAATGAGTGTTTCATCTGTCTTATGGAATGGATGAAGGCAACAGAGAGTAGGGAGCAGGGAGATCAGAGGCAGATTTGGCAGGAAGATGTCTGTACACAGAGGTGTGGAACTGGCTGAGAAAAGCTGAGCCTGGACTGCTCGAGGCTCAGAGGCATCGATCTCTGCTCTCCCTTGCATGTGTTATTGTGCTGTGGGAGGGCTGAGTGCATGAAGGGTTGAAACAGGGGGTGCACCCTCTCAGAGCCCTTGCACATTAAATGTCTCCTGTGCTCTGCAAGCAGCCTTTCCTGGAAGAGAAAAGCAAACTAAGCTTCAAATAAAAAGACTTCGGTTTTGAAAATAGGAGAATAAAACTTTTCAATTATTCTCCAGAAAATAATTCCCTTTTTCTATTATCAGGAATTATATTAAATCCTAACTTAAATTAAACTAAAAATCCATGTTTTGGTGAGCAAATTATTTGGCTAATGGCATCCAACTTCATCTGTCACCTGTTACTGTGGTTCTCATGGAATGAGATATTACATACCAGCAAATACTCAGCAGGGAGATTCATTAGATGGGGCTCAAAGATTTAACAGAGTTTCTCATGTTTGTAGCAATAAAAAACCCTATGAAGTGTTGCTGTACACAGAAGAGCCAGGTAGAAGAGGCTCCCTATTTCTCTCTGCACTGCCCTCCAAGAAGAGCCTGAGGAAATGCACACACAGCCACCAGTGTGAGGGTTAAAACTCCCCCCAGTTACAGAGGTTTATTAATGGACCCAGACAGGAGGTGAACAAAAAGAGACAAGGAAGACAATCTAATAGAGAATGGAGAGCCCTATTAGCAGACCCCAAGAGAGGTTTTCCAAAGCTGTGAGGAGGAGAAACAAAGCAGGAGTTGTGTACACTGTAAGTGCTCTGTGCCTATGGCACACAGGAACACCTTTCTTGGAAAATCTCATTTCCACCACGGGGTTAAACCCAGTGTAGGGATCAGCAGCCACCACAAATGTTTCCTCACGCTGATACTGTTCATGACAGTCACTCATACCTACAGAGGAGACTAGACTGTGTGTTTCTAACAGATTTAGCAGCCAGCCTTCAAAGGCAGGGACCAGAGCGAAGAAAACAAACCCAGCAAAATTATACACCAAAATATGAAGGTACAAACCCACTGCATGCAGCAGAACGGTGCTGGATATCAAAGTAGTCACCCCTGGTATATGTAGTAGTTTTAGGAGAAGTGAAAAGTCATCCTACGTAATGGTGAATCATTAAGAAAATACATGTACACAATGTATCCTAACCACTCGCTATTACTGTTTATTTATAGTGAGGTGTCAATATAGGTTTGCGTTTTATACTCTTCTGGCTAAAACTCTGAAGGAACACTGTGTTCATGAAGAGGTTGACAGAGCTGTAGTTTCCAAATAACTTTTTAGACACTCTTTTTTTCCATGGTAAAAGTTGTGAAGGTTGCTGTTTTAAAAATAAATCAAGATAGTTTAGTAAAATACAGATAAATAATAGATGCTCAGCATAAAAGATGTCTATTTTTCCTCTCTCAAACATGTTAGCCAAATGCAGAAAAGTAAACCCTAAGGAGACTGGGTCATAGTTAATTTGGCTGTCATGGGAGAATATTAAATGATAAAATCATGTTTTCACGTCCATAAAAAATGCAGGAAGGATATTTACTTTGCATGTATAAATGACACAATTTATTGTTCTATTTTAACATTTCTTTTCTTCAGACCACCTCCAAGAAGGTTTCCATGGAAACCTAACAAGAAAAGCAAAGAGGAACATAATTTTGCTCAGTTTATATTGATTTTAAATACCACTGCACTTACACCAGGAATGTGTCTTCTGCACGCATTTTTTATCAGCTGACAATCTAAGTGTTACAGTTGATTAAAATAGCAATTTAGATTTAGCAGTTATCAAAAACACTGTTTGCAGTTCAGTCTATCACATACCCAAATTATGGCATTGTAGAACATCAGAGATGAGTAATTTTTTAAGCAACTATGATGAGCTTTATCAAGATGAAAACTGCTTTGGAGCAGCCCTGGTCCTCCATTCTGTCTGTTCTTCCCTAGGGCTGATTTAAGGTACTATAGACAATATAAGAAATCTTTAAATTAATATCTTTAATTTCTTAAACTGCCTTGTATTGGTGATTAACATAATGATTTCTCCAGAGAGCCTGACCTCTGTTCTTTCCAAGAGATGTGACTTGGCCAATTGCTGAGGATGTGTCTCTGGTAGTGCTGGGGCACACACTTTTTGCAACTTTAATATCTTGATTTCTTTCCTTGGGTTTTTATTTATTGTGCAGGTTTTTATTGATGCTGCTTTGTTGGGCTTTTTCCTTTCTCATTTTAAACTCTTCTCACCAAAGCCAGAAAACAAAGAAAAGTGAAGAAATCAGCATGTTTTAAACATTTCCCAAAGGCTTCAAGGCTGCCTATTTCCTGCATGCAATTACTTATTCCTGTTTTTCACTCCTGACTCATTTATATGTGCCTGAAAGCATTCTAGGATAACCTGTCCAACAACAACTGAATATTGAATTCTGAGAAGGAGCCTTATGCTGAGATGCCTGGAAGATTCTGTGTCTGAGCCTACAGGAACACACAGGTAGTTTCACTCAGAGACCTCACTGTCTTAAGGAAGCTGCAAATTAGTAAATCCTTCCAGGAGTCCAATTTCAATACAATTTCTTCCTGTTTACAGAGAGCTGAAACTTGGTGACCTCTCACACTGTTTATCCAAAATGCTGATTGCTGTCCCAGTGGCTTTTACTTGTGTACAGACCTAGCTTTGGTATTCACAAAAAAAAAAAAAAAAAAAAAAAAAAAAAAAAAAGAATAAACCTGTTGTGATAGGAGGCTAAAAGAATAAATTACTTCAGTTTTTCTCTCTGGGATCCATTATTTTCACTTTTATCAGTTCTGGATGAGGGACCACTATTTATGCAAATACAGCTGCATACACTTCTACAGACAGATCATGCAAAGATGAAATTCTATGTTCCCTTTTGATTGCAAGGTGGTCAGTAGAGATGACCTGTGATTTGGGGCTTTTGCTCTTAATTTATTTTTCATCATAGTCACCTTAGGAATGGCAGGGTTTTTTCCATTCTGCTTTAATGAAAAGTTTTTTTTTTCAGGACATCCAGAAGATGACAGAACCTTCCTTGAAAAGCAAACACAGGGGATTAAACCTTCTTCCCTTTCTGTATTCATAAAAACCAAGATACAGGCAACAATACAGAAAAAAACAGCAACAGGATAACCCACACCACCATTTCTTGGGAACTTTCAAGCTCGATTTCCAAATTAAAACCCCATTTTAAGATCATATACCACATCATTTTCAGAGTGGAGCAGTTTCAGATTTCCTGTGTATGGGGGTTTTTTTTAGGTCAGGTCTGCTAATGAGCTCAAAGTGAGTGACAAAAATCCCCCTGATGAAATGACGTAACAAATATGAACTCTGAGTGTGTCCCCCACAATGGGTAATGATGTTGGCACTTGAATGACGGTCAGAACAGGCTGAATTTCTGTTCCTGCCATTTTAAAAAAAGAAACACATTGGCCTATCTTCCCTCATTCTCCGATAGTGAAATGTAAAAATAGAACTATGCACTCCAGAGGGCTCCAAGGGCTCTTTTCATTAATGCGAAAAATCCATAATTTATAGCTCTGTAGCGTGAATAGGTTTGGAAGACATTTAATCACTAGTGAAAATGCCATAACCCCAACCCCACTCCCACGAAAATATAGATAGCTCACAGCTATTCACCCGGCCTTGTTGGGAACTGCTCGAGTGTTCCGTATATTCTCCCTGGTGAATGAGAGCAAAGGAACACGTCGTGAGAACTGCTAGTCCCAAACACAGCTTACACTGAAAATACACAAAGAATCATTTCAAATGGTGTATAAGTGATATCAGTTGCTTTCTAAACATAACACATTTTTGCCTTGATCCCATCCACTGGGGATCAAGTCACACTTTTGATCCTGTCGTGCTTCTAGGCATGATATGTGGCAAATGAGAATGCAGCCGTAAGAAAATCTATCTTGGTATTAAGGATGGGAAGGCTTGTATTCCAAGGATTAATCTGTATTAAACTTCAGACCCTTCCACAACCAGACTGGAAGGTTCCATGCAGCTTTTTGCTTTCCAGTTACATGCTAAGATAGAAGATATTTTGCTGTGAAAATCATCTGGTTTGAAATGTCTCATATGTTACCAGAGGGATCACAATTAAATTAACCTACCTTGTTGTCTGAATACACACATATAGGGATTTACTTTTGTTATAAAGCATTTTAGATTTCTACAGTTTCTCCAGATTTACTGTCCCCTTACAGTGGAGTTTAAAGGTGGGTTAGATACTAATGAGATCTACGTGATTCTCATGTCATTCAAAGCCACCACAGATGCTCAAAAACTGCTTCCTTTTAACAAAAATTTTATTAAAATCAAAGTCATCTTTTAAAGACCTGTATCACCAAAAGGCTATGTAATGATTTTGAAAATGGTATTAGTGATATGAAATTGTGATACTAGTGATATGTCTTCTTAAAATTGAAGAACACTATAGTTGGAGCAAATATTTAAAATAATGGACAGCATCTTCTGTTCCATAACTCAACAAATCTTCATCTGATTGCACAAAGTGAAAGAAAGCAGCTTAGAGCATATAAAAATAAAACCAACCCAAACCAGAACTAAAATGTGTGGCAGCAATTAAGATTGTATCCTGGATCACTAAATCCAAATCTCACATAACCACATGCTATTTTGAAGAGAGAGACTCATTTTCCAGGCTTTCCATTTCAACAAAGCCAAATAAGGATAACTGTGGTGTCTCCTGACAATGCATTAATCCACCTTTAGATCCCCCAGCACCAAATCAGAAATCCTGTCAGCACGTGAGAAACAGGGTAGATAGGGTAGAACCACTTACTGCTTTTGAAAATTAGTTGAAAAAATCTGTCTGGCTTCTGTTGCATTGGCAGGCTCTGTGCTGGAGCTGAGGTTACCTGTGTGTGACATTCCAGCTCCAATTGGATCTGTCTTTCAGCAGGCAGCATGAGCAGAAACCCTCATTAGCTCAACACTGTGCTAGTATTAATTGGGTACAAAAATTACTGTCTGATTTCTACACGGTTTTCTCTGTTCCATTGTTTCTTGCATTGATAATTTCCACCTTGGTATTGGAAGCAGCAAATGGGCACAGGCAGTGGCTGGTGTAATTCCTGTCCATCTTCTCTTCCCATGTTTCTGTAATGGAGGCAACTGGAGAAGGGAAGATGCCCTTGGCTGGCAGCTCCAGGATCCCAAGGTGGAATTCCACAGCCACCTCAGCTGGGGCTTGGAGCACATCTGCCTGAAGAAGCACAAACACATCATCTCAATGTATCTAATTCAGACCATTTGCAGCTGAGTTTTCACTGACTGCATCAGGAGAGGAAGGCAATGTGTTCCACAGAGTATATTAAGATTCTGCAAAATTTAGAGGTAAGCATAATGAGGGAAGAATCTTCCTGAATCTGACCGTATTCATCCCTTTGTTAGCCCCCAAATATGTCAAGGACACTCAGGAAAAGAAGCTGAATTAACCAAAAAGGTGTCAATTTAAGGCAAATTGCACAGATCAGCTCTGCTAAGAGGACAGATTTTTCCTCAGAAATAGAGGTGGCATAACTTGGTTTCACTCTTTTCAAAGTGAATTACACTAAAGCAAATTGAGGCCATTTAAATTCTGACTGCATGTACATAAAACGATTTATTATAGTTTCACTAATACGTTTCAAACCCAAATTCATTTGGTTTAATTTTATTGAACATGTCTGAGTAGACAAGATATAATCCAGCTTTAAACATCTGCCCTGGGATTTTTTGATTTCTGCATTCTCTTCTTTTTCATCTTCTTTCTTTGCATATCTACCATTGCTATTTGAATTTCAAGATAAGTGCCCCACTGGGTACTGCTAGTGTTTTTCCTTTTGAAAAGAACCATCTGGAGAAAAACAGCATTATTGCCAACACTAGCATTAAAAATGTGAGACGGGCCTTAAGAAATGATAAGATTTATTTAAAAGTGTGAATCTTTCCCCCACAAACAATGTATTTACATTTTTTTAGTGTGCATCTTGTATTTTCAATGTACACCAGCCACTTTTTCAAACTGTGATACAGCAAAAGCTGGCTTGGCCAGGGAACCACTGGACTGCAAAAGCCAAGGTTAGATTAAAAATACCAAATATCAGGAGAGATACAGAGCTCTGAGAATTTAAATTCTTAAAGTCAGGAGCCAGGCCAGCACTAGAACTGTTGATGCTATGGATCAGTTAGAATGAACCTGTTCCATGGGAGACAGACAAGACAGAGATTGCCCAGTTCAAACCTGGCACCTGGGGAGTTCAAATCCCAGTACAGAAAAGGCCCATTTTCTCCTTATTGTTTGCATAAAACTGAAATCCTTCTTGCTGGGAGGGATGTAAGTGAAATGCAATGTTTGGGGCATTAAACTAAATTATGATCAAGTAACCTTAACCTGCTACTCACACATATCAAACTTTTCTGTGTGTCTGGTATCCAGATTTTCTCCTATAATGAAGAATTGTTTTGATCAAATTTTGGCTTAGAAGCTTTTATTTCTTAAAATCAGTTCCTCCTAAGTTGCAGACAATCTTAGTGGTGAGCTTAACTTCCTTTAGTAATAGAAATTTCACAATATCCAGTGTTCTGCAGCTGGGTCAACCAGGTCAGACATTCCTTAAATGAATTTGTGAAAAAAGTGACAACTGCTGCTTGTGGGGTTTTAATCAAAATAAAACTTTTAAACAAGTTAATGAACAGAAAAAATATTTCCAACTTGTTACTTGCTTCATTCAACAGATGTGAGTTCACCGTGCATTCACAGATGATGTATTTAAAGCATGAGCAGCATCACAGAAATGTCTTTTCACAGGAGCTAAGCTCAGAGCTGTGCAACACTTGTAAGGTCTGAATAAAGAACGGATCAAGAATCAAACTGTGATGCTTGGTCCAAAAAGCCTGGAAGTGAAGCAGTTCCTACTGGTTTACTCATAAAAATGTTGAGAATTGATCCAAACCCTCAGAGGAACCTCTCCCAGCCCTCCAGCACAGGACCTGAGCTTCTCATCAAGCAGTGCAGGGGTGGAAGGATGGAGAGAAGAGCTCCTTCCTGTTACATCTACACTTTCTTCAGGCATGACAGCATCAAACCTCAAGCCTCAAGCCCACTCATCGGTACAGATGGGCTGGAGAGTCAAAGGGATTTTTTTCATAGCCCCACTCAACAGAATTATTTTTTCCTTACTTGTGCTGTGAATGCATTAGCAGCCCTTCAGTGTTCAGCACGGCATGGGAGCTTTATCCTACACACAATACAAGGTATATAACAATAATTGCTGCACCCTGCAAGACTCGATGAAGGACATGTCTACTTCTATTTTTTTTTCTTGAAGACATAAGTGTACCATAAACAAAGAACATTAATTATAAAGCAGCTCCCTGGAGAAATGGAAATTACTTGAGGAGTAAGAACGATTGCTCTGTCCAGGCCACATCCCACTGAGATGCAATTTGTTTCCATTTACATCACACATCTTTTTCCGACGACATCCTGTATTTTCCTGACTCTTCATTACAACCCACAGTACATAAGGCTCAGTGAATTCCACATCTGTTCCTCACAAAATGTAAATAAAATAAAGTAAAAATGTTTATGTGGTGTATTTAGAGCTGCAAGTTATAAATATGCAGTTTTTACTGTAAGTCAGGTCAGAATTTTAAGCCAGACATATAATCCTTCTTTTCCCCCGAAAGATTGAGTGTCCTTTAGACACAGAAGCATATCTTGTGTTTCCATCAGATTCTTTTTGCAGGAAGGCTTTGTTTTCAATATGAACATTTGTAATAAATTACATGAGGGCAAATGAAGGGAAACTGTGTCAAATATGGTTATAACTACTAAACAACAGAGTCCTGTATCTGCAAGATTGCTTCATGCCTGTTACAGGCTGGAGTGAAAGAGCAAGTTTTTTCTTCCAGTCCAGCAATCTGACATGCATTTTATTTCTGTAATACAGATTGATCTGCCTCGAGGTAAGCAGTAGGGTGTATTACAAAAATTCTGAGGTTTTTTCAAACTCATGGTTCTCATGACCCCCATAACAAAAACGAACTGTAAACCTCAGAGAAAATTGTATTTACTGAGAGTGCTTCAAGGACAGACTAGAGCCCAAGAGCTGGGCTCTAGCAAATAGTTGTTCAAGCTTTCTATTCCTGGGACACACCCCCTGGGCCCAGGGATTCTACTGAGAATTTCTATCCACATGAAAATACAGCCATCTGGGAAAACATCAAAAAACCCCAGTGGAACAAAAAAAAGCCCGCAGTTATAGTGGTCGTTTACTCATGGGACTATAGTCCTAAAATCTCAAAAGACAAAGTAACAATGTCCTGATTACAGCACTGCAAACTCCATAGCCTTTCCTTCTAATTTTGAACACACACTTGAGTTGTTTCCTGTCCTAAACTGTCATGTGGTACACAGACAACATTTCAGGGATTGCTGTGTTCTGCTGCAGCAGAGAATGAAGTCATCCCAGGTGGGATGCAAGGATTTACTTGTTGAAGACATGAACTCATGTTTTGGGACCGTGTAAATACAATTTATTGATGTGGTACATCAAAAAATTGTGGAGCAAGTTCTGCGCTCTCTCTCACAAGGGCTGGAAGAGCAGCACCGAATTGAAGGCTCTACACTACACATCTTGTACCTCTAAATCCTGAATTTATGGGAAGGAGCAACCTGAGCAGCCAGCTGCTCTTAGAGGCCGTGCTTCATGATACTGAAAGCAGGAGATGAGGAGTCCATCCCAAAAACATTGTGCCAAAGCACAGAACAAATTATTTGATTCAGACTTTGCTTTATACCCAACTTAGAACACAGTCCCAAACTGGTCTGTCTTTTATGATCCTTGAACAGGAAAAGTAAATTATATGCAATGAAATTAAAGTGAGTCTAGTGCAGTATTTAAGATCAAATATTCTGGAATAGGTTTTAACTTGTGTGAGGGAGCTGAAGGTGAATTGTTCTCTGGAGCTAATTGAAGAGCTTCCTCTAAGGGAAGGGAAACCTGTTTTGATACTTATGTTGCTAATGAGATGCAACAAAAAATGACTTCCTAGTTATTATGCTGAAATATGTCATGCATATTCAAAAACTATCTCCAAGGAACTGAAACAATTTAGGCAAGATGAGCTACTGAATACATGAAAGGAATTGACTTCACGATCCAGCTAATGATTAGATAGGCTTCACTGTTAAAAATAATGATTGAACCAAAAAAAATGTACATTCACATTAACTGCAACCACTAGAAGTTACTGTGAGCACGCAGGCTGAATGGCAGTTTAATTTTGTTTCAACTGTTTGCTTTTCATTTGTCTTAAAAAAACCCAAGAGTCAATTTATGTTATTTGCATTTGTGGGAACTCAGCATCAGTTTTCTTGGAGTTGTCTGATGACTGAAGTATTATCAGTTATTCATTAAGGTAGTGCAAAAGTGCTTTAGCTGTCAAAACTATGGGGTTTGACACTGTAATGGTATATATTCATCCAATAAATTCAAGCCAAACATCAGGAAAAAATATTATCCACATGGCACCTACTTAACACAAGCACGCAACGCAGTACCTTCCTGCCATTGGTAAAGATTTTAACAAGTTCAAAGGAGAGCTGCCCAGCAGCATGTTAGGCTACACCTAGAACAAGTTTCTAAACTGAAACTGATAAATTCTCAGCAGAATTACAGTCAGTTGAAAAACAGAGATGCTTGTCATCTTCATGATTCTCTATGTTTTTCAGCAGCATCCTCCACGAACAAAAGGCAAGTTAATGTGTCCAGGAAAATGTCCAGAATGAGCACCCAGATATGAGTGTTTGATCCATCCACCTGATCAAATCCTGCAGACCTGAGAATCAGCTGAGGAAGGGTCTGTGCACAGTACACCCCTGAAGTGGTGGGCAGGACGTGGGATGTACTCTGAAATGCTCAAAGATGGTCCATCACAGACTTTTAACTGCTGCTGCTGACAGGTTTTGACCTTCAGAGCAAGACTGCAAGAACAGGGGTCAGGGAGTCTGATTCATTTTCAAGCTCATTATCAAATCTGTCTCACCCAGGATATTTAATCTCTCTCTGTATACAGAATTAGTATCTGGTTTATTATCTTCTAATATAATATTTAGGTAATTTGGAGCCTGTGTACTTTTTATATGATCTGAAGGCTGTGACTAACTCAAAGCCCTGTCACCCTGCCCTCCCCTGGCATCCGATCCCATCCTTTGGAATTACTGGGGCTGCAAATGGGCACTGGTTTACTTCTACACAGAACCAGTTGCAGTATTGGAGCCCTAAATTCTATAAATAATAATGAAAAAAACACGCCAAAACCAACCCAACAAACAGAAAGGAATGAAAAGCCTGCATGGGAGAATTTTTGAAAAAAATGTTGGCATACTCAGTACACTTTATGTGCACCTCTTGTGAGGAGGCAGAAGGGAGAGGGTGGCAGTTTTTGACTGGATCAGGGAAATTAGGCAAGCTGAAGTAAAACATGTTTCAAGCAGAATTTAGAAAGGACATTGAGAATCACCTAGCCCCCAGGTAAAGAGAGGCTGAATGCCTTCACTCCAGCTTTCCTAATCAAGTCAGACAGATTTGCTGGGTGTAGAGTATTTCTTGCTTGGGGAAACTAATAATTGACCAGTTTTCAATGGGAGGAAACTGCTACTGTGCTGACTAGGGTAGTTTAAACATAGAAGTCACCCACTGTAGCCTCGAGCTCCCAGAAAAGTAGAAAAATTAATTTAACATCCCAATTTTCTTTTGTAAGGAAAGTTTAAAAAAAACCCTCTGTCTTTTAAAATTAAGTTAGCAAGCCAACATTCCATCTCTAAACTGACACTTCACCTTGCTTGGGCATCCTGCACATTGCAATAGCTGGAGCTGATGAAGCTAAAAAGACACACAAAATTACAGGAACAGCCATTTGAGAACCTGTAGAAATGTATGGGGCATCCACACTTCTCTGGGCAACCCGGCACAGTGGGTGATTTCATGTTTCATAAATCTAATAGAGGCTTGTTATCCTTGTCACTCTGATGAAAATGCAAATCACAAAACACAACTACGTGAGAATGCTGCTCATTTGTGAAAGATGCTGCAAGGAAAGGTGCACAAACTCAACCCCCAAATGGAAAGTCTGTGACAGGAACTCCTGTGTTGGATGGTGCAAGCCAGAACAAGTCTGGTGGCAACACAGCTGCTTTAGCAGATAAAATTGGTCTTGATGACTTGGACACCTTTGTGTGGCAGTGCTCCAAACCTGGAATGTGTCACACCAAACTGCAGTGTTCAGCTTTATTACCTCAAATTCATATCAAATTAATGCTGAGCAAAGACCATTGCCACCCTCAAAGTGTGGCATATTTACGGTATCTCAGAGGCTAAATGAATTTACTACTAACATGCAAACTAAAATCTAAGCTCAAATGAAGAGTTAATAATCCAGGTGGATTTTTTTCATGCTCCACACTACAGATTTGGACTAGAGCCCAACTCATTCACCTGCAGCTGCAGCATCATTACCATCATGCACACACACAAACAGTGGGAGTGTTTCATTTGATCGATAAAGTAAATACATCTGATTAACAGCCACAAGTAGCTGATGTATTGACTAAAACAGTGCCAATATCTCCCTACACTCATCTTGTTTTCTTTTTCTTTCCTTTTATTTCACTATTTGAAAATATCTTCTGCTGATGGAAAAAAAGCTCCATTTTTTTCATAAAGGAGATCCTTTGTAACCACAAGGGATATGTAACTGCTCAAAAAAAGATATCGGAAATTTAAAATATTAAACCCATGTTTCTCATATCTATCTCTTCAGAAAGATAGCTGTTTGTTCATCCTGCAGATGAAATGTTTTAATTGAAAATTTCCTGAGGCTTACAAACAGCTTGTTCATTCAATCCACATCTCTTATTACCAGCATTTATTAATATATGATATAACAAGTTTAGAAGTGATGGCCTTGCTAAAGCTGAATTTGGCAGAACCCTGATATTCTCTCAGCTGGTAAGAAATGTGCAATAAAATTATAAAATTAGAGGGAATTCATTTTGACAGTGGAAGGAAAGTATCTTTATTAAATTATAGTGTTATCAGGATCTGCCTTTTTCTTGAGAGGTGCTCATAACTCAGACTAGTTCATTTCACACCATTAGAGCATCAAAGCTTGTTTGCTCTTGGTAACAAAAATTGGAAATATTTTTCAAGAAAAATTGCTGCAAGGCAATCTCTGCACTTTCAACACAGCTGGCTGTGCAAACTCTAAACTGAAAATACTGTCCATAATGTTACGCTGATCTGCCCTTTTACTAACAGGTAAATAAAAATGCATATTAACAGGTTAATGCAATACAGCTTGAGAAAATAAAGAATCAAAATATGATCGCATTAGCTTTCTCAGTCATTCCCTACTTTTAGTGGAAAACAGTTTTGGCTGTTGCCCTGGCAGCTTGCTTCCCTTTCCTTTTTGCTGTGGCTCAGACAAGCAAATACAGAAACACCGGCAAGTAAATCTACAAAGGATGGAAAATAACATCAGGAAAAATAACTCAGTATTTTTCAGAAGCTTGCTTGCCCACCTCTTGCAGGGGAACAGCAATCTGGTATTTATGCATTTATGAGGCTGAAGCAGCCCCCACACAGCAAAGGAATGGGGCTCCCTGCTGCTCCTCAGTCCCTTACATGGAAGGGAAGGGTAAAGGCTCGTGGCCGGTGACAGCTCTCACACCACAGAGCCCTTTCCCTGCTCATTTGAGCCATTCCCTCCTACTCTGCTCACAGCCCTGCTTGTTCTCACCTACCTCAATGAATAGAATTCCTGTCAGTGAGCGCCAGACTATGGAATATTACCTGGGAAATGGGTGACAACCCACCTTCAGCTTCACTAGCACAGGAATTCAAACATCAGCACAGATAGACTTGAAGCCAAACTTCAGGCACAAACCTTATTGTTTTCTGCTTGGGAATGTGGCCAAAAGTCACAGGTGCTTTTAAGAAAGGAGAAAAACAAATCACTGAGGATTTCATTCCACAGACAGTTGAGATACTGCCTTTACAAAGCCAGGAGAGTACAGGTGAACTACTTCACTCTCATCCTTCTGAGAAAGAGATTTATTGGCACTGATGCTGAGGTTTCAGCCCCGATAGACATGAAAGTGGTAGGAACTAGAAAGTACACAGAGAGTTTCAACTTTAAATGCTGTAAGAAAATGGGGTAGACATTCAGCTCATAGTTCTATGTCAACTAAAAATCAATCTATGCCACATGGGATAATTTACACATCACTAGCAGACACAACACCTGAGAAGACAAACTATCATCTTCTAATTATTCACAAGGAAATTCTGATATGAAAAGCCTGTTAGAGAATTGGATTTAGCATTACTACTTAAATGAAGCATTTCTATAAACAGATAGATACTTACCAACCTGCCTGCTCAGACGCCAGGAAGCGGTGCTCTGCAATTTCAGAAAATCTATGTAACTTATCTGCAATTAACAAACATCAGGGTCAACAACAGTTATGAACACCTGAAATCCCAAAAGCTAATTCAGTTTGTCTGAATTCAATTCAGAAAGAAGTCAAGAAGAGAAAATTGACCATAAATAACAGGTATGATTCAGTTATCTCTCCAGACTGGAGAAGATAGTGGCATTTAAAACACAAAAGCTTCTGGAAATACATTTTGTGGAAATCATATTGGGGACTATTTCAAAGCTATTCATCAGGATGACATAAATTTGTGATACAATTTTGGTTTACACGTTTCCACTTCCATCTGAATCAAATCTTCTAAACATGAAAGACTTAACTGATCGATCTGGAGAAGATACAACGCAGCAGGCATTTTAAGTCAAAGATTTTGCAAAATTATCAATGCAAACATTTTTATCCTTCATCAAAAATCTTTCTTAAAAAGTGCAGAAGGAACTGGCTACCAAAGTAAAGACAATTTAATGATATTTCAGAAAAATGTGGGAAAAAAAGCTTTGACTACATATCTTTGAAAATAACTCTGAAAATAGAACAGGACGGAAGCAGCTGAGTTACTGAACACAGTGGATTGCCTGAGTTTTTCACCACGCAAAAATGAGATGCACAAGTTAAGAGAATGAAAGACTTTCCCTCCTCCAGATGGTAAGCTGCATGGGCAGTAATTGATTGTAATCACAGATTCCTGACAACATTCTTTGCCTAGGGAGGGCTCAGTAGCTACTGATGTCTGAAGCTGAAAGAATATGGTACCTATTTTCAGTCATTTCATAGTCTAGTTCCCAAAAATCACAGTGAACTTTCAGTAGCATAGTTAAAAACATTATTATCCTTTCTTGTGCTGTACTTTGCTGCTTAGTTTCAATTCCAGGTGCACTTTAAACTGAACTTCCAAAAATGCCATATATCTTTTCCAAGCCACCAATTAAGCTACCAGATATAGATATATATTACCTAATCCACTTGGTTTAGTAGGTCACAGGTTCATATTTTCTATTCACTCTTGCATAATATGTAACCAAAGCTCCTTGACCTCTATTTTTATAAACTTGCTTCAGTACTTTTGCCAGAAACTGTCACCAAAGTTCAACCCAGTCCATTTAATTTTACTGCACATTAATGTGAGCATAATTAAAAGCATTTCTCTACATCCCTATGTTTCCCATTTACCTCAAGTAATTTTTAATGACACCAGCTATTTTTCACCTTCACTTAAGTATTCTTGGTCATCCCACAATGTGAGACAGCCACCATGTGATGAATGAAGGACTCTTCATATTTTCTTCTTCTCTTCATTCCATGTTTTTTTTAACTGGCTATTGCATCCCAAAAAACTTGAAGCCTTTGTGCATTCCTTTAATACAATAATAGGCTGTCCCTGAATTGCCTCTGAAAACAGTCACAGAAGCCCAAGGACTTTAAACAGTGCAATTGGGTTTCACATTACTTCCATGACCATGAAATATTGAACAGCATTCTCTAATGATACCCTTCAGAAATTACTCTATGAAAGTCCTAACACTGACAGACTGCTGCAAAGGATTAAATAACCACCATCAATCCATGATCCCCTCCCCTGTTTCATGTCTCACCAGACAAAAGAGAGAGAGATGAAATTTCTTGCACTTCAAATAAGATCATCTGTACTTCGGAAGGAAGTGACATAAAACAGATCTACTACTGGGCCTTTGTGGAGGACTTGAACCAGCTCCAAATAAAATACTTTTGTTTTTAAAATAGATTCAAGTATTCCAAAGGAAGAAATGCTCAGATACACAGAGGTAACACAAATACAAGAAGCTTTCTAACCTTCACCGAGTAATTTCTCTCATTTGGGCTTTACAGATGCTACAGCAAAAGAGTTAAGTACATCATGTACTCAAAACTATCAAATACTTTTTCTTTATTATAACTGCACTACAGCCATCTCTCAAATACCATGCAGAGTCCTCTCATTTGGTTGATGCAGTAATAGCATATTGTGTGTAGACACAGATGTTCTTCACTGGGTTGTGCCGAAACCAATCTAATTTTGTGAGATAAGTGAGATGTTCTGATTTCAGGACTTGATTTCCCAGCATAACAAAAACATCAAAAGAAGTGAAGCCTCTTACCACTCAGAATTCAGATAGAAAAGCTAAATTCTCTTTCCTGAACTCCAGGAAGGTTTATGTGAAGGGAATATCCCTCAGCTGTTTGGAAGAGCCCTGGAAAACAGAAAAAGTTGGCATAGACTTATAAGTTACATTAATTGAAATAATAATTAAGTATGCAAAATATTGCTTAGAGGATCAGCATTAAAGAATGAACAAAGACAGTTACACAAAGAATTCTTTCAACTGAGCCTAAGTACCTCAGGAATTAAGTATGATGATATGGCATGGAGTGCAAGATCAACTCTGCCATGACTTGACAAAATTGCCAAATTTTGAAGTCATCAAAATGTGTATCTGATGTCAGCTGGTGGCTTCCATACAGTTCTCAGTCAGCTGATTTCCTTGTCTTGCCCACTAACACTACCCAGCAACTTCAACCAAGGAATGAATTTTACAGGGGAATACAGCATCCTGTCCTTATATAGAAGTAGCAGAAAAATTTTCTGCCTATCAAAACCTGTCCCCCCCCAAAAAAGTTTGAAACTTTTGGAGACCATATTTTACACCTCTGAATAGCAAGATTACTACTTTATTAAATGATATGGAAAGATTCTGTGCTGGTCTTCCAAAGGTGTGCCCACACTCTGTGACAGGAAGCAGCCCTGAACTGGTTTGTTGTAGCACTGGAGACAGGACAGCTCTGTTTGCACAGCGATCACTTGGCTGGTTATCCCTGCCCAGGAGCACATCAGGCGAGTTCAAGTGCTGTGAGGTGTCCATGCATCTGCAATTGTGAAGACTATCTCTGCAAGCACATTTAATGCATAAATTTTAACATGATTTTAACAAGGAAACAAGAATCTTGTGAAAGTATCACCTTGGATTACATTGAATAGAAGTCATTTTTCCTAATGAATTGCACAAGCTGGCAGTATTTCCCACTATTACTACACTAAGTAGGTAAGTTTAGCAGTAATGTAAACTAACATTTTTATGAAAACAAATTAGTAAGACTGATTAACAATCTCATGACTACAGCAGCAATACAGACCACAGTCTGTACTCTAAGGTATATTCTCCCTAATAATGAGTAATAAAGCACTGAAATGTTCTCACCCTGAAGAGCAGAAAAAGCAGTTCAGATCTTAATGCTCAAGAAAGCAAGTGAGTTCATTTGTCCTTGCAGGTAATTACATCTGATTACAAACAACTTTCTCAGACAAAATAACTTTTTCTTATTTTTATGAAAATTCATGGTGCAAATCATGAATATTTGCATTCAGTTACTATTGCTCCATTTTTTTCATTGTGGTGCCTGTGTGCACCCCCCAAACCTGGGACCCTTTTGGGCCAGACACTGAGCAAACATGACAGGTTTTTCCACCAAATGCAAAAGAGGGGGAGAAAGCCCCACAATGCTTCTCACTTAATAGTGAACTTAAGTACAGGGCATGTTTAGGTCATTCACATTTTGTGGCAGAAACAAGAGCCAAGCCCAGCTCTCCCTAGAGCCAGCTCTAGTACCAGGACCAAAAAAAAAAAAAAAGCACCTTTTCCTTCTAAGGGTCATCACACATCTTTAGGAGGAAAAAAAATCAAGCAATAATTTGCAGGACTGGGGTTTAATGACTTGTCACTGTAGTCAAATAATTCAGTGTCAAATGCTTATGGTTTTTTAATGATTCACTGACATAGGCAGGTTCCATACACAAAGAGGTGTCTGGTTACTGCACGGCCTCCATGGAAGTTGTACAAAGTAGAATTCAAACATCCTTCACCACTTCATTAATGAAACAAATTCATCTTCTAATAGAAAAGAAGTCCTTCAGTGTTCTAGAACTCCATTTTACATTCATATATAGTCTGTATCTTGTCTGTTTGTATTAAAAGAAAATCCTTTTGATCAATGATCTGGCTTTGAAATTGCACTCCCCTGAATAGAGTTCTCAGCCAGCATGCAGTGTAAATGATACTTAATAGATAAAGAGACATGCTGTCAAGATCAGCTATGCATGTGTTAAAGCTCAATTGTCCCTGAGGTAGCAAGGAATAAAAGCCTTTCAGATAACACATTGCTGCCTGGTCTCATCTGTAATACATTTCAGAATAAGCAACAGGGCTTCGTTCCTCCTTTTCACTCAACTTATTTCCCTCTGCACAAGAGCTCCATTAGGGGAAATGAGAAAACTTTATCACTTACAATCTGGGATATTGAGGTGAAGGAAACCAAGATACCTGACCAAGATCATGCTTTTTCTTGGTGTCACAGGTGGCACTAGAAATCAGGAATCTATAGATTCACACCCATTACCAGTTCATCAAATTACATCCCTGCCACTGCCATCCAAATGGCACATCAGAGGTTTATTCTACAAGGAGATTTACTCTCAGCCTTAATAGTATTTTACTCTAACTCATTAGGATTAGCCAGTGAGGAATAAGCTCCTTAGTGTGTGGTACAGAAATTACCATAGCCACGCTGATCCTTCTCCGTTTATTTGGGCAGCATCCACTCCTGATCCATTCCCTAACATGAAACCAAAAGACCTAAAAATCAGTAACCAAGTCCTGGGAGTCCTTATGCAAACACAGCACTCTGGAGTATGAGATACTTCCAACCCAGGTTTGTGCTGAGGACTCCTTATGTTCTTAGCACATAAATTACTTGGAATTAAATGTTTTGAGATTTAAAATGAAGTTTACAACTCTACCTTTGCTTTTGCATATTTCCCAGTCAGCTACAAAGTTTTCTGAAATTCTTGATAGTCAGTAATTGCAATTTAATAAAATGCAATCAAAATTTGAACTTTTTTTCACCAAGATAAAACCATGGTATAAAAGGAAAAAAACATTTTGGTTGACCAAAACAAAATTTCAGCCCATATAAGACTCTGAGTCTCTCTCCCTTGCACTGTAAACGGAGTAGTCTTGAGTTACTTGTTTATAGATATCATAAGATCAGGCCTGTGAAGAGCCATGCAGAAAAATAAAATCAATACAAAGAGAGGAATTTTATATGATTGGTTAGAAAAGAAACTCTGAGGTCAAGTGGAGACTCTTCATCAGACTACTATGAGAACAACTTTTTTTTTTAATAAAACAAGAAGCAGAAGGCAGCAGTATTATTAACAATTGCATCAGTCTCCAGACATATTGCAAATGTTCCCAAAAGTTACTGCACAAAGCATTTCAGCCTGAGAGAAAATTGAATTTATTTGGAAAGTTCTTATGCAGCTACTGACCATAAAAATTATTTTAAAGGACTGTCTTCATCTCCAGCATTGTTTCCAGCTGTGTTTAAACAAATCTGATTTACTTTGTCATTATCTGCAGCTGTATTTCCCTTCTATTTGCTTCCTTTTGAAAGCAGTCCAGTGTGAATAATTCAAAGGAAATGCAACTTCATTCCATCATTTTTCCATTTCGTCCCCACTCTGGTCACTGATCCTGGACATATACTATAAAAAGAAGCTGAGACTGAAATTATACTAAAGGAGAATTAGTTTAATGTATACAAGGACTCAGGGGGTCTGCCCTTAAAAGCAAATTGTGTCAATGTCAGGGCACTGATCGGCCCTGCTCCCCTCTGCTCAGAGAAATCATGAATTGCTCTAGTGCTGCCTTCTGGAGCAGCAAGAGACAGAATACCAGAAAGTCTGTGCATCAAAACAATAAAATTAAACACCTCCCAAAGGCTTCACTGAACAGGCAGGATGAGAGAATAAAAGTACATTGTCACATGTTAATGCTTTTATCGAAAATGTTTGAGAAGAGAGGGCAAAGGGGAGGGAAGGGGACAGACAGCAATTACTTCATTATCTGCCATCCCTGTCGTGCCCTCACATTTACACACATTCATGCACATCCAGGCACACCAACACTGAGGGAAGAAGGAGGGGAGGGGCAGGGAGAAGGAAAAAAGGAGGGGCTGCATAGAAAGCTAAACTAAGAATGAAAATTCTCTATGAATCCAGATAACAATGCCTGTTTTTCCAAGATATGCCAAAATACTGAAGAGAAAAAGGGAGGTGAGAAATTTGCCCTCTGTACAAGACAACTGATTGCAGGGGGCTGTGGTGACACAGACCCTACCTTCATTCATAAATACCTCTGAAAACCTGAATTAAGCTGCTTATTATCCTAGGACATAATGTGACCATCTTTACAGAAATCAATGTCTTCTCCAGAGTTGCCTGCTCACCAGCTGAGAAATCAATCGGCTAAAACTCAACGACTGCCAGAGGAGCAGCCAAGGGCATACAGCCATAATACTAAATTTAAACAGAGATTACAGCACCTATTTGCCCAGCAAAATGTTTCTGCATCAAACTGTAGCTCTGATTCAGAGCTGCTGCCACAAATGCCAGGGAGGAGGAGAAATGGGATCTCACCCGGTGTGTGTTAAGTGTCACAGCTAAACAGCACAAGGTTTTTCCCTGCTCTGTATCCCTCTCTCTTTTGTGAAATATCCTCAGAGCACCTGACCTAGGCACAGAAGAGCTCTCAGTGCACAGAATGCCTTCACCTGTCTGGTGAGAACATTTAGCATTTGTGTTCCTTATATCGGAATGTGAAAAAAATCCACCAGAGTTCAGTGGCCACAGTTACTGAAGGAAGGTCTTTGATACCTACCCATGAGTAAAGAAAGAGGGAATTTTTATAAATTCTGATGGGCTTTTAGTGCAAATCTGAAAGAAAAGGAAAATACCCCGCTATGTCATGCAGAGGTCTGCTTTCCCTCTTTGGAACCGATTTTGCAGGCAGCTGAGGGAGAAGGAAGGGAGTAAGAGAAATCCACAAGAATTCAGCTGGGTGAAATCCATTCTTTCAGAAATGAAGAAAACTTTAGTTATTTCATAATGCAACTGTTTTTCAAATGCTGTGAGTTCGAGAGCACAGCACTGAGGATGGCTCTCACTCAGTTCTTAGCTCCCTCTTTCAGGGCTTGGGAAGAGCTGCTGTAACCATGGGCTCCACCTTGGCAGCTGCCACACCCTGATCATAGAGTCTGCAAAGCCTGGATCTTCATTTTGGACTCTCTGAGAACTGAAGAATTGAGATTTAAAGATTACCATCTGCACACTGCACTGCAGGAGAGACATTCAGGGAGGACACCCTTTTATGTTCTAATACTCTTCAATCTGTAGTGAGAGTTACTTCTGATCAACTGAGTAAAACAATCTGGTGTGATTTTCTGTTCTTATAAGTTAATGAACTTTTCGGCTATATTAGTCATCAGTATGCAAATCAAACTCCAACATGATTTAGAATAGAAAGAAAAACAGACAGTGAAGAGAGTGCTGGGGTTCCTATGTACAGCAGGTTCAAGCTCAGTCAATTTTCTTTGTGTCCTGTTTTTGCAAAGTCTGTGTCCAGATGCAGTGAGAGATGCTGAGTGCCCACCTGACCTCCCAGCTGGGCCAGGGAGCCGGAGAATCCAGCACCAGTGAGGTTCTCCAGATGAGGTGTTTGTTAGAGCTGAGCCAGACTCCCAAAGTTCATGTTACAAAGGATGTTTTTTATATGCTAATTGCCTGGGTAGAATTCAAATAAGTAATGAAATATGTCTATTGTTTCAAATCCATCCAGAAATTTATAGTCACAATGTTCAATTTCCCATCCAGAATGTACAGCACATTTTGAAGTCCTAAGTGTAGTTAAGAAAGCACACACAGGCAATAAACCAACAACAATATATCCTTGTGATTAATTGATCCTTACGGGTTCCTTCCAGCTCAAGCTATTCTATGATTCTTTGACACTTTTAGGTGACTCTTGCAAAATATCAGAGCACAAGCTCTCTGAATATTTCTCCATGAACAAATCCAGTGATTTTTGATGTGTTGTGAACATCACAGCACAGAGAAACCAAATCAAGTAGAAACAAATGGGTGCCTGGTTAAGTGTTGTCTGCCCAGACTAAACAGATGGGTTTGCATTCCATGACAGCACACCCAATGTCAACAGGGGTGTGGAAAGTATCTCCAGAATGGGATGCTCTCATGTCCCAAAGAAAAAAGACAAGAGGAGCCTCTGGGAAGGGAAAAGCAGCTGATCAAAATGTTCCACTCCTCTGTAATGTAGTAATTTCAGTCCCTCCTGCGTAACATCTGAGACTGCAGCAGTCAGGATCTGAGGAGGCTGGGTTAATACACAGTCGTGCTAAACAGTATTCCCTGCCTTGAGCAGGGATTTTAATAAACAAACAACAAGAGAATAAAAACATACCAGAGACCAAAAAGAAAGCCAAAAGCAAACCCCCAAAACAACAACATAAGAGAGGGAGAAAATAGTTAGGGATACAAAAAGGGGAAAGTATGACTGGACTACAAATTAAAGTCTGGGGTTGCCTGTCTCTTACTAATTATAAGAAAAAAATGTCAGAGGATCAAGGAAAATACTGTTTCACAGCTCACATATAGGATTTTTTCCCCCTAAATTTTAAACTCTACAGGAAAATAATCTACCAAAGCTGATACAAGATAATCAAATAATTCTTCAAATTTCATTCAGCTTTTCATCAGCTACATGTCCTAGACTTTGAGATAGCTAGCAGTGTTTTGGCTGATTGCAGATTCAAAAAGTCAGCCATGAAAAGGCCACTGTGTTTTATATACTGTATAATCTTTCACTGAATTTAATATTTTTATGATGTACATTGTGCAGATATGTCCACAAGATAGACCTCATTCAGAAAATGGAGTAAATAACTGCACAGTCTTGAATACAAATTCAAGACATGTTATCAGTAAAAAAATTTAAAGGGAAGATAATATTTACTGTGAACTATTTCTTCTCTTTGAAGTGGAGAGTGAAGTACTCTGTAGATAAATGGAAAATGACTCGTTTTCAGAATATAAATCAGTGTTTTAACTAAATTGAATTAATTCACATTTGGTGTCTTAAGCAGTAGATTGTAATTTTTCAGGAATATCTAAGTCTAAATGCCTTGATCATAAAATGAAGGTTCATAAAAGGGGAAAAATAACAAAACACTTTTTTACTGGTTAATCTTTCTTGCAAATGTTTCTTCCAGGAAATATACAGCTTCTCAGCTAATGGATGCAATCCTCCACAGGGATGTTCAGGGGCCTAGAGCAACCCCCTGTGAACCCAAACTGCAATAAACCCATCTCAATCACGGAACGAAACAAAGCTCTCTGTATTCAAATAGAGCCATACACAGAATGGGAAACCATATTTCAGTAAGAACACATTTCCTTGGTCCTGAGATGGATAAAGTGTTTGGGTTTCAGTTCCACAACAAAAAGGAGCTTGGATCATCTGGATATTTCATGCAGTTCTACAGAAGTAGCAGGGGACAGGATCCTGGATCAATTAAAAGTACTGGCAAAAGTCTCTGTAGTTTTAGTTGAGCAAGGATTTTACTCAGCATATCAACCGTATGAGTACAGATTAAAAATATACTGTTGCAAATACAGTTCTAATTTACTCCTGTGAGTCCAGCAGGTGAAGTCTGAAACCACAGAAGCAGAACTAAGGTAAGAACATGTTCTATTATATATAATAACAACAATTTCCAAGGCAGGAGAATAATATCTGTTGACTGGAGACAGAGCTAAAAAGTCATGCAGGAAAAATTTTCTCTCACAGCCTCTCTCACAATCAGCTCAAATCAAAAGCTTGATTTCACTCTTCTATAAAACAGCCCCATCACTTCTCTCCAACAAAAGATTTCTGGAATACAAATACAAGGTTCAGGATTACATTTTGTAATGAAAGCAATTATTACCCTTTGGAACACTCCTCTTCTGCAAACCTTTCACCTGCTATCACCACATTTCCCATGAGTAAACAGCTCTTGCCCTACCAGCTGAAATATAAGTATTTTGATTATATCTCTGCACTGTATTTCTACAAGACCTGAATCAGGAAGACAGTCACATATCTGATTTTGCATGTTAGGGTAATTCCCTTGCAATCAAGTTCCTAAAGTTCTTAAAATATGGTGCTGTCTCAAGAATAATTTGATTTTTCAATCTGAGTGGTCAATCTGAGTGAATTTGCATTTCCATGTGGTCATTTTCCCATTCTGACCCTTTTGAATTTGTCTAACTGTCCATAATTAACTTCCTGTTCATTTTCACAACATCATTATCAGAGTAATTACTTCATGGGCTGCTGAACTGAATGTGATACATTAAAAAAGGAGCAATAGCCCAAACCATGACTTCTATGATCTCTTGTAAATACATCTCCTACATTCTTAACTAGGTTGGTTGTTTTTATTAAATGCCTCTGAGAAGTGATATGTTAGAGCTCTACAGCTAGTGATTAAAATATTCCCTACTGAAAAATTTCCTTGGAAAGCAAGAAAGAAAGAAAAAGAAAAAGAAAGAAAGATTTACATTCTTCTGGGTTTTATTTTTATTTTCACTGCTTGGGAAATGATGATGATAATTCACTAGGAATGGAGACATTAATTTATCCATTGGCAATTCTCAAGAGAAATTTTAGGGTTTTTGTAGCCAGACCTATTAATTTGGAAGTACCTTCTCTATTTTTAATGATTTGCTTTTGCTTTTAGCACACTGCTATCAGGAACTGAAGAAGTTATTTGGACATGTTTGAAAACAAGACTTTCCACAGAAAGCTTCATCTGCTCATTTATTATTTGCCTTGAAGCTCTCATCAAAGGTAGATGACAGAATGTTTTTCCAGCTACCTGCCCTAAATCCTTTGAAGAGGCTTATTTATGTCATTATTATGGTATAAATGATTGTATTGAAATTAATAAGGTTTTACCATTTGCAAAATTTCCACTCCTTACTACAGGAATTTAAATGCATGCAGCTGTCACTTTTTCTCAGTTCCAAGAACTAAGGTTATTTTCAAGAACCTCCATAAAGGATATTTCACTGCACTGGAAAGGCCTTTAGAAGTCTGTTTGGTGAGTCTGCATGTGAGGGTTGCACTGAAGCACCTGAGAGCTGGTGAACAATAAAAAGTGTTTCTCAGCTCTGCCTGTGGGAGTATTTCTACCTGAGGCTCTGGAAGCAACTGCTGAAGGAACAGAGAGTGGCTCTCACACAATTCCCACAACAAGCAGCCTTCATTTGATCCCTCAGTGACCCTCTTCATTCGTCGGGCACTGTGCAACCTTGGATCCTCTCCAACTGCTGCCACCTTCCTCACTCCTTTGCACATGGGAAGAGAAAGAGTTGCTGGCCAAGGTACCTCTGCTGTGTCCACGCACAGTTTTATTCAGCAGCCCCATTAAGGATGTTTTTAACTCTTTTCATTTAATCTTCTACCACTAAAATCTACTGCAAAAGGTTGGTGGCAAACTTTACATTCCATTCATGTGAAATCCAGATAAGACAGAGAGCTTTGTCCATTTCTTTCAGCAGGGAGAGAGTGCATGGGCAACCCACAAAGTCATCTCACTGCTGGCAGCACTTGGAATCACTGAGGCCAGGTTTCAGGAGGAGTCAATTACAGCTGATATCAGCTTTTCAAGTGTTCATCAATTTGCCAGTGAAATATTTTTTGCAAAACTTCGCTATACATGAGGTGTTTCAGTCAGCTTTCTTTAACCAGAAATCTCTTTTCTGATATTTATTATGTTTTGCTTGTGCTTTGGTCTATTAAACCTACCAAGAGATGAGAATAAAACTCCTGGGTTTTTTCACAGTTATTAGTCCCAGATCTGTGCACTGGTGATCCATTTCCCATGACACAAAGTGCTTGAGGTAAATTAGTATAGAAAAGGAACCCTTCATTTCTTTGCATGGCAGGTAAAAATGGATGATTTAAAATTTAGACAGGTTTGTGGTCTGCCCAATTTGAGTGGTTTTGCTCTGTACCACGGTAAAGCCTGAAAATATTATACAGCTTGGGAGGAAATATCCACTGCGTAGTAATTGCAGTTCTGTGCTTACTTCATGTTCACACATTATTATCCGACTGCCCATTTAGGAAAAATAATTAGAACTCAGCTAATTATAAATAAGACAGATTTGTTCTTTCTGGTAAGTTCTTTAATGCAACTTATTAGCCTTGGCAGAAAAGCTACCGTGGCATGAACCTCTTAAATAAAACCTGCACTGTGACCTTTCCATATGTCAAAATATCATGACTTAGGAGATGAGCAGCAAAGAGGATGAGAGCTTAAGGTCTGGTTCTCAAGCATGGATAACATGTGACATTAATTTGACAGACAGGCTTATTTGCCTTCACTTCACCATTTTGATCCTCTTTCCTGCCATACAAGGAGACCCGTGGGGGACCAAGCAGTCTGATGGACAAATTCTGCTTTCAGCTACACCTGCAGAACATTGAACAACTCCATGCAGTTGTACCAACAAAATGTCAATGTCACTCATTGGGTGCTGACAAATCTAGAGGTTTTTAGTGAGATATACGATTGTGGCAGACGTAAGGGAAATAAATATTCTTTCCATATGACAGAAATAAAATGCTTGCGTTCCTTCCAGTTTTGGATCACATTGGACCAATGCAGAGAAACCTGTTGGTATAGGAACTTGAAGGAACTGAAGTTTCTGGGGCTATCACCCCACCTGCAGCAATTTGCCACATACTGAAATGAAAATTGACCTGTGATAACTTGCTCCAGATGCAGATCTACCCACTCATATATTTCATTCAACAGCTTTTGGCCTGGTCATGCCCTTGTTGAAGTTTCAAGTCTACTTTCATTCACTTTAAGGTTTTCTCCTTGCCCTGCCCTCTCTCTCTTACAGGTGTCTTGCAGCAGATAAAACAAAAATATAGAGAAACCATTCCGCTACGGTGATCCATCATACCAGAAATATATTTTATGCCCTGACTCAAGGGAAGCAAAAAAGATCCTTCTTCATAACAGAATCTACTGGGTCCTGGCTGAGGTTCAGAGCACACAAAGCATCTAGTCTTTATTGAAAGCATAAATATAATTGTTTCAGAAGAAGTCAGTATCCCTAAGATACTGGAATTTGAAACTAAAATCTTCCAGTTACATAACTTATTTAGAAATTCTGTCACTTTTATTCAGACACTGTCAATATGACAAAGACTTAAGTAAACAACTTTGTCTTAAAATGTGATTGCTCTGTTAACTACAGAGATTAGAATATGATATTGGCTATTAAATAACAAGACATCAAAGAAGCACATACCCTTCTGGAAAGACAGGCAGTCTGAGGGTAGAATTCTGTATTTGAGCATCTAAGCAGGTTGGTAAGGAAGGGTCCTACGGGAAGGCACGGCCTCCTGTGGTTTGGATCTGACTCAGAGCAGTCTTCCCCTGTTGGCATGAGCTGACTTGGAGCAGGCTGCTGCTCACCAGCCTTGCCCACCCTCCTGCAGATGCTCCCAGCCCTGCTGGCTGTTCCCGCTGCCAACGGGGAACCTCCCACAGCCCAAACCACACAGGCACAGGCACCGCAAATGTCATGGGCTGCAAAAGATGGCAGTTCTGATCCTGCTCAAAAACACCCAGCTGAGAACTGGCAAACTGATCTGCAGCCTACAGAAAATCTCACAGAGGGAAACCTTTTCTGATTGCATGCAGCCTCTTGTTTACACAGAATTTTTGAGCTAAATTACCCTATTCAAAGCATGAAATGGAAGGAAAGTGAACATTTAGGCATGCAGTATTTCTTTTTCTTCTCCTGACTCAGGTAACACCTGCCTCAGAACCACCTTATAGGTAGCGAAGAAAGGTATTTTTGTGTAACAATATAAAGAAAACTGATCTGTGCAGGTTTTCTCAAGTCTCAAAGTGGTTTGATCTCAATTTTCTTTCTTTGTCAGATGTATGCTATTCCATTGACTGAAATACAGTCAATCTCAACTGGTGAGCCAATAATCAATTTGGAAGCAATAATGACCAAGTCCATTAAGTACAGAATTCTCATTTATATTTCCTTTATAGTTTCCTAGGGCTTCAGATTGGCTAATACACAAGTCAGACTGCAATAATTTCCTTATGTCAGAGATTAAACACTGGTTTCCTCCTCTTCATCAAACTGTTTGTTACTTATCCTTGTGCAGACCACTGAGCCCCTCATTCAAATTTTTGTCCTTATTTAGCACTTCAAAACAGAAAAACTGCAAACCTGCGGAGAAACAGTGAGGAGAGGGAGTATATAGTAGAAAAAAGTTCCTAAGCAGAGAGCAGAAAGATAAAAATGGAACATGCACGTAGCAGAAAACACTAAGCCAATCTTCAGATTCCGTGGGTAAATCCAAAGGAAGCTGCTGTGATCCTCCAGACATCTCAAATTGGATATGTGTCAGAGCTTTCTCACACAAGCCTTGTTCTCCTTTCTCAGTTCTGGCAAAATCGTTCCAAAACCTTCAAGAGTATGTATCTCCCCTCTCCAGCAACTTCCTCTGTTCTTTAACACAAGCCAAGATGCGTGGCTGAGGCTCATCTACCCTGCCCTTCCTGGCTTCTCCAGAGGAACAAGCTGGTCAGTGGGATAGAGAAGGACAGGGAAGCAAGAGAACCTGCTCAGGCTTAAGCCTTGGTTTGCACAGTTGTGTGTGGCAGCTGGAGCTGCTCCTCCTGGGCTGATTGATACAGGACCTCTCCTTGCTGCCCTGTTCTCAGAGCGAAAAGCCTGAGGCTCATCTACCCTGCCCTTCCTGGCTTCTCCAGAGGAACAAGCTGGTCAGTGGGATAGAGAAGGACAGGGAAGCAAGAGAACCTGCTCAGGCTTAAGCCTTGGTTTGCACAGTTGTGTGTGGCAGCTGCAGCTGCTCCTCCTGGGCTGATTGATACAGGACCTCTCCTTGCTGCCCTGTTCTCAGAGTGAAAAGCCCAACAACATCCACAGAAATCCTCCCTGAGGGTTCTAGGCACACTTGCTTTTTCCCAGTTTGGGTAAGCCCCAGGGGAACAACCTGTCAGTACAAGCCTTGTGTGTCCTCACTGTGGGCACTTTTCTCTCCAGGTACCCTGCCCCGGGGTTGGATGCACTCCCCAAGGGAATTGTTGATAAGGTGGATTTCCCCACCTGAAATCCAGGTGGGGTGGCTTCCCCCCAGCCACTCATCCTGCAACAGCATCCTAACAATGTCAACATAAAACATTCCAGTTATAATTTTAATTGACTCACGGGTTCTGAACCTTGAGGTTAGACTGTATTCACACTCTCAGTGCTTTGAATAATACCATAAAGGCTTAATCCTCATTCAACCTATTTATTTTTTAAATTAAAATAGACTGCTTCTAAATCACCTGAAATCAGCATTTGTGTCTTCAACTAAACAAATATTTACTAGTCTGTTGAGACGATTCTATTCTTTTTTAGTATCAGAATAAAACTTTGATCCCAGCAATGCCTACCAGGTTTCTGCATGAATTGAAAATAAATCACTTTCCTGTTAAATACAATTTTGCAACTGGAAATGCCGGTGATACAACCAGAAAACAAAATAGTCCAAAGATGCTCAGGTAATTTATGCACACTGGAAATTATTGTAACAATGCTTATGTTACATTTATTAATGTCATTCTTCTAGTTCTCTCCTAAAACCAATTTTTCCTTGTAAACAATTCTACGACAATTTCTTTTGAAAGAAAACTTCATTAACTCTAACATTAAATGCAGAATAAAATATGGTACAACTCATATAATTCTCTAGGAGCAAAGGATTATTCTCAGTAGGATCTTACTAGAATCTCAGTCTCACAGTTGCCTATTACAATTAAAGCTCAATTGTAAATCATGGCACCAATCTATTTTCACACATACAAGTATAAAAATACCTCCCACTGAAATGCTGTCTTGAGACAGGAATTTCTATGTATGAAACAGAAACATGTCTAGAACTACAGAAAAAAAATGCAATGAAACAGTCCAGTTCATGTCTGATGGGAGAGAATCAAAGGTATAAACTTCATCTAGAAAGCAACAATATTTCAAATGTTGCTTAATGTGCTTTAGAGGTCAGTTTCTGTGTGTTGGATAAATAATATCTTTGCTACTCTCTGCTGCAGAGACCAAGCATAGGAAGAAATCTGCTTTTGCAGATAACCGCTTACATGAGGCATTAAATTTCCTTTTCACAACCACAATTATAACATCACCAAGTGCATGTATATTTTGGTGTCCTGGGCGTCCTCAGCAAAGCTGGCAATTTAGAACAAAGAATATTTAGGATACAGTTTCAACAGCAGGAAATGGAGACGTCTGTGTTGATGCATACATTTCCAAAGCTGAAAGGACAAGACTTCAGTCTACAGCTATAAATTATTCATAGCATATTCTGACACACTGGGGAAGAGCCCTGAATATTCATATGCCACACAACTGGTAAAGTCCCTATAAATTTGGGAAATGATGAGATTGTGGAAACTTTTCTTATTTTCATTACACAAACCTTATGGGACAAGCTGTGCCACAGTGGATTTCACCAATACAAGACATGCAATCAGATGAATCTCTGGAAGACCTGAGCCTTGACTTACAGCTCCTATTTTTTTTAAGCAATTTTCCCCAGAACAACTGGGGATGCCAGGAATTTGAGAACTGTATTCTGAAACCACAGACACTCATAAAATATTACCCATCATATTGCACTCATTTGTTAATCAGTTTGGAAATTGTTTTCATAATCCATCCATATTCAATAATGTAAATATCCATGAGTCTCTGTTCCCATAAATCTTATTTAGCTGGACAAAATGAATGCAAAACATAACTATTCCAATTTGGTGGCAGGTTACATCTATTGTGCATTAATAAAACTGACAACTTAATGCCCTCGATGATAAAGAATGTAAGTGTCCGATGATTGCCTCTGAATAAAATTTAAAAAACCACTATTTCTGCAATGTTAGTCATTTTTGCTACAGAAATATGATACAGCACTGGCCAAGCCCTGGAAAATCAAGAATGCATTGTTCTTTTTCCTTTTGAAAAATCCTTTGATTTAACCAAGCAGATCTTCACTGTATCTGACACTGATCATACATGTTTTGTGAATGTCATATACTTGGTATGAGCTGAGATGTGACTCTCTCACATAGCTTTAAACACCTTTAGACTAATGCTAAAGCACTCTTTTATTTCTGTGAGAAATCAGTAGATTCAGATATCTGCTTTAGGGTGAAATGAATTATGCCCTAAACCCAGTGCCTGTACTAGTTCAGTCTGCACTGGGAGTTAGGATCACTGATTCAAGTGAATGCACTCACTTGAATCTTATGCTGGATGTCTTCTCTAAAGTCACACAGCAGCAAATCAGTGACAGAGCCAGGATGGAACTGCAATATCCTGGCTCATCATATGTTCCCTTTGCTTCCAGATATTACTTCCTTGCTTTTGAAACTCATGCAGAACAAATTTTACCTTTGTCCACGGATACAAATTAAGGTTTAAAAATGCCAAAAACCAGGAGGCCACACTGAAAAGCCATGTTTGTTACATGACTTCTCATTGCTGCACACATAATTCCCACTGACACAAGCAGTAATGTGGCATTTCAGCCTGGTGCACTGGGAATTAAGCTGCTGAAGGAGTGGAAGCACATGGTCCTCAGGTGAACCAGCCTCAGGCAGAATTCAATTACTCCCTGCTCTTTCAAAATGACAGTTTCTGATCTCTGATTTCCACTGGATACTAAGCTCCCAGAAACAAGCATAATGTACATGGCAAATAGTTGTTGTATGCACTGGATCACCAGCCAGATTGTAATGCAACCCTCCTTTAGTGACAGCACACTGTGCTCCTCTCACACACATCTACTGTCTGCAGCAGTTCAGTCCCACTTAGATATCCTGATATTCAGCTTCAGAATGCACAGTAGGGTGTGGATGTTGTTCTGGTGACAGAAAAAAATCCTGGAGATCTGCAGGATTTCCCCATGTAGAAAAAGAGTTCCTGGAAAGCTTGGAGCTATTCAGCATTTCTCAAGATACGCATCCTTTCTTGGGCATCTCTCTTTGCTTCAGGGTATGTGGTTAGGAAATGCACGTGGGGCACTCCTCAGGAGGAAGTTACAAATGATAAAAAGCTTCTCTGAGGACAAAGAATGATGCACAAACCAGAGCAGTTTCTGACTTGCATTTCTATTTGTGCAAACTAACCAATTACATACATCCATGCCCATTTCATGGTCCTTAAGCCAGGAACAACCTTTTACCCAGACCCCTGAACTGCAGCATGCACCCATCCACAGAGACCCTGTCATAGCTATAAGAGAGTGAAAGCATAAAAAATCAGTTCCTGTTCCAATCAATTCTGTGCAGATGCAGCAAGAGAGGAGATACACAGACTGACAAACAGAGCGAAAGCACTAAGCAGTTACGTAACATCCTCCCTTAAAACTCTGTAGAGAAATATAACATTTAATTTCTGCAAAGGCTGTAATGATACTCACAGCTTGTTTACAAAATAGTGATCCCTCTTTAATCATTCTGTACTTCTCATATGTTGCACTGCATATTAAAACATTGTAGCCTTTCTAAAATAGAACTTGCTTATATAACATCAGGCACATGAAATAGTTTTGACTCTACAGCAGTTCACGCCAAGAAGTATCTCCGTGATTCCTCCATGGCTTCAAGCAATGCTGTCTTCACTGAAAGGACTTTTTTCCAATTAATTCTCAAAGTTCTCAAAGAGCCTTCTGAAAATAAAGCAAGTAGTTTATTGTCCCATGTGTATACAACTACATAAAGTTAGTTCTTTGAATTTGGTAGCATTTCTGATTACATTACCCATGCATAAACAGAGAAGCAACAAGAACAGAATCGAGACACACATCCTCCTCCCATAAAATCAGATATACCACACCAAAAGCACAGCTTCTACAAATGATAATTTTGTGTAAAAGAAACAATAAACTGCTCTGTGGAACTTTTGTCTGCTAAAACTGACAAAAAGCTTTTGGATTTCAAATGAGAGCTTAACTGATTGCTAAGCCAGTGCTCCTTGCTGTTCAAAAAGTAAGCTTATTGCACTGAAAACATATTATATTTTATAGAACTGAATGTTCATTCATATATGCATGCACAGACACAAAGAGACAAAGGCAAGCACAGGTTTTTATTCCATAGTGTGATGCAACTAATTGGAACCTGTTCACGGTAACGCTCAGGAAAGCTAATACGCTTTCAAATTAGGCTCTTGAGGTTCGATCGTGCTCTCATTAGAGGCATTAACAAAACTCTCAGTGATTTTACCAAGAGCCAGAATTTGGTCCTCAGGAAGATAAGAAAACTTAATATTAAGTATTGCAATCTTCTTAAAAGATACTGTCACTATTCATTGATTTTCAGAACTAGCATCTTGTAAGTAGTTGGGTCATTTGTCGTGATAAGTTCTGTTCATGCCTCCAGCTCTTCTGAGTTTCCTTTTACTTTATATTCTTGTCTAGTCGAAAGATAAATGCTCAATGAACAAGGCTGTTTTAAAGTAATTTTCTTTCATTTTAATTTGCAGTGGTTTGTAAGATTGCAGTGGCTGTGTGTAATTTCTAAAAACACAATAATTTGCATACATTAAGAAGGTACGTGTGTGAAGTATGTCATTACCTCTGTCTCCTGCAAAGCTTTTCTATATGAAAAGAGATTCTGATTCAGAGTTATGAAAAATGTCTATAAATGTTGTAGAGAAATTAAATTAATAATACTTGGCAATTATTTCTTTTCTTGAAACATTAATCATTGGGCCTTGTTCAGAACCTGTCTATTTCTGAGTATAAGTGAAGACCCACTGGAGCCAGAAAATTTGTCATAAATTGTAATTCCATTTAAGCGACAAGGAAACTAAGAACTGGAAAGTTTAAGAGATTTGCAGCAGTTTTTCAAATTTGTCTGTGTTCAGAAAAAATTAGGCTTTTTAGAAGTCTTCAATTCTCACACCATGTTCTTTTTGTCACAAAAAGGTGCTACTGAGTATTGAATAGTTTTAAAGTCTTGACAATGCCAAATCTCCTGATGCAGAGCTATTGCATATTCTGGCCTGCATGTGAACCTATTTTGTTGCACGAAAAAATAATGAAGCAAATTGCATTTACTTAAGGACTGATTACATCAAATAAATGGTTGAAAGTAAATCAGATATTTAGAAGGGAACAGCAATTATAGCCAGTGATATAGATATCCACTATAACTCAAAAAAATACTGGCAAAATGTATTTGTATGTAGCTCACATCTCTGTATATGGTGTTTTCTGGCTTGGCTGGCGATGCTGCTGAGCTTAGCAGAGGACAGTTCTTTCATGGTGCTTTAATGCTGCTACCTCAAGATGAACAGCAGTCCAGAGCAGCTTCAGTTATAACCATGGCAACACTTCATCTTCATTTTGGCAGCTCTATTCTTTTGCCCTCCTTTTAAAAACAAAGATGTCTATATTGCCTGCAAGTCATTTTTTTTAACCTGAGAGATGAGAATTGTTCTTGATTTTCCAAATCAAATCTCTCTAATGCCTTATAAAACGACATTTCTGTCACAGTTCTACTGGAGATTTCTTGCCTGACATACATCTTAAGTTGTTCTTTACTTTGTTTCATGGATGTACCAGACTGATGGCTCACAACAATCCTCTGAGTCAAGGATTGCAGTTGGCTTCTTCCTCCTCCTGTTATTTTAAAAGAACTACTTTCAGGATGTAATCATGTATGTTTATACTTATATAGTTGTAGGCAGCATACAGGAATTATTAAATGAGGTTTTCTAGCATGTGTTAAACAGGTTGTCTGATTTCTCATGCCTCTTGGCTTGAAAAGACAATTCTATAAAACCATAAAATGCAAGGCCTTAGTCTAACTCTAACAGAGCTGATTAGGAGAGGGCTTGCCTTAAACAAATTACTTCCTAATTAGCCCCAGAAATGTTCCTTGGCCCCTTTGCTAAAGCATCTTAGCACAGCATTTCCAGAACCACAATGCTGGGTTAACATTGATAACAACAACATTTGCACTTGAGTCTCCTGCTCATGGCACAGGATTTGTACTTGCCTCTGCAGAAACAAGTAAACACTGAGGCAGATTACAAAACAGACTTGCCCTTAGAATCTTAATCATTTCAAGTAACATCTTTGTTACTGTGTTAGTCACATCCTTCACAGAGGAAAGGATATGAAACCTACCCTACTGCAATTTCCAGATTGTCTCCTTCCAGATTTTGTTTAGTTCGGAGCCATTATACTATTGATGATATTTGCTTATTATCACTTTCCATCTGTGTTCTATCACACTTCCTTACAGTTTTCCACTCTGGTTCATCTCTAATTCTATTTCCTGATTTCCATGCTTGAACTCTTTCATCTCTCATTGTTCTACTTGCATGAAATAATGGGTCTAGCACTTAGATTTGGTTTTGTACTTGTCATATCACAGAGCAGGATTTTTCCATTAATTACATTCACTCTCTTGCAATTTTAGTCTTTGTTTTGGTTTGAACAATTGTCTAACTTTTAGTTACTCAACAAAACTTTATACTTTTCATTCACATCTTCTCATATTTGCTATTAGAAAGAGCCTCTATACCATTGTACATCTTAGAGGAATGTATATGAAGCCTTCAAGGTTTGACATTTCAGAAACTTCAGGGACACATCTCATTCCACTTCCCTTGCTCACCTTCAAAAGAAACCCCCAAAAGAGAGATTTTTCTGTATTATGCAATGGAAAATTAGATCAGCTAAAACTGTTGGCTTTAACCTTCATTAATTTAACATCTAGTTCATATCTGATTTCTGCATCCCTGCACTGTAAGAAAGAGAGTAATATGAGTAGTAAGTTCCCTAATAAGCTCCCACATATTTAATTTTTTGGTCTTTTGGCTAGAACTTCCCCAAATATACAATTTTTATTTCATTTGCCTTTTTAAGCCTATTTTTTATTACTCATTTCCTCAGCATGGGAATTATCACCAATTATCACCAAGCTGGGGACTGGGACACTGTGCTAGAGCCATGTGCCTACCTGGACTCATCCCTTTGCAGCAGAAAATCAGGGAAACAGACAAAAACCACATCCTTTCACTTCATCACCAAACTCAAATTGCTTCCTGCCTGGAACATGCAAACAGCTATTTTGGGCTCAGCTCTGGGGCTGTAAGGTGTAAAGAGCAAGCCTGTCTATGACTGAAATAGCTGTCATGGTGGCTCTTGCTCATTAAGCTGTCTGAAATCTACCAGCACATCCAGACAGCTCCATGCAAATTTCCTACAGTCCAAGGCAACCTTCTACTTAAGCTTTTAGGGTCTCTCCTGCCAGTTTTCCCAACAGTGAGAAGAGCCATACCCTGGCTCTGTGGTACCTAAATAAAATAAAATAGAAAACCCAGCTGTAGGCAAGGACTGGACTGAAAATCAACCCCATCACTTTTCAGGCCCATTTCACTGTCTGACACTGCTCATGTCTAACACTGACCGTCACACACTCAAGTCAAGAACCCTCCTGTCAGATGGCAGCAGCTGCCAAGGGTTTTGCACATTCTCAGTGTTCCCAGCTTTAGGTGGGAGACAGTGAAATATCTAAATATCTCCCATAGTCAGACATTTCAAACTCAGAAGAAAAACTCATGCTTTGGAATATTAAATATAGTCTGGTGGAAAAATACCCGACTCCTCTCTAAAATGCTGCTCTGCTAAAAGAATGTGGAACACCATTTTCTAGTTCTCTATGGGTAGATGACCTCTTTATTGCTTCTTACACACTGCTCCATTAGTCAGCTCTGCTTTTTCTGGTTCTAACCCTCAGTGAAAAATTCTGCAAACTCCAGCTAATTGTTGCAAAAAAAAATTACAGTCCTGAGAATTATTTCTGGATCATCATAACTGCCTGTCACTGTGAATAAAGCCATTACCTGGAAGTACTTTCCATGGAACAAAGCAGTTCTCTCCCATTAGTATGGTCTTGTATGAGCATACAAACATAGTGTATTTGCTGGAAATATTCTTGAAGATGTTGCTCCAGAACTTGCACAGGGAACTTCTACAGGAAAAAGAGCATCACTGCACTGTTCCCTGTCTTCAAAATCTTCAGGTGCTACGTGGCACCTGCAGTATGGGTCACTTCGTGGGTACCAAACAATCACAGGAATTTCTGCTGACACATCCCTCTGTCAAGATTTAATGGGATATATTTCCCTATAAATAATGTGCTAAAATTTGTCACAAAAAAATATGATTATTTCCAGTGCCAATCACTCTCTACTCTACCCTTTCTCTCCTCTTTTAATGGATAGATAGATAGATAGATAGATATACAGCCAGAGATGACATCTTGCTTCATATGGAGCACACACACCACCAGACTCTGAAGATAAATATAGGAAGTGCCAATAGGATGTAGCAGAATAATAAAACCCAAATTTTCTTTCTGGTACAGAAAACGATAAAAGGATGCTTGTGGAGATCACTTGAGACAAGACAGATAGATTAGTTGTTACTGATAGAGCAGGAAGCCATATTCATACTGTTGAGTTCCTGTGGTATTTTTCTAAAATACAGGGAAATAAACAGTGGAGACACAGAAGTGAGGCTGAAAGTCTATCACAGCAGTGTCTCTGGAGCTCTGTGCCTCCTGGGATCACTCAGAGGCTGCAACTCAGAGCAGGACTTGGAAAAACAAGCTAGATTTATTATAGTAAAGAAATTGTCTAAGAAATCAATATTTTTTTTATCATGATATTACTGTAATATGATCTTGAAAATATATATTCCATACTGGCATGGGAAGGAAAAAATGGTTAATACAACTGCTGAAAGAAGGAAGTGGTGTATTTGGTATTCATGGGCAGGATGGGTTCTGTCCTTAGGTTATATAAAATATAAAATTTTAACATGACAGGAGTCTCTGAATTTCATTTTGAAGTTGCAATAAAAGATGCCAGTTCTACAGAGAACTCTGGCATTTGTGAAGAAACAAAAAAATTAAAATCCTCAAGCACAAAAATGGTCGTACTTTTGAGAAAAAAATTTAAACGTTAAAATTCCTGATTTGTATAACTTTGCCTGGAATACAGCTTTAACATGTGCAAATTTCTCATGATTCTGCTGTCACATAAGCCTGACCTGCCAGAGAATACTTTTTAAAGTTGACTCCTTAGTTTACAAAATAAAATTAAATTAAAAATTGTATTTACAAAATACATATTAACTAAACATATTCTATTCTCATCCCTATGCCACCCTTGGCAAACTCTAATAACAGCTCAAAATATCATTTTACTCTGTGGAAAAACTTTTATTAAATGCATGTCCTACAACAGAGACATTCAGTAATACTCAGAAGATCATCACAGAGCATTGCATATCCCACAAAAATCATTAATTTTACTGACAGACAGTAAGTAGACAGAACTCAAACTTCATTCTTTTGTTTAAACTCTGTTTTGTCACGTTTTGTATTTTTCTCATTACCCTCTCTCTAATTGTTTCTAGTTTTTGACAAATCCTACCTGAAGTTCCACATTTAAATTTTTTTAAAAGCTAATTTTGTAGAAGCCCTTCCTTTAGGAATTAAGTAGTTAAGTCTAGGAGTTAAAACTCTAAAGTTAAGTGAAAAATAATAAATTATAGCTCATTAGGTAATCCTGGTCCTGCAGTTGATATATCTCAATGCATTTGCTGCTCTCTTTTTACAGCACGGTTACTCATGCTTTAGTTTTATCATTTATTATTTACAAAGGACCACGTGCTCCTCATTCTTCACAAAACAGCAAATGTTCCAGGTCCCTGCTCAGAAAAGCTGAGGATTTATGATCAAAAGGATGTGGATTCTTCTGCTTTGAAATGTTCTTGAATGTTACATCACAGAACAGCAAGCAGAGAATTTAACAGTCCATCCCAGCCCACTGCTGCTCAATAAGCCCACGTCAACACAGGCCTTATTTGCTACCATAAAGCCCTAACCCACTTCCTTTCCATTCTTTCAGCACAGTAGAGCTGATGTTTCCATCACAGTTTGGTACCCACCTGTAACATGTGTTTAGATGCTGATCTGTCCTTACAGCTGTTCACTGAAATCTGAATAAATGAAGGACTTGAAAAGTGATCACAACCCAAAGCTGCACTGCAGAGCATCACATTGAATTTCTTTGTTCTTTTATGTGAACCTCACCAGCACACACTGGATATCTGGCTTATACAAACTATAGGTGTTTAAATATAACTTATAGCTCTATAAACTTGTTCATTCAATCCATGTCTGAGTGCCAGAGACATCCCATTAAAGTCCCTGATATGGCAATGAACATGATGAAGAATTGCATGAACATGCAGAATTGATTTTTCATCCTTCTTTTTACACTAGTTCATGAACAGTTCATCCTGTGACAACTGAAGTTAAATCCTTCACCAGCTTTCTAACCTATCTTTTTTTTTTTTGTTCAAGCATTTCAGGTTATCAATAAGCTTGAATTTTGTAATTTCAGGAATGTGGAAACCCCATGTATTTGAAGTTCTCAGCATCAAAACAGACAAACCAGTGGAAAATGCTGTTACAGCCACAACCATCTAGGATCAGAAACAGAGCTGGGTCTTTTTCTCAGACCAAGGAGAGAAGCTGTAAAAACTAGAGGCTTTCAGGTGCGGCAACTTTTCTTGAGGTCTGAAATAGGAGTTAAATTTAAAGGCACATCAAGGCCCTCTGAGAAAGCGAGTTTCAAGTTTATAAAACATGCAAGTATTACTAGTAAGAGGGAAAGCTTCAATTAAAGCTTCACAATTCCCATATTTATTCTCAGATATGATGTAATTAATTGTTCCCTTCTTTCTAGAGAAATAATTGATCTTCTTTCTGAAACATCTGGCTGTGATTCTCAAGATATCTTTGTATCAGTTGTTCAGTTGTACAGCACTAAATGAACCTCATCACTGACTTAGATAACCACATTATTGTCTTTTACTTTCTTTTTTCTTCTCCAACAAAGACCATCTCAGTTTCAGCTTTGCTTTGTGACCCCAGCAGGACATTGGGGCACCTTGTAGCGGAATCACTTGAAGAAGTGAATTATTTGTAGCATGCTAATACAGTGAATAAAGCTAAAATATGGACAAGAAGAGAAAGAGGAGGTCATCTATCAGAAGAAATTAACTTTGTGACAGTGTTGTGGCTACAGAGGAAGTCCAAGGCAACAGAGCAAAGTTGGAGGAAAAGTCTGTTCTGGAAATACAGAAAGTACAGGATATCGTCTCCTCAATTATATCCTTTGCTTTGTGACTAAGATTTAAAAATTCAAATCTGATGGAGAAATAAATGCAATTTACTTGATCTTGAAGCTAAAATTCAACACTGTTACTCCTCTGTTAAGTTCCTGACTGGACCAAGAAGTACCTTTGGTTTGAGGTAAGATGTGTTTCTCCTGTCTGTCATTGGGCAAACAAAACCAGAAACTTTTCCCTCCAGCTTAAGAGATTTAGTTACAGGTCAGAAACCCACTATGCTAATCTGGTTAAAAAAAATCCAAAACCAAAGGAAAAAAGGTCTCAAGAGTTAACAATACTGATTCAGTTTACTCAAGTTTTTGAAGGAAACTGTTAATCATCTTTTATTTCTATTAACAGCTCGGTTTCTACAAAAGGGCAAAGTAAGAATTGGTTGTAACTATTGATTGCAGGAAGTGATTAAGTGATCACTCCCCAGCCTAAAGAAATGGCTTCAGCCATATCTAAGATATTTAGGTATTTTTGGGGTTATATAAACACTCTCCTGACTCCCTTTCAAAAATGCAAGTTATATTTTGGGAACAGTTTTGCTTCAATTACAAATGATTTCACATTTCAGAAAGAAGATGATTTCAAAACTTAGGTTTTCAGTACTTTGAAGGCTCCTCTCCAATCCATTTAACTTTCCTCTGAGTTCAGTACATTCCCCTCTCAAATGAAGATGATGATAATCCATAACTTCTAAAACTTCTAAAATGTTTTGCAGTGCTTAAGAGAAAAATGTGACAAAAATTGAAAGCATTTTTGCTATATTAGTAAGAATAGAAGAGTGACACCTTTGTTGAACTGTAGTTCACACTTCGAAGAGATTACAGGTGGTTTTGTCATGTTATTTTGTAAATGTTTTTTAGCTCTGAAAATATTTTAATTTATTTACTTCAACTAGCACACCTATAAAAGCATACTGAATGCACGGTGCCAACAGAGCTCCCAAAAACGTTCACACAGCTGGTCTTAGTTCTTCAGATTTTTGTGTGAAATAACACAGCTCTGGTGGGAAGGAATAACTCAAATGTTGCCTTTTGTCCTAAGAAAGTGCTGAGAAATTAACTTACAGATGATTATGTAGGAATCATGACTAAAGCTCCATAGCTTGGCAGCTCCCAGGTACTGCTCAACAGGTTGGAGCAGAAATAATGGATAAGTAGGGGAGCTGAAGGAGTGCTGAGTGCTTCAGAAGGAGTTACAATTAAGGTGGGCAGAACACCATTTTTTTAACTGGAATTTAGGCAAGACAGCAGAGCTAACATGCCAGTAATGGAAGCAAAGCGAGATGCAGGTACAGGAGATATTTTAATCACTATTAACTCACTTCACAGTTCTCATAGGATGATAACACAGCCTGTTACCACGAGAAGAATTTGTGAAGCTTTAATTGAACACATTAAAGTCTCCTTATCCATCATTGGAGCAAACACTTCAATATTATACCATCTAAGTGCATTTTCTGAATCCTTAACAGAAACACCACTCAGTTTCTAAACCAAAGCTTGCACAAACAGTGCTTAAGCAGCAATTTCCTTGCTCTGATTTATGAAAAGGCACTGAGACTGGAGCATCAGTATTCCAGAATCAGCTGCTGGAAGGATTTTTATCACATCAGGAAGAGACACCCTGTCACAAGCAGCAGATACATGCTAGGCAAGGTATCTTTAGCAAAAGGAAACAGCAGACAAGCAGTAATACAGAAAAGAAAGCAAAAATTCAAATGAAATCACTCCATATTTCAGAGAAGGACAAGAGATTTGAGACCTCCCAAAGTAGAGAGAGAAAGACAAGACACAAAATTTTCCTCAAAATGCCACCATCTCTTCATTTGGTTACAGAGCAAAGCAGGATGATATGCAGTAATCCAAATAAAGTAAGTAAAGGGGAATGCATTAAAAAAATTAGGCTGTTGTGTCCTCCTTGGACTTATCAAGTAGTTCTTTTGCCAAAGTACAAATTCTCTACATGCCCTCCAGCTTCCACACGTCAGCAACATTTTTGCTCTTGATCAGCCAGACACTTCCCAAGTTAATTCCTCTGCCATGAGCTTGTCTAAACAAATCTCCCAGCACACACTGCGTCCTCCTCCTTGCCTCATGAAACAGGGATCTCACATAACCCCTATTTTCTCCCTTGTATCTAAGCAAATGCATATGTCTACTACACATGATATCTTAATCACTAGTACCTTCTGAAGAAAAGTTTCAACATCTGCTGTATCTTAATTATAGCATCTCAAGGGACACCAGCTGACTTTCACATTAGTTAGCAAAGAATTAGGAATTCTTTGGAGGCCAAATCGTTCATCTGAACAATGCAACAACACAGCAGGTGAAATACTCTGATGCAGCAAAGCAGCACAAGACCTATTTGCCTTCCAACCCCTCATGCAGGATTTACTTGCTAAGCCTACACCAGAGGAAGTAAATACCTCTCTGCAAAAAGATGGATTCCACTCAAAAAGAGGTGGAGTTGTTCTGTAAAGAGCAGGCCTTTGCCAGGTATAAATTATCACAATGCTGTTGTCATGGAGCTGTGAGCATTTATCCCTGCTGAAGATCTGCTCCAGGATTTTCCAGCTTCTACTGCTGTGTATGTATTTTTGTAGTGAAAGGTTGTCTGTCATGATGAAAGTGAGCACAGCACAATGATTTGTTTGTATTTATTCTTATAGCTCTGTGGTTTTGTATCTGTTAGTCATTGCTTTTTTCCTGATCACATCTGCTCTTGTTACTTTCTGAATTTGAAATCCCCCATTAAGAGGGGTTGTCAGTAACAGCTTTTTATCAGAGTTTATAACTCTCTGCTGGCCCTGGGACATGTGCAGCTAATGACATGCACACACACCGCCCCAGATTACAGCTGAGAAAGCAGCAGTAGGGAGGCTGTGCTAGTGACAAGTTTAAAGAGAAACAGTGCTAGGAAAGGTTAGATTCTATAAATTGTGGTCTAAGCCCTCAGTTTACATGACCAGGTAATATCCCTGACAAAGTGAGGAAGTGTTTCTTTTTGAAAATTATGAAAATTCATCATTTCTGAGACTCAAATATTCACTTTAAAAGTAAACAAAATGTGAACAGTGAAAACTTGTAACAACTGTCCTTTAAAGCTTTATTTTTAGGCTCTATTCAGCTGCCCAACTGTGAAGAATCCCTTTTACATAGCAGTTTGTAATGAGAAGGTTTATTTTTTGGGATTAGATTTACAAAAGCACCAAGAGATCTGTAAGTGCAAATCCCATGCCTTTCTCTGAGTCTTGTGTTGTTGTATCAGTCATGTTTGCTTTGAAAATAGCCTCTTCTTATTCCAGCGGGGTTTTTATTCTGTTCTTGACAATCGAGACAGGTAGTCAAACTGGCCCAAAGCCAAAATAAAAATATTTCCCCTGCACTGGAGTCTTATTTTATCATATAGACATGAAAGAATTCCTAAAATAAAACTGGTTTCCCTGACACTGACAAACTAGAAGGCAGCTTTCAAAGAATCAGTTTTTCAAAAGACAGACTTCAGAGCCCAGTGTGCACTTTAATCACTTGCTTTACAGAGATACTCCTCATATAAGTGTAAGATGTAAATGATTATTTTCACCCTATCTCAGCCTGTTAGACCTGATTGCTGCTGATGTATGCTCTTTAAAGATCTTTAAAATCCAGAGTGAGCTTTTCATTCTCTCTTTGTCAAAGAGCCCCAGTCAAATTTTGTCTGCTACCATCTACACATCCCAATACGTTCAGATGACTATTTTGTTAACAACCGAAAAAAAGATGCCTTTTTTCCCTCTCTATAGTCAAAAAGAATACCTCTGTTATGAATATGCCTAGAACCATTACATAATGAGCCTGAAACACAGGTTATTTGTGAATGACAGAAAATCCATAAGGAAAAATGCAGCAGAATTTGTTTGTGGCAGACTAGTCTGACACACTGAGTCTGACATTTACAAACTCCTGCTATTCAAGAGTTACTTCCTTGCTATTAATCCTGTCTTGCTATTTCTGCAACAGCAGAAGAAAAGATGAACTGAAGCTGGTGTATTACCATAACTGGTGACCCTGCAGCTTTTCCCTTGGCAGGTGTCCATCACAGCTCCCTCCACAGCCTGTGCTGGAATCAAATGGGGATGTGTTCTCTTATCAACGAGGTGATGTACACACTTCTCTGCATGGCTGCCCTTCTTGCTGTGAAATGCGGTAAAATACAGGGATCCTTGTGCTGCCTCTCCACATGACACTACATCAAACATAAAGAATACCAAATGACTTAAGGAGTGACACTGAATCACTCTGGAACTGGCCCAGCTGGACTGAACAATTTCAGAGCACCTCTCATATCCAAGCATCTGAGCAAGGACATAAAGATTTGGCCTTCTGAGCTGGTGGGACAGACACACATTCAGGATCCCACAAAAACAAGTCTCAGGAGAGTCTTTCCTTACATCCTTTTCGGTGGTACACATTTTCTGTGTGTCAGCAAACAATTCCTGATCTGTGGGATAGGAGCTATTTAACCAACATGGGTATTCCAGTAAAAAAAAAAAAAAAAAAAAAAAAGGAAAGAAAGAAAGACTCATCATTAATAAAAAAATATTGTTAGGGGCTGAAATTGAACACACATTACAAAAAATCAGCATCTGAAACACGAACTTCCAGCTCAGCAGAGGAAAGTAATGACTTGGGAGCCAGTGCAGCATAGGAAAGCCAAAAATTGTAATGAAAAAAGCTTTGATGGCTCCAAGGGAACTGAGGAAAGCACATTCTTCATCTGATATGGTGTGCATGTGGGAGAGCAGCCTTGGCTTCCAAGAAGAACCCTTTCAGAGTGATATCAGCTGTCTAGAGACAACAGACTGAGGTTCATCTTGGCCCTGGATGGGGTTTCCATGCTGCTGCACTCACCCAGCACAAAGTACAGCTTGAGAACTGTTCCTGGGCAAGGTGCACAGATGGAGAAAGAGCTCCCTTCAACCTCCCACACTGAGCATGGAAGCAGGACTCTCACATGCACATGCATGTGTAAAGAAACATATATTTAAGAAATTCCAGCCTTTCTCTTATTTAGTAGGAAGTTGTGTAGTATACAGGATAACACTGTAAGTGAGTAAATCAGTTTAGAAATGACAAAAACAGTTCTAACAATGATCAATAACACAATGATCAATAACACTACACAATGTTCCCATAACACAACTATAGGTTCAGTCTAAATCAATTCCTACTTGAAGTAGAATATGTTTTTCAGAAAAAATAAAACCCAAGGAATCTTCATTTTAAAAATTCCAGGCAGAAAACCCACAATGGTCCCTTATAAACAATTTAAATGGTTTGATTACCATTATTACAGAAATGCCCACCTAGAGTCTACCTTTGTCTAACTTCCAACTTTACACCATTTTATTTCCTTATAACTGCTATGTCAAAGATTTCCAGCCTCATATTCTGTGCCTTATATACACACAGGCTGGGACAAATTACCTCTGCTTAAACTAAGCAGGTTCAAGTCCTTGAGTATCTTACTGCACAGAATATCCAGTCTATTAATCATACTCTAACCCTTCACTAACTCTTTATTCCTTTCTGACACATGAATCTGTATCTTCACATGGACTCAGCTGTTGGTGAAGTTACTCCTGACTCCTGAAGTTACATCCCTCCTGACACAGGATAGCTCCATCATTACTGCTGGAAGTTTCTCTTTAGGCCACCTTTAGGCCTTTGGTGCGACAGTAAAACCCTACATCCCCCAATTATCTATCATGATCTCCCACATACCTTTCAGTTATTATTTCTCAGGTCAGACATTCAGCCTGCAAATATAATTTAGAATCAAAGATCCATATAATAGCCTGAGTTGGAAGGGATCCATAAAGATCATCAAAGTCCAGTTCCTTGCCCTGCAAAGGACAGGGCTTTACCTTCGGTTTTACTGAAGTGTATATGATTTATTAATCACTTCATACACTAAATTTATTCCAAAATCCCCAAATTTATTCCATCTACATAAATTTACCATTAATTATTTTTAAAATAATTTTCTTGTCTTTAAAAGAAATGGGAAGCAGAGTATGACCCAACAGTCCCTAAGGGAGTCTATTAGATCATAATTCCCCCTTTGGATATTAAGACTACCAGATGAGCAGTTTTAGGTCTTTTTTAATATGTTGCCCAGTTGAATTAGCATTATTCTCATTTCTTAATGAAAGGTTGTGTGGTATCATGACAAATGCCCCAAGAAAGTCCATTACATCAGCACTACAACATTCATCAACCAAATCTCATATATCAGAAGAAAGTTATTGAGTTATTCCAACAAGATATATTTTCCATAAACCAATAAGAACAGCCATATATTACATTATTCCTGATTATTTTGCTAATAATACCCCATATCAGTCTTCCATTATTTTGCCAGAGATTGGCACCAGGCTGAAAGGCCTGTAATTAAGAAGCCATCCTATTTAAAATTCTGGCACAGTATTTGCCTTCCCAGTGCTGTATCAATTAATAAAAACCAACATTAACAGTCCAGAGACATTCTTAAGCAGTTCCTTGAATACTCCCTGATGAATGTTTTTGGAACTGCTGATCATAAAATGTCTCAACTTGGACAGTAGCTGTTTAACGACCTCCACAGTCAGTGATGGAATTTCCCAATCTCTTTCTCTACCTGCTAAAAATGCTGATAATAGCACTTACTCCCAAAATGCTTCGAGATCTGTAGTTTAAACACAATTCTTAACATCCAGGTCTTTGGGTTTTCTAATTCCTCTGTGTTGCAGTACCTCTCCAGTGAGTAAGAATATTCCTACTTCAATAAAAATCGTTCTTTCTTTTGTATTGAACAGGATCTGAGGTACAAAGTACTCTCATATCTTTTTCATGCTGTCTGCCCTGAATTTATACAGCAACATTAAACCTTTTGCTGCCAGGAAGTCCCTTATGTCAGTAACCAAGTGGAGTTGCTCTAAATGGATGCTCTGCTGAATCCAGTAATTTCTGAAGGTTTGTTAAGTACAACAAACAGTGAAGCAGTTAATATGGTAAGAGGACTATGTCTCATCTGTATCACCAGCAATCACTAGTGGATAAAGTCTGATTAAAGAATCAAATTTTCACTTTGAGATCTGGAGAGAATTTTTGTAACCAAGAAAAAAATGATCAGAAGAAAATCCTTTCAAATCTTCCTTTCATTTCAGGTCCAGCATGTTTTAGGTACTAGTACAGCATAAACATTTTTAGCAATACTAAACCATTTAAGCCAGACTTTCACGAACTCTATAAGGAAGATTTCTATCTAAGCAATTTTTCCTACTTTAGGATAAATTTATTTGTTTACTGATGCAATGGCAATGCAGTGCAGATACACCAAAGCTAGATGTAAATCACAGCCAGGCTGGATACTGCCATCCATCCGGCCACAGACATCAGGAGCTTGAAGTAGATAAATGCCTGCATACTTATGCAGCCTCTAAAATACATTCTGTAACTTCCAGCAAGCTATATGAAGTTAAAATACTACTGGTATCTGAAAAAAAAAGAGATTTCAATTACCTAAGGTGGTCCAGTGTGATTGGAAGCATAACAGACCTAACACCAGTAATGGGAAAACACCAGCTTGAAAGTATTTAGGCAAGTTAGTTGTCTTCAGAATACTCCACCTGCTCAAATTCATCCTCTGACACTCTGAGCATAGATAGAAGCAATCTCAGAAGCATTAAACAGAACTTATGAACAGGTACAAACACAGTGCTTAGCATTAAAAATAGGGGAGAAAAGAGCTAGGAAGCTTACTTCTAGTTACAGCAGAAATACTGTCATCAACAAGGAAATAATTATAATATCTAGATGAAAATAAGGGGAGGTGTAATTAGCAATGGAGACTGATTTTTCTGTACAATACTGCCACAGGTATTACAGGCAGGCAAAACACAACAGGTATATTTAATAAGAACTTTACAATATAGTCATAAAAAGCTGGGGAGAAACATAGCCTAGAAAAATCCCACTTAAATGATTGCTTAGCTCTACTCAGAAAACAGTTACTGATGATTCACTGTCAAACTACAGGGTTTTCCTCAGTGGCATTCCAGCATATAATTCAGCATATTTTGATTAATTATTTGGCTAAAGGAATAGAAGACATATTAGTTAAATTTGCAGGGAACATAAATCTAGAAAAACCTCAAGAGAATAAGATGAGGATGTGCTCAAAATATAAAAGCATCTGGGTAAATTGTTTTGAAGAAGTAGGATACAAGTGGTTAAGTACAGCATTAACATTCTGAAGTTAGGGAGGACTAATCAACCACAAAAAACACAGTCGCTGAGAAAATGACTCAGTAGCATCACCAAAGGTAACAGGATAACAAGCTTAACACTACTCAACAGTATCCTGGTATTGCAATACCTCATGGAGGGACATAGAAACAGAAATACTGCATGTAACACACATGAAGAGTTTCTTCTGGTACTTGTCCAGCTTGGTCATTACTAAAGTAAGCCAGTCTAAGAGAAGTAACAAAAAAGATGATCAAGACTTAGAAAAACCAACCTGTGGGACAAGGTTTAAGAAAGTGGCATTGCTTAATCTTTTACAAAAGAGAAAATTACAGGAAGATGCAATATTTTTTTTAAAATGTGTACAGAGCAGCTACAAAATAAAATGGAATATATCCTTCTTCACATCAATTTTGTCTAAAGTAAACAGAAAAAAGGGCATAAACTTCATCAGCGCATGTTTAAGTAAGGTCAATAGTAAAAACTCAAATAGTAGGATAGTTAAGAACTGGAGCTGATTATCTGTGGGGTTGTGGGCTTTCCACATTCTAAGACTTTCAAAAGGGGTTGCAGAATCAACCCCAATACATTTGTGCTACCCTGCAATCACAGCAACTGCAGTATCAGTGCATCCCTGGAGATTCTAAATCTTCTATGAAACTTTTTTCTACTTCATAAATGAGGAATGGTTGGTTTACAAACCTGCAGCACTTGTATAGATGAGGCCCTTATCCATACACTCTGTTTCAATGCAGTCAGCAAAAGGTTTGTGTTGACTTCAGCAGACACATACCAGGGTCCAAATTCAGGAAAACTTAAGAGCAGTGGCCATTTGGCCATTTACATGCAGCTTTCTTGGGATCTGCAATCAGGTGAGAGTGGAAAGACATGCTATCTCCTCTTTTCTTTATCTACACTGGCAGATGATCCTTTCTGTATGAGGCATTTTTGTCTGGAGAACAGTGTCACTGCACATCCAAACCAGCTCCTCTGCAAACAAAACCTCCTGTGCTAGGAACTGACTGTGTGGCTGGACAAACAACAGTAACTATGGTGCTAAGAAACACAACCACACGAGGTGAAGGCAGGACAGACCTACTGGGAGGCAATTTCCTGTTCTTCTGGTCTGATGATTTGATGTGGATGATGTGTTAGTCTATGATCATGGCTTGTATCCTCTCTCAGCAGCTGCACATTGCAGCAGCAGCTCTTGCTGAGCTCGTTGCAAGTGGGAAAGGTGAGCTCAGTGCAAACCGACTCAGAGCTCACTTTTCCCAAGGAAGTCACAATTCCTGCAAAGCACTTATTTCAGATATGGGCAGGAGTGGCACAGACCGCCTATAAAATAAACCACAAGAACTTTCACCTCTACATGAGGAAGAACTTCCTATTGAGGGTGCAGAGCACTGGGCAGGCTGCACAGGGAGGGCATCGAGTCTCCCTCTCTGGAAACATTCCAAACTCCAACTGAAACAGGACTGGGAGTTTGTAATTATGCTGGTTATAATCTATTACATTCTTCATTCTGCTGACAAGTTCTAGGCTGGTATTTACTAACAGACACAGAGTTACAGAAGAATAAAACTGGTGTGACTCCAACATAATGAAGAATTATACTGTTAGTATTCCACTCGCACTAGTTACAATCTAATTGCCATTTGTTACTGTGACTGGTGGTTTCTACAGCGAGTCTTTTTAATTGAACATTGTATATGCATCATTAGCAAAATTTTTTAGCTTTTTAAAATTAATTTTGATTGTGTCTTGTTCAAATTTATTATTCATTAAATCATGTAAAGAATCCCAAAAACCTTCTTTATATGTACTCCCTAAACACATATAAGCACATTAGCATGGGAAAGGAATGTGTAAACACACATAATATAATTAGCACTTTCACTAATGTGTGGTTGTACCAGTCATACCTTATAACTGCCACTAGAAAACAAAGCATAAAGTGTAATTAGAATCTGTCAGAACTAACAATATTACAAATCCTAATTGTATGTTATTGATAAAGTTTAACACTATTGCTATATTAATTTTGACAGTTTTTGCACCTCACTTGAGTCTAAGAATAAGCTAGGTAATTTTCAGTGGTTAATCTTTAATCAGCTCCATGTTTTCGCAAATTAGGCCAATTATTCTCAGTTAGCAAAAAATAGCATTAAAGAAAATATTTATTAGTAATCATGTTTGTAAATATCTATTTCTTAATAAAATATAGGCACTAGGCATAAATGAACACAAAGAGTTTCCATGTATGCAAACTACTTATCTCCATGGTTACATGAGCTAATAGAATGATGTTTTATACAACATATATGCACCAGAACATTAATCTGTTACTGAACAAAGCAGCAAATCTGTATCTTTATGACCAAATGTGTTATTGGTGGATGCTGGCAACACAATCTGTTGTCACACATGAGAAACACCCAGAGATTCAGAGACATCTGAGATGCACCCTTGAGTGATGGATAAAACTTGCTGGGCATTCAGAGGCACAAGTTCCCCAAAGCGGCCCCTCCAAGTCTCAGTTCCAAAGCTGTAGGAATAAAGCACATCACAGGCTATGGCTGCCTCCAATGCTACAACTCATCCCCCTCAATTTGCATTTAAAACTCTTCCACTGAACACTTTGTTGCACACAACACATTGAGGATATCTTCACTTTTCTACATGGAGTGTGCAGGCCTGTTTACCAGTGCAAGATTTTCCTAATAAAAATCATGACTGACCCTTGCCATGTGGTCTCTCGTTATGGAAACCACAGACCCTGTCATTCCAATCACTGCGTTCATGAAGAATGTTAGAATAACTGTTGTTAACTTGGAATCTATATAAATTGCCTCATGCAGTTTCACAGTCAGTGATTTAAGACTGTTTCTTTAAGTTTACAGGATGACATAAATATCAGTAAGGCTTAAAGGAGTGAAATATCTACCATCCCCCAGGGGTAGTTAAGTGTCAGGGTTTTGACAGTAGCTAGGTAGCTGCCAGCTTCTCCAAAATGAGCTTGTGAACTTTGTATTTCTGAGAATGCCTCTGCACTCCCATTGCTGTCTTCAGGCTTCCTAATAGTCCCAATTGCCCCACAAATGTATTCAAAAACAAAATCGGAGCATTTATTTGTAAAATAAAGGATTTTTATTTGACTTCCTTCAAAATTTCCCTGGCAATTTAATATTAATTAAAATCTGTTGAGCCATATGGTGACTTTTCTTTTTCTTAACAAACATTGTGACTTTCATAGTTTCTGCCATGATTTTTTCCATTTTTGCCATAACAAACAACAAAGGTTAGAGAGCTCGTAGCACACAGACATCACTGGTTCAAATATTAACGCAGCCACACAGATAGACCAAAAGGGACCACAATGCCCTGTAACAAAACAGATTTTCACATTCATAAACAGAGCAGAGTCACAAAGATCATGAATCCCAGCACTCACCAGTTTCTAAGCCGTAAAGAACTTGCCTTTATATGTATAGTACAGAATTACACATTAATGCTTTCTGTGCCACCCATCACTGCATTTTTTAAATTGCACTACAACTGAGCAATAAGGATCATGCACTGTTTCCAGATCAGGACTAGATGGAGAGAGAAACAATCTCACTGAGCCTTCTCCTTGTGAAGAGCGAGAGCAAAGGCAGAGTGGACACCTGTGGAAAGCACAGACCTGTGAGTGTGGCTTGGACTCAACTGTATTTGAAGAACAGCCCCTCAAGCAGGTGCCCCTGCCAGCCCTCTGTCCCTGCACACATCTCCCTCCATCCCTCCTCTGCACCGACTGCTGCTTTGCCAGCTTTCTCACTGACCAGTGCCAAGAGATTTAGGCCCCGCTAAGGGAAAAGGCAAAAGCTGGATCTATCTGGCTTTACTGGATCACTCAGATCCTGCCAAAATGTGACATCAATATGCCACTGCATCAACAAATTGTGCAACGAATGCTTCAGATGCGTTAGGAAAAATGCCTGTAACGCACTATACTATCAATCTCTAGCACGGGGATCTTGATGAATTCTACCAATGTTTGTCCCTCACTTATAAATAACACAGCATGAATAACCATTCCTAAACTAACAGCTCTTCTACTATAAGTGTGCTTTTTCATACCCTGTAGGAAAAATTTAAATCAAGATGCAAATACTTAGGTTTAGAAAATGGAGATATTGCTACACACTGGCATTGACAAATTTTCCCCAGCTTCCCCCTGAGAAAATCACAAGAGCCTCAGACTTAAAACAACAATAACAACAAAAAAAGCAATAAGAAAAATGTATTTTCAAGTGCCTTAGAAACATTCAGCTACTATAGAAAACCTGCACAGAGCTACAGGGACGGATGCTCTGGATCTACTCTAGCTAGAGTGAAAAACTGCACCTTCAAGATTACTAAAGCTAAAGAGTCTAATAAATCTCAAGAAACAGCAAAGACACAAAGGGCTCCAAGTTTAAATACAACTTGTTTTTTTTTTACCTAGACCTCAACTTCTAAATTGAGGAAAAAGCCAGCCAAATATTTACATCTGAAAAACCTGTATTCCATATTCTGTATTTTAAGTGAAACCATGATAATTTAAATCTGATATTTTCACCTATCTAAGTGCAGTCACCTTTTGTGAAGTTTTACAGTAATATATGTCTAACATGTATGGACAATCCCAAAGAAGTATTTTAAGCTTTTCAGCTCTTAATTGAGGTTCTCAAAGCTGCTTAAGGGATTTAGACAAAAAATATTCATTTCTTATTTCCTTTTATCACCAATACATGGCAAAACTCCTTGGCTGCTCTGAAAATCTCAGTGAGCTGGATACGTATTTACTGGATTTAAGAGAACTGTCACTTTTGCTATCTAAAAGATAAAACTCTTAAGCTTAAATGAAAAAAATAATTGGATAGATTTTGCTTGTGCCATCACTGACGACTTTACGAACTCATGTTCTGCAAAAATCCATTTTTTAGCTGAATGGGAACACTTCAAAAAGGCTTATTTAGTCAGCTGAAATGAGAGCTGTGATGATACAAATGTGCTGGTTTCAGGAATAAGAAATTTATTTTGCACTGTTCTAGTACAGGAGCATGCTTAAGGTTGGATTGTTCTGGTGTATCAAAAGCATCATAAAGTTTTGTGTAGTTGAATAGTAAAACTTAAGAGCTCAACGCCAAGAAGTTACACAATCTAGCAAATTCCAGGCGCTGGATGTTTTCTGTGCTACTGAATATAGATACACCGGGTAGGACAGAAATTTACGATGAAATTGAAAAATCTGCTCCTTTTAGCAGATTCAGAGTTTAAGGTTTGAGGTGAAGTAGAGAAAATAGCTGGATCCAAGATGATGCAAGTGTCTCCTGCAGGATTCAGCCAGGCCTGTCGTGCCAGTTTACAAGGTCAGAATTTGCACGCACGGGCCAGTGCCAGATTTTTGCCTATATAACAGTGTCTTTGGCAAGCGCTGAAAAACGCTACCAAGCGATACTACCAAGCCAGAACAAGAGTCTCCTGATATTTTCTGAGAATTACAACAGATCACGTTCGCTCTTCATTCGCAGAGCACAAGGTAGGGCCCGGGCCGATCCTTTTGCCGAAACCCGGTTAATTG
>NW_008236696.1:3467071-3481155 GCF_000691975.1 Corvus brachyrhynchos | reverse complement strand
GGCAGCGCCGCAGCCACGGCAGGATGTACCAGGGACACATGCAGGTAAGCGGCTGCAGGCGGCACACGGCGAGCTCGGAGCGGGCTCCGCTGAAACGTGGCTCTGGGAAGTTTCGGTGGGTTGAGCGGAGGGGAGATGCCACCCTGGCACTGTGCAACAAGTGACCTGGTACAGTGTGACCGTGGCATTTCAGCTCAGGGCCAAAGCGAGCAGCGTGCCTGCGGCTGGCGCTGCTCAAGGGGAAGGATGGCAAAGGGGTTCTGTCAACTTTGTAACTAGGTGAAGTTCTCTGTGTATTTTTCCGTGTATGATGCCTGCTTGTTCAAACAGATTCAAGGGAGTATTCCAGGGCAAACATTGTTATGGCATGCTTTAAGTGACACATGTCTCCTGCCATCCTCTTGATGCATCTCTTCCTGTATGTCAAGTGAAGGGCAAACAATAAGGGAAAAGACAGAGCACTTGCTTTGCAAAATCTGCAAAGGTTTCACACCACACTCAAACTGTCGATTTGCTCAGTGTGTTGTGTTTAAAGGTGATGGATTTCTATTCTTCCCTCCCGACGCGGGATGAGGATTGATTTTGCTAAGCCACGGAATGACTTTGTAGAATGAATTCAAACACATGGCAAAGAGACTTCAAGATTTTAGGCAGAAATCTTGTCTCATGATCCTACTGATCTACATCGCCTTGGCAGAATACACCCCTCCTCCATAAAAACATTCTACTGCCTTGGACCTGGTGGCTTTAACCTTGACTCCCGCTCTCCTTCACATGGCTCTTCCTTGGAAAGCCAAGTCTGTTTTGAAGAAGGAGGAAGTATCAAAGTGGAGTAAAGGTTTACACCGATCTCCCAGATTTGTTCTTTTGCTTTGGACCCAGTCTGGCTTTGTGTTCATTGCCAGGAACGATCAAGTGTTTTTATCACGTACAGTGGCAGTAGCCTTGATGTGGTGTTGTTAGCACTGAGGCTGTTTAGAGAGGAACTGCAGCCTTAGGAGGTGCGAGCTGACCACTTCTGTTTGGTGTGACTGCACAGCATTTAAATACTGACTGAATGTTCATCGGGGACATCAGGCAGTGTCAGAGCCAGGGTTGTGCACGATATACATGAGTTAAGAGAGGACTCTGATTCAGCACTACCTTCCAGAGCTGAATGATACCAGTTACTCTTTCATGTTTGTGTTACCTGATCGCAGCAGTGATAAATAATGTGTCATAATACCGCTTGTAATTGAGAGCAAACAGGTTTAACAAGAGGTGAATCAATGGAGGGAATATGCACGTTACTGTTTGTTTCTGATAATAAGGTTAAAACACAAAATCAGTCCTGAAACTAATGCTACTGAATTGGACATTGCCAAGTAGGTATTTACATCCTTAAGAAAGCAGAAGTTCTTTGCTGTGAGTTATATATTGCAAGGTTTCAACAAACATACAACACTTTATAAAAGGAAATCTAATGGAATCTTGAGGTGTCTCACAGCATTGTAAATTTTCTGAGTCATCAAAAGATTGAAATCAAACTTGCAATAGGAAATAAGGTCAAAGCATGCAAATATATTGTGACTGGTGTCCTATAAATTTTTTATTTCAAAATAATTTTATTTTTCTAGCCCAAATATAGTTAAATTCTAACCAAATTCTCTTAAAAGGCTTGCTGAAGTAAAAATACTGTTCCTGTTGACTACACTTGTAATTGTTAAAAACAAAAGCCCACCTGAGTTCATAATCCAAACTTTTAAATATATTTTTATCCTAACAGGAAGCATTAATGAGCTTCAGATAACATCTACAAAGCCTAAAGCCTTAGGAGAGATTTTCATGTTTAGTATATCCTTAATTAGAGCCTTTAAATGAGTCAGACAAAGACAATAAAACGCTAATTTCTTTGCAATGAAATGACCTACTGTAATGTTTATTAAACCATGTTGGAACATAAGCTAAGTTACCATACAAATACGGTATCAAACCTCATGCTAAGAAAAATGTTGGCATATTTTAGGCATTACAGGTCCTTTCTTACTATCCCAAGACTTTTTGTAAGACTTGTACTAATTTAGGGAGAACTGTTTGCATTACCTGTTAATCTAAAATAAGATGAACAATAAACCCATCCCAATTTGGGTGGATAAAGTCAGACACATAAGTCAGCACCCTGGACTCCTAAGCAAAAATAATCTCATTTTTAAGGCACTGAGCCCTTAGTAGAATTTACAGTTCTTGAAGAGAAGGTGTAATGTTTAGCTGGGTAAACTACACTACCTGGCTACATCCAAATGCAAAATGATGGGCCAAGATATAATGCGTGATACTACACTCTTTAAAGCAATTGTTCTTCTGAAGTTACTGGGATCAAATGTAGGATCTGACTTAGAATTCCAGTAATCATTTCCCTTTTTCCTACTGTTCTGTTCTCAGATGTAAAAGTGAAACCTGCAGAATAAATTCCGTAGTTCATTTATTTTAAAAGATGTTTGCAGAGCCCATGTTTCACTAATAAGCTGCTGTAACTCAGCTAATTCTTGGAATACTTCTAAAATGGGAGAAACCTAACAACTGTAACAAGGTAATAAGCATAATTACAGAGATTGGGAATTTACCTCTCTTGGAGAGGCATCAATCCTTATCAGCTTCAGTGGGGAATTTCTGACTAAGCTCAATAAATTGTACAAGTAGATTAAATATACTTTGCATTTAAGATCTGCTGAAGTCCAGCACTGAAACTACTTTATTACATCAGGCCATAATGTGCATATCTCTTCTTAATATTTTGTTTATAGTACAGATTAGGTTTGTTGGGGTCTTTTTTCCCAAAAATCAGAAAATCACCTTGTTTATTCCAAAGACCTAGGTTTAGATTTTCTTCTTACTATTTTCTAAATGAAGCCTCCCAACACAGAAATACTAGAGAGGTCCTAAGCCGAAATACCAAAGGCAGTTAAAAAAGATATCGAAGGAAGCTATGTCCTGCCTCCGCATTCCCAGGTGCCTTTCTGTAGGATTTGCTTTTGTGATACTTGTGCACCCCACGCTTTCAGGTAGAACACCAGGAAAGAGGTGAAGTGGCCTTCCAGAGAGCCAGCACCACAACCAGCACTAGGATGCAGAGAGGTCCAGTGCCACGGGAGCTCTTTCCAGGCTATTTCACCATCATAATGAGATTTAGCATTTGATTTTGCTCTGTTTACCGACCAGTTCGGTTTGCGCAGTGACCGCGCGAAGCAGAGCAGGGACTGCCGTGGGTCCTGAGGCTCCAGCTGCCTCCTGAGCCCCAGGGGTGAGGCTTTTGCATGAGCAAGAGAGCTTCAGATGAGATGCATGGGCTGTTTGTCTACAAATGTACAACCTCAGTTATGTAAGAAGTCCTGTTTAATTCAGTAAATGTAGGCTCTGACTGGATGGAACCTGATGGAGACAGGAGCACACCCTGGGATTCACAGATGAGGCAGAAGAGCCAAGTCTAAAAGCTAAACTGTACAGGTGAAAGAGAGTGTTTGTCTCTTAGGATAATGTGTGCAATCCTGTGTGCTGTTTTCCATCTACAACAGAACAGTAGCAGACCAGATGGAAGCAGAACATTCAACCCCCAATCACTGCTCTAAAATGTCTGTCATTTTAACAACCAACTATAAGATGTTTTAAGGTTTTTACAGTATATTGTAGACCTGGTGCCAGACCTCCTGTTGACTTTTATGAAAGTTCTATAAATGAACAGGGGGCAAATTTCAATCACAGAATGGGATTTGCACAGCATTTGACTTCCTATGAAATTCAAAATAAATGCTTTCAAAACTGTTTGCCCTGATGCTGTATTTAGTCTGCTTTCCCCAGCACAAATGCTTGAGCAGAACAAGTGCTTTGCCAAATGTTGGCATGGGATTTTACATATGGTAGTGTTGTGTTTCGAGATGTCTTAATTTAGACAAAGCACAAATCTTGACCACACAGGGGTATCAAAGTTCCTCTGGCACTTTTTTGCAGGAGCAGGTTTGTTAGTCACGATGCCTTGGCCAAGTTCCAGATCAGATAGTTTGTCTCCTAAACTTTTGATTGCATAGGCAATCAGCTTCATGCCGTTAATTTTTGTGTTGTGATATTTAACATTCTACCATTGGTACTTTGTATTTACATGAAATAATCCATATTAATCATTCACGTTTCAGTAAGATTTCAGTTGTCAAACACATACCTGTATGATCATAGTGGGTCTGCAAAAAAATAAGTATGTATACATGAAAATTCCTGCAAGGTGGAACCTCAAGGGCTTCACATGTTTTGGTGGGCCTGAAAAGCACTGCTAAATATTTTATAAAAGACATTTTTATACTGATTTCTTGGCATTTAAGACACACTAACTCGCTGAGAAAAGGGAAGCAGAACAGTCTCACGATTAACTGCAGATGCAAATCCCATTTTGGTTTACTTGGTAACCTATTAAAAATACAGTGTTGGCTACACTGCTACCTAAAATAAATAACCCCGAAGCAATTAAACAGTTGTGAATAAAAAGAGAAAGTAATGTTCATTTTTACATTAATAAAATGGTCTACAAAGAATATGCACAACGTAAAATTGAATTCAATGCTAAATTGAATCTCCTCTCAGCTGTAATATCAACATAAACTTAATAACTTTAAGCTACAAAATTTTAAAAATCTGGGCACATGGCTGGAATCCTAACTGATCTTTAGTGGTGTCTATGATTCATAACTCCTAGCCTAGCTAAAATTCCATTATGATAAACTGATAATATTTTATTATTACAACTCTTTTCTAAAAGTACTCACAATACTAGGGCAGTGTTTATGGTGGTATGTTGTCTATTTTGCCTTGGTATTTTCCAGTATTTTAGTAGCAGCTCTACCAAGTTTTGAACATCAGATTATGGACTGCTTATAAATTGAAAAAAAGGTAAAAATAATGAGCTCACTTTCATAGAATGAAGTTCATTCAAAGAAAGTAGATGATAAATTGTGTTTGGCGAAGGCACAGACAGAAACTGTAAAAATTGTGAGCATTTGCAATGCTGGTAGAGAGGAGTGTTCCATGAAGCTGTTAGGCAGTTTTACAAGAGCCTAGTGGAAAATCTTGCAAAGGCTCAGAAATTCTTGGCTCATGCTATATTTTTACTGGATGTAAATTAGGAAGAACTTTTACTAACTAGATAAGGATCCACCCCTCTATTCTGTAATTAAATTCATTCAAAACATAGAAAAACAACAGTCCTTAGTGTAGTCTCTGTCATATATTAATATAAATGTTAGTCTAAACCCAGTATATAACTTTCACCAAAGAGGCGCTGTTTACTCAAGAATCATGCTGTACTTTCTTTTTTTAATCTACCACTATTGTCACAATTTACTATGCAAAGGAGGAGGATAAAAAGTTCAGATAAAGTCCACCAGGTGGATCAGGAGGAATTGTCCAAATAGAACAAGGGGCATGAAAGGATGGAAAAAATAACGCATATGGAAATTTAGACTTTAGGAAATGCAGTCTCATAACTTGGCTGTAGGATGTTTTGTAATTTATAATAGTCTTGTATCTAAGTAAGCTTTAAAAAAAAAGGTGTTGATGTACAAACCAGGTCCATTTAAAATCATCTATCCAGCTTAATTTGCTACTCTTTTTGCAAAAGTTAAACACGAAAAAGGTAAAAACATTGAAATACTACTTAGAATGAATCTACCCAGTGCACAAAGTACGTACTAGTTGTTTGTGTCACAGAATCTAATTTTGCACAGTCTATTTCAGAAATAGGTGATCCTGCAAAACTGAGAGAAACACTTGCCTTCCAAATCAGTGTCATGGCATGTAAACTAGGAGGTGACTTTCTGTAGCTGTGGATTTTCATCATTGTCCAGTAATACTACTAATAAAATGCCTAAGGATCATAAAGACTGTATTCAGCAAATTTTTCTACCAAGTTAGAATTATTATAAACAGTCTGATATTTCATTGCTCTGCTCTCAGGCTCTTGAAGTTCTGAGTCATTGGTACATGAGTTTTACTTCCAGTGGTTTATTTGCATTTAAATAAATTCTAAAATATCAAGTAAGTGAAACTCATTATACACAATGGAAAAAAAAAATCCATGTCTCATCAGTTTACCCATGCCCAGAAATGCAAATCACAACCCAAAGTTTAATGGTAGCCCCCAAAGGTGATTTTCCCAAACTTTGCACGATTAGTCATGTGTCAGCATTACTGCAGTTCCTCTCAAAAAACGGGTTGTCCTGAACTTCTGTAGGTTGGCATAGTAGATGTAAGCATTAAGTTTTCTTCCTCTACTTCTCCATTGCCTGTCATGACACTCAGATTTGCCACTGCTTTGCCTCTCATTGTCCTGTTTGTTGATTTTCTCCTCCTTGCTCGAGTTTGAAGGCTTTCATCAAACGTTTTGCCTCCTGCCACATTTGTGCTGTGTTTTCCTTCCTGCTGCCCACGGCAGGGCACCCAACTCACCCAGGCCATGACTGCTGCCTGCAACAGGGGCCGAGTCCCCTCTCAGCAGCACTTGGTCACAAAACAGAAATGTTCCACAGCCAAGGTCTACTCACTGCCACAAGTAGAAGGAAGTGAACTGATGGTGAAAAATTTGGTTACCAGCAGAGCTCCCTCTTCACAAACTGTATGAAGATTAGGAAACAATAGGGGACTGCCACGAGAAGGGAAGTAGCCAGGTTTAAAAAAAACACCTGAGTTTTATCTACAACATTTGCAAGGTAGACCTATGCCCATAAACCCGCTTTTCTCACATGCTTCTCTGTTTTGGCAATCCCTACAGGAAAAGAGCCACACTAAAGTCTTTGTGAGTTTCTCTGTAAAATGTGGAACACTCTAATGCTTCATGTTCACTTGTCTTAGAGCAGTCTACTGTCTTCTGGTAACTTGAACTGTTCATTTCATAGAATTTCCTTTTTATACCTCTTACCCCAATACAGGTGTTGAATACCAATACCTTTGGACAGCATTTTTCAATAAAATATGCATTTGGAACAAAGTAGCACCTATGCATTTAGAACAACAAAAGCATGTGTGATAAGAAAAGTACTGTGCAATGAATTAAGACAAATTACCATTCTTGATTACATTAAGACTTCATTTGCTGTTAGGAGATACATAAAAGAAATTCAGATGCTCTTGTCCACTGACATTTAGAAATGAGACCTTCAGAATTATTTTGACATGCATTTACTATCAATCATTTGGCTTTATAGACCTTAATAGTTTTCAAAAGATGAGGAAACAAACTTTAAAATTTGTCTTAACAAGATTAGAGCCAGCTGTAACTTAACCTTTACATCAGTGAATCTAATTGGAAATTACACTGATGTAAAAAACAGAGTAATTTGCTTCCAAGCCTTTTTCACATTAATTTCTGTCTTCCCAACGTCACCAGTCAGGTTCCAAAGCTACAGTGTCAAGTAGTGAATACAGCATTTCCTGGATAGGGGCAGGAAAGCAGTCACAAAATACATTTTCAAATTCAGCATTTTCTGACTAGTAGGCGTATCAGTAAAAGGTCCAGGAACTCTTATTCATTGTTAATTAAAAATCGGTTGAGGGGAAATACTTGCCCATTTAAGTCTACTCTGAAATACAGAAATATATTTCTTGATAAGTAATGCTGAATATTAGAGTTTAACTTCACAGAGTTTCCTATGGTCAATTTTGCTAATATTAATGTAGGAATAAACAAAGACCACAGTAAATAGAAGCTTCTTGAGTACTTCTGAGTATTATGTAAAACTGAGAGTAAACATCACATTTTTATATGATAGTAATCTGTCAGAGCCTCTTAAAATCTTAATAGGAATATCTGAAAAAAAAAATCATGTTTTACACAAAAGAACAGATTCATTTTATTTATGCTAGGTAGAAGATGGCCTTAGTCTTCAATATGATCTTGGACACCATTGTCATAGGAGTAATGACAGAAATGTGACAGAAGTGATTAATGAAATAAAAAATACAGCTTGACATGTGTCTCATCAAAGTGACAGGTTATTTCTGTTGTCATTCATGGAAGTTTAACAAGGAATATAATTTTCCAGTTGCAGGCTTGAGATGTACATGAGATCTTTCATCTTCTGCTATATGTTGTCTAACACTCCTTTCAAGAACCAGGACAATTTTAAGAAGGCTTTGAAAAAGGAGCACAAGAAAGAATGATAGATAAAAGAAAGAGGGAAAATTAGGATGTACAACAGAGAAAACAGTGCTAAGGAATGGAAACTAGGAAGTAAGTGACTGCTGGTTTTGTTCTGAACAGTAGAAAACGTCTTTAATATTACCACTCTACTCAATCCAGGTAATGCACACAACATGGCAAGTTATATACAGCTGGAAGGAATGCATAGAATTGCCTGAACCTGTGCAAACAAAAGAAATCTGAATTATTAGAAGACAGCTAGATACTACATGGAAATAGTGAAAGAGCAGTGATCCCTGGAGCACTCACGATAAAAGATTACATGCTGTTCAGGGAAGACAGAAAACCAAAGGTGTTGGTCATGTTAAGAACCTGGACCCGAAGAAAATGGGCAAAAATTCTGTAAGAAGCTTCAGAACTAATATTTTCAATTGTTAAATTGTTAAGGTTATGCCTTAACACAGAGAATGGAGAATACACAGGGAATGGAGATAGTTTCTCATAGGCAGAAGGAAAAAGTATAAGGTGCCTAAAGTAAAGCTTATTTAGATCTTAGAAGTATATTAATCATTGGAAGTTTTTTGGTTATCTGATGGAAAAGGGGGAGGGGAGCAAAACATACTCAAAGTGGCATCTGTAGTATGGATAACCTAATTTATGGTGCAAACCCAAAATGTTTAAGAGGGTTTGAATTCTTCAGCTATTACAAATGTGTTATATTAAATGGAGACTTGGTATAAAATATGTTATATTTTCTTATTCATAACAAGAAAATATATTCTTGTTATGAATCTGAACAGAACAACAGAAAATATACGAGATTTAAGATAAGGTGAGAAAAGTTGTAAGACAGCTAACAGCCCGGATATCCATATGGCTATCCATAATCTCCAAGGTTTTAGGGAACAGACTTCAAGGAAAACTACACATACCTAGACAAAGAAAAATAAAAAAGAAAGAAAGAAATGCTATTTGAATTTATCAGGAGAACATAATGTCCAACTAACTTGACAGCATTTTCTGTTATCATAACGGGGTTTTAGGCAAGGGAGGTATAACTGACTTGATCTGTATGACCTTTGGTAAGCATTTGTTATGGTGTTACAAAAGAAATTATTAGTGAAGCTGGAGAAAGTAAAGAATAGCAGTAAATCTGTAAAGAGGGCAGGAAACTCATTCATGGGGAAATGAAAAATAGAGCATTAAAGGAAGGACTGTCAGCCTGAGGAAAGTTTAATAGGGAAGGTTTTTGTGGATCACTGTTGGAAGTGGTTGTTTGTGATGTTTCATCCATAAATGTAGCAGAAACAGGAAAATGGTGACTACATTTGTTGATTACTCAGTGCTGGAAAACATTGTCAATATTGGGAAAGATTCAGTACTGCTGAGTTTTGGTCACTATACAGAGGATCAACAATAAAAATATGATTTCATTTAACACTACAGTATAGTGCTGATCATCAATAACAGAAAACCTACCGTAAGACATGGACTATAATATAGAAATTACTGAGAAGAACAACTTGCACATACATAATGACTATAAGTTGTCGATAAAATACATCCATAAAAAAGACAGATGCAGTTCTAGTTTTAGAAGAGTTTTTTCCAGAATAGTCAGGAAAATATCAGTGCCAGTTGACAATGCCAGTAGCAGATTTTCAGTTGAGAATCTTTTACAGAAGAGAGGCATGGAAACAGGTCCAAAGAAGGATGATCAAGGAGAAGGCAAAGTCTATCTTACAAGAAAAGACCAAAAGATTTTGGCTTATTTCATTGAGCAGAATGACAGCTCAGCAGGACCATAATCACAGTATGTAAATGCATCAGGGAGATAAACACCAGATATGGAAAAACCTAAATTAGCTAAGAACAAAACTGGCACAGAAACAAATGGATATTAACCAGCTGTGAATAAATTTAGGTTGGAAATTAGAAGAAAGTTTCTGATCATTAGAGCAATCAAGACTTCCAATAGCCTTCCAACTGGAATAGTGGAAGCAAAAGAACGAATTACTTTAAAGATGAAACACAGTTTCTGAGAGATTTGGTATGACATGCTGCCTATGAGACCAGAAGATTGAACCTTAGTAACCCAGGAACAGCACCTTCCTTGTCTTAACAGAATCATGGAATGGTTCAGGTGGGAAGGGGCCACAGTAGATCATCTGGTCTCACTTCCCAGCTCCAGCAGGGTCATCCAGAGCACAGGGTACAGGATTGTGTCCTGATGCTTTCGGGGTATATCCAGTGAGGGAGACTCCACACCCTCTCTGGTCAATCTGTCCCAGTGCTCAGTCCCTGCACAGTGAAGTTCTTTCTCATGTTCAGGTGGAACTTCTGTGCATCAGTTGCCTCCTGTTTGATTGTTCGGCACCACCAAGAAGAGCCTGGTCCATCCTCTTGGCCCCATCTCTTTAGATATTTGTGCAAATGAGCGAGGTCCCCTCTCAGTGGCCTCTTCAAAGTCATCTTCTGAAGTTGCCTTCTCAAATTTCTCTGACTTCAGCAGAAACACACCCCAACTCCTGTTCAGAAAGACCAAAATACTCAACTTTGAGAAGTCAAAAATCTTCCTGTTACAGCTGTGGAGGCTTGACTGTCTTCACAGTGTGACTAACCTCCTGTTAAGAGACCCACACAGGCAGTGACAAATTAGTGCCACTTTGCCTAGTCCAAGACATCATTTTGAGTCAACCTGAGCTGTAAAGTTTGAATATTCTCTCTGCCAGCTTTCTTATCAAGTCTCCCACTCATCTGAACTCATGGTTTTGCTTCGTATAAAACCTTCATAATCAGAGGAAATGTATTTCTCCCATACAGCTAAACTCAATTTTTCATGTTAGAGACATCGAAGCCTTTCACTATCTCTTATTCATGTTCCTGCAAGTGGGCACGGGGGGCTGGAAATCACCAGCTGTGTCAACATCGTGTAACAGGAGGCTTAAATTTATTTCAATAATAACCAAATTTTGTGTGCATAAGGATGTAAAATAGAACCCATCAGAACCAGCGGAGATATTTTCCCTGACATCAGATGAGCCAGGACTAAGCTTTTTTTCAATTACCACTGGCTCACTTTTCTCTCCTAAGCTCCAAAAACAAATGCATTGGTTATTATTTAGAGCATGTGGTCTTAAATAATGGAACTCAGTTTTCTGTTTTGCAGTCCTAGTCAGGAAAACTACTGAACTCACTTTGGACTGTTCTTTTGGAAGGGATCATAAAGCCACATCTTAGAGTCAGTGCTCTGTCCCTGTAATGAGTCAGAAGATTATTTCTGAATTGATTTAGGCTCATAAAAGTACTTCAGGATCTGATTTCTGGGGTTCCTGTCCCATCTTATATCTGTGATTTGCATCCCACAATGTATCAGGGAGACAGATGTCCCTGAACACTCCATCACAATCTGATAATATCATTACAGCCTTGCAGCTCTTGGTCATAATCAGTTCTATGCTGTAGTGTATGTACTCTGCTACTCAGATCTTAGAATTTCAAGAGTCACACCAGCAAAAGACTTTCCAAATAGGTGAGATCACTGGGTATTGGCTAGGCAAAGATACGCAAAAGCATATCACTAAATTTACTGAGCAAGGGAATAAGTACTTTTCCCTGCCATTGCACAAAAAATGAATGTTTATTTCCAAAGTGTTTTATTGTTGTCAAAGAGAAACCAAATTTTACTACCTTTTTATCAAGTTGTCATTGACAAATACCAGAAATAAAATTGCAAATAAAATTCCAGATAATTAACTCAGACTCATTAATCATTACAGAAAAACTGTGTATTCAGGTTGTTGCATATAGATTCTGTATATTTGCTAAGCACCAAGCAAAGCAATTTTTTTGTGACTTTACAAGCAAGTACTTACTATTCCTTTTTGCACACAGACATGCTCAAGTTCCATCCTGTGTGTCATTTGCCGAATTTGAGAGCAGATATTACTGATGTGGCCAACCAGACAAGATAGACACAGACTAGAGAGACCACAAATATCAAACCTGAGTTTAGCAAAAGGCTACAACCTATGTACAGAGTGTTCCCATATCTGCAAATACAAAACAAAGGACTAGTAAGGTTTTTAGCGACTTGTATACAGCTCTGTTAACAAGGAAATAGAATTCTTGGCTTGCACTAATACACAATAAACAATCAACATTATTTTTCAACTATGATGAGTTTGATGTCTTCATGGTGCTTTCAGTATATCACTGCCAGCAGGCTGTCTTTGATTTCTGGTCTTTCTTGCCAAAACAAAGAGTTCTACAAATTAAAGTCTCATCTAGCATTTCAGACAAGAAAGTAGTTTCATCAACTGCACATTATTTTGGACAGCAGTCTGCAAGGAGTACAATAGAAACATTTACACTCATCTGCAGGTAAAAACTTACATAACACATTCTGGTGTCTGTTTTATTTTGAAACCATAGAGATGATGTCTGAACTATCATTCCCACTTCAGCTGTGACAATTAAATACACATGTATCAAAGAACTGCAGATACTTGAAAAATACTCTAGATTTACTAGTCAAACACAATTTTCTTTCTAAATTTTTTCATGGGTTTTTTTGATTCTTTACAGCTGACATGTCTTGGAAAGGAACAGAATCACTGCTTAAGAGTTCAACTGCACTTGTGATTTTTTTCTCCTCAAATCATTTTCATAAAGGAAAAATAAATATGTTACAAACATTACATTTAATTCTGCTCTGATTTTTGTTTACAGGTTCTCACTAACTAAGAGGAGAAGCAGTTATTTAGTGTATCTGGTTACCATTTGTTTCTCTGCAGCATTAGTTTTGTGCAGTCCCTCAGAATTTGTGTTTATTGACAGCAAAATAATTTCTGAAATATGAGAAGCATAGTTTCCAGAGGAAATCCATTGCAGATTTCTGTTCTGTGTCACCTTCTTATTAATACTTAGCACTAGCAGAGAACCATGGCAGCAACTACTCATATACTGCAAGATTCATTTACAAAGATGCTGCTCAATATTTATCTACTGCCCATCCAGTGAAATCCTGAAATCCCAGCTCTAGTGAAATCAGTGATAAAGATACCATTAATTTCAGCGCAGTCAGAATTTTATTAAGACTCTTTCACAGTCAGAAGCATTATTCCTTGCCTCAAAGTAGCCTAGAAAGGGATATCTTCATTCTGTAAACACAGAGAAACGAGGTACAGAAGCAGGCTAAACTCTGAGGATTTATAACTGTTTACACTCCGTTTGTATGTGGCACATGCAAGTTCTGTCCAGTAACTGCCTGGGTCCATGAGTAACCTCCAATGGTTATGGCAGAACTACAGAGGGATCTGGAGTTAACTTCCTGCTTGGCCATTGCCACAGATTTTCTATAGGAACTTGGACTTACTGTCCAAGGCACTTACTGTCACTGTGCTTCTGGTTTCTATCAGTAACACAGGAATAAAAGCACTTTCATTGTTATAGGATGTTCTCCAGATGTATTAAAACATATAGAAGCAAATGCTCATCCAGTTATGGAGAGCACTTTTATTTTTAATTACTAAGGCAATGTTTTAGTCTTATAAAAATGAAAAGTCTTCTTAAAAATAACCTTTATATTGAATCCAAACTTTTTGCCAGATGTCACTCAGAAATTAGAGTGTAACCACATAGTACAGGATTCAGTGCCCTCCATATAACTGAATTAGTAGGGGAGTTGGAAAATACATACAATAATGCAATCCCAAATTCAAGAGGGCTCTTTTCAAAACATGGAAACCTGGTCAAGTAAATTTAATTCTTCCTTCTGGGATATTGCTGATAAGACATGGACACAACAGTGATTCATGGGAGGGAAGAGAAGCAGATGAGTACCACAGTAACAGAGAACCCGGTGTGGATAGGGAAAACTAAAAACAACAGAGGAACTCTGAAGCAAAGTCCAGTTGGGAGCGTC
>NW_008236696.1:3435979-3467037 GCF_000691975.1 Corvus brachyrhynchos | reverse complement strand
TGACTGAACCCCAGCCACAGGGGCTGAGGAGGAGGAAATCCCATTCTGAGCCAGGCTCAGCAGCTGAGCGAGGGGTCAGAGTTTTAGGAGTAGAGCTGGTTGAACATGTATTTTAGCAGATAGCACAGGAACCCCCTGTGATTTTATCCATTGGTTCTTGTAAAACTACAACAAATCTTTTTGCATCACTGTGTCCCAGTCTAATCCCATCTATGCCTGGCTAATCAACTGTAATGCAATTCATTCAGTGCATTACCTCATAACTGTTTATACTCCAAATCCATAACAAAAGAAAGAGATTCAATGGAAAAGCGCTGTGAGGCCACTCTTCATTTCCACAAATCAGTTTGCTGCACTGGGCCACACTAGCAGACTCTTCAGGAGCAAGCTGACCTTGCTGGATTTGCTGTTGCTTACAGTGAAAGATTATTCTGGTTTCTCCATTTTTCACATATAATGCAGAAAAATTACAATGTATTGCCCCTGGCATTTTTTCTAAAATAAGGTGATTTGGCTTCAGAGTGGCTTTCTAAGTCTAATAACACATAATATGATAATTATAAGAGGGCAAGGAACAGACTGGTATTGAGAAATTGCAAAAAACCAACTACTGTACTGATTGAGATATTCAAAGTGTTTTTTCAAGATACAGAGTTGTGAAAAGGTATGAAGCAGAAGAGTTCATTCAAAGGAGAACCAATTTGAATAACTCTGAAGAAAAAGGCCATAAAGGGGGGACTGTCAGAAACAACACAGCACACTATGTGGAGCATGGAAGGGATGTTAGCACGGTAATAAGCACACATATCAACTGGAAACTTTGAAGAACATAGTGAGATAACCTTCTCAAAGGCTGATACCTGATGAAAGAGCTAAAGGCCTCAGAAAGAGGCATTTTCTAGAGAATTAAGATATTTTAATCTCCATAACTACATTCAGAGGCAACACTTTGGTGGACACTGGAATTTAAGATTTATTCCTTTATATTACTTGGGACACATCCTTGCCCATGTGATTTTCAGTTTATTACAGTGTCCAAAAGCAGCTGTGAGAGGGGCCAGGCAGTTGACACATGGGCCCAGCGGCTGGAGCACTTCTACAGGAGAAGGAATATGCCAAAGGCATCCTAAATATCACTGTGGTCACCAGCTGCTTTAACAGCTGGTATGAATCTCTGCCTGCCCCATGGGCAGAGGATGTGTACATTCACTTCACCCTCTCTTCTCAAGCTGTGTTGGGAAAGACAGTTTCAACAAAATCTGCTGTTAAAGACCACAGTTTTTGCTTTAAGTTGTGAGTTCTGAACACAGTTCTTTGTCATTAGACTGACTGAGCTGTAGGCTACTGCTTGTAGAATCCCAGACCAACTCTCCAGGGAGGATCACCAGTCTCTCAAAAAGGATAATAAGGAAAGATGTGATGACACTTGGACCTCAGTTCCCTAGGGATTCTTGTTTAGGAGGAGAAAGGAGTCCTGAGTTCTTTTTTCCTCATTAGGCTGCACTGCCTTTAGAGTTATTACTACTAATGATACCAAAAATTATCTGTAGTGGATCTTAGAGATGGAAAATAGAATCAAATCAAATAGATCTTGAGTGGAATAGATCACTGCAAGCTGCTGAGCTGTACCCCACCCTGACATCTGCACAGTCCCTTTTGGTTCAAAGGATGATACAGATGTAATTAGAAGATAACCTGATGGAAGATATTAATAAAAGCTAAATAAAATAATGTCATGGATTAATATTGAGATGCTATTTAGGAATAAAGGAAGGGTTTTTTCACAAAATGCTGAAATAAACCATTAAATCCAATCATTTTAAGAGAAAGCTACATAGCTTTTTTAGGAAAAAGAGAATGAACAGAGGGCACTGCTGCTGGCTAGGTGTTTGTTAATTTTTCATGTGAATTTATTGCATATGTAAGTGATTGAATTAGTAGCACTGACAGGAACCCAGGCACAGTAAAAGCTTCCTGCTACTGACACAGCAGTGCTCAAGCTGTGCACTCCTGACCATTAGCAGTCCTGCTGTGGAAGCCCTGAGCCTGGCTCTCAGCACAGGCTGCAGAGCTCACTGGAACGGGACCGAGCGCGGCGCCCTCTGGAACCAGGGCTAGGATGAGACCACTCCACTTTTTTAGATTAATGACCTCATTTGGACTCTGATGCCAGGCTCCAGGGAAGAAAGTCCAGTGCAAGCTAATATGCTGCCAAAATACTGCAAGGTAAGTTTAGGGGAAGAAATGGTTAAGAGGATTTTGTATTTTGTCGTAAAGAGACTAAATGCAAACGGGAGTCAGGAACAGGCAGCTTGCAGGAGAGACTGTAAGGTGCAGGAATCAGAATGTTTTCTCACCTTTGGAAAAAGAGGGTCATTCCCAGACACTCAGAGGCTGAGCAGTGAGATCTGGATCTTCTGTCACCGAGCAGTACATTGGTTCAGAACAGCGAGCCTTTGAGAGCAAACAAGGGGAATATAAATTGCATATCTAATAATTCAAGCATGCGGCTGTGTTGCCAAATATTACCATCTAAAAGGAATATAGGTATAATGGCTGCTGTGAAGTCCTTAGGGAAGGACTTCATAACCTTTTGGGAGCCCTTTCCTCCTACCCTGCAACGTATTAACCTTTTGACCACGTCGGTACGTAGATGTACATAACGAAACGGAACGTGCAGACAGTTACAGTTGGGGAGCGGTAGGAACAAAACATCAGGGATGCAGGATGTTGTATGAATTCTGTATCAAAACCTCATAGCCAAGAATAGATACAGAGCTAAAAGAAAAAAGGTATTTCTGATGTATTATGAATGTGCAGATGAGCAGCGATGGAAAAACATTTCACCACTGTCTTACGAACGATATTCCTGTGCGTCAGAATGTGACAACCTAAAAGAACGAATATGAGCTTTTTGTATGAGTAGCACTGCTGGATTTAATGGTGCTGCTAATGGAGTAAGATTTTTCTTGGAGTAAGGGTGCCATAAACCAGCCCTCAGCCACCACTTCCTGTTTACTTGTGGTTTACTCTCTAGAGCAAACCCGTGTTTCTCTCGCTGCAAATTACTGCTTGTTACAAAAAAAAAAAAAAATCTTGCTTAGTATTTTCCTTTTCATACCATTCATTGTCATGGAGGGTTTTCTTTTCAAGTCAGTCATTTGACATGTAGAAGAATGAATGAATGAACTTTTCTTTGATTAGAGTGGTACTCTGCTCTACTCTGCTGAGAGGTAGAGCTTCACTTAACATGTTTTTCAGTAGGTCTAGACAACCTCTTCTAAAATTTCATTTAGATATCATTTGTAATTCATTTGAACAATTTTAGTCACTGAGTAAAGTTGCTTCAGTATTTTCCTTTTTATTGAAAATTATTTCATTGCTGCAAGCAAGGTATTTTATTTTATGATTTTCCATATGGTTGATCCCAAAGGAGAAAGGAGGAAACACAAAAGAGTTCCAGATTAAATTCTAATCCAATTTAACAACAGCTGTAAGGGAAATGAGGACATATTAGCTACTCTAGAACCTCAGCCTCCTGGAAAAATGAAAAATGAAGCTGATCATACAGAAATTTTTACTAGTTTAAGTTTTCACCTATATGCAAATGTTTAGTGGCTGCTGGAGACAAAACCAGGCAGAAGCTTCCATTGAACTTCGACATTGTACCAATGAAAAGGCTCTAAATAAACATACACTGAGGTGCACAACTAATAGCAAAACTAAAATGCTTTTGACATTTGGACCTGAAGTTACAAAAAAAAAAAAATTGTGTTCTAGCACCTTGACAGATTTTGAGGCTGGAAGTATCAATTTATTGACATATCATATGAACTCTAACATAATACAAGCTGATGGACTTCACACTTGACACAATTGATTTTCAAGACTATCATTTGAATGGGAACAGCGCATACTCTGGAAAAGCATCTCTTTTAAGCTTAAAGTGATGGGGAACCTATTATCACTTGCTCAAGGTATTCCAGCAGTGATTCTCCGGACTGTTCAAAGTATTCTTAGCATCAGCAGCATATTTCTTTCATACACACACACAATACATTAGAAACTACCTTAGAGTGATATAATAAAGCAGATAATATTTTTAGAATTCTCAGGTAAGCTGTACTGTAATGAAATGGTTTGAAATTATATTTATAGTCATGAAGAGTGCAGCTAACTCAGGACCTGTGTAAATAAGCACATGAAAAAATCAGCCAGAAGTGTCATCTTGTTCCCAGCTGTTTTCCAGTTCTCTTATAGTGGATAGAAGTGGCAGTTAGAGGAGTTGGAGAAAAAACCCTCAAGGTATCAGCAGCCTCTTGTTCTATGTGGCACAAAATGATCTTACAGTGTAAAAGTATCCATTGCCTCTGGAGGAACCTGGATTTCACCTTTAGTCTTGTGGGAGGGAATTATGATCGCCTCTTAGAAAAAACAGCCAGGTCACATAATAGGAGAGCTGCTCTGTGGAGAAAATTTAAAATCTATTCACATGTCAGAAGTGTGTATCTCTGTATTACAGTAGGCAAAATGTACTCTACCTCCTCTGAGGTAGTTAAATCATACATCTATTTTAGCATTTTCTCAGAAAGTTCCTGCCAATGAGTTTTTACAGTCCAATTAACACAACAGGGAGTGACAGTCTCTAAGCCTGAAAACAATTCTCACTAACAGTGATCTGGACAAGGCTACAGATAAGAAGCTCCTCTCTTTTACATGGAAAGGTAATAAGGTTATTCAACCAGTTGCAAAACATGGAAGAACCATTTTTACCCACACTGAGAATGGAAGCAAAAGACAAGGAAGTTGTTCTTGTCAGTGAAAGAAATGGGTTAGCATGTGTCCTTATTTGGGAAGAAGAATAATCAATATTTAAAAACACTGAACAGACTACATTGCTGGAGACAATCCTCTCTCCAGGAGAGTGTTGGAAGCCAAGAAAAGACCAAAGGGAGGCTGAAAGGGGAAAACTGCACCGTGATGGTAAATCAAGGTGGTGATAAACACAGGCCAGAATAGCAGAAGCATTGACTCCACCACCAACCTCTCATTTCCCTGTTCAGTGGAAAGGAGAAACTACATACAATATCCCCCACTGCCACTGCTTTATTTCTGATAGCCAAGCCAATACTCCCAGCATTTAAAGCAATATTTCATGCTTTCCAGTTGCATTCTCTGGATTCATCTCTGTCCTGTGAACTCCATGAAGACATCAGTTTCTTGGGTTAATTCTCTTCTCATTTGTCAACATAAATAGTGGTAATTTCTGTGAAACTAATACCAAAATGAAGTGCACTGATTTGGAAATGTTTTGTGTACATGTAAAACAAAAATAGAATGACCTTGCCTGAAAAATACATTTCTAAATGCTTGAATATTTATGTGGACTAATCAGCTAGGAAATACTGAATTTCAGAAGCTTATATATTTCACACAGTATGACATTTAGTTCCTTTCATAGAAACTATTCAGTGTTGTTAATTCAAACCGAAATACATCTACCATATATTTTTAATGCTGGATTAGGACTTAAGGGATGTTTTTATTATTCCTTCATGACAATACAAAGGCAAAAAAAAATCCCTCTGCAGGGACTCAGTAGATGAATCCACTTGTTCATGAGGCAAACACTACTTGTTTTATTTAGAACAGACTCAGCAGACCTCAGTGCAATGAATCTCTGCCTGGATGCTGTCAGCCTGACTTCGCTAAAGCAGCACCTTACCTTGAATTTCTAACATTTTGACCAACAACTTCTTTTTCTCCCAAGTACTTTATTTGTATTTATCCAGCAGCAAAAGCTGATATTTAATAATTCACCGACAAGATTGTCTGCCTGCACCTTTCCCTTGCAGCTGTATTTACTCAAAACAAAGCTATTCAAATGAGTCTTAATCAAGACATACCATTCTGCTCACTGTGTGACCAAATCCACTCGGATCCCCTCAGCTGGGAATGCCAGCAGTGAAGCCTCAGACAAGAGTTCTGGCCAGTTCACTGTCAGGGCAAACTGGATTCATTGGGAGGTGGCATTAATGTCACATTTTGCTGATTTAAGATTTCCCTGGATCCCCTAAGTACTCGGCAGAAGTGTTGTTCTTTCTGTGCCTGTTGAGCCATTGTTTGGAAGCTGATGGAGGAGCTCCTTAATGCTTGACACTTTGCTTTGGCAGCACAGCTCTTCCCAGTGTGCCCCACTGGGCACAGTGTAGGTCAGTCTGTGTCCTGCCCTGTGACCAGCTACAGCTGGGGGTCACAGGAACAGTTCCACGTGGAGAACAGTGTCAGTTGTCTTTCTTTTAAAGCTTACTTTGTTACAATTAGGTGTGAAATTACAGTTAAAAATACTGGAAATTGAATTGCTAGAAGATAAAATAATTAAAAGCTTTATCAATAGCTACTGAGTGCCAGGTGTTTTGCTTAAGGGAGGCCTGTCTCCAACCTGCCATCCCTCAGTGTTATTTAAATAACATTTTGACAGTTCAGCATACCAAGTTATACTGAAGAGTTTTCACAGAAACTGAATGGGATATGTTAATAACCCAGACAGCCTGTGAGGTATTTGTGATTCCCAGTATGTCAGACTTGTTGGATTCTGCCAGGCTGCCCTGTGTAACTCAGTCAGAGCCAGCTGCTCATGGCTGTGTGTGAGTTAACAAAACACAGATGTTCTTAAAAAAAAAAATCACTTTACTGAGTAATAGTACATGTTCTCTTTAATACTTATACTCCACTTTCACTCCGTCACCTCCCACAAAAAATAGTGTCTAAAGTGCTTTCTGTATGGAGTGACTGTGAGCTGGAGTTAATTCAGTGCCTGAGACTCACCAATACATCAAACAGTGACTACACAGTGGAAAGAAATAACAAATTTCCAATGGCTCCAACAAAATAGCTTGAACACCCTGCCATGAGACATGACCTTTTATCTTTTCACTTGAAGCGGTGGATCCTGTATATTTTGTGCTTTATGCACTAAAGAAAAATTAGAATGGGCAGATGCCAGAAGGAAGACAACCACTTTTTCAAACACGCCAGCACTGAGCAGTGAACTGTCTTTGCCAATCTGCAGCTGGGGGAACTTTCTGGTCGTTGGCATTGATCTGCACATCGAGCTCATGGCAATGAGTGGGCAAGGCCACAACTGCTGCAGTTCACACTGCAGAGGCTGCACTGGTCTGAAACTTCTTAAAATAAATCCCTATATATTTTATCAGTACAGCAATCTGAAGTGCAAGTGTCTTGAAAGATTTCTCGCTTTATCTAAAATATGAAATGTATTTAAAGAAGAAAGTTTTCTTGTAGAACTGGGAAGATAATGTGAGCTGTGTGGGAAATAAAGCTGTTTGTGTAAGGAACCTTTTCCAACCAATATACTTTTGAACATACTCAGCCCTGCAGCCTCAGTTACTTGGAAAATGTGGCTTTAACTTTGTGACTAATCTCCAATGGTACATTTAAGAATGAACTAGAGAAATCAATCAAAATCTGTTTTCATATGAAGTTTAGATCATTTGGATATAGAAGAAGCAAAGAACTTTTCTGAATAGGCAACTTTTATGACTAATGCTTCAGGCAGAGAAATGCAGGATTAAACAGAATCATTTGGAAGGTCACAGAAAGAGACTGCAAAAAAATTTCCATTCTCACTTCCTAATAGACCTATAATGGAAAAATATTTTGTGTTGTTATGAAAATTTGTAGGACTGTAACCTCTACATAATAAGAGTACTCTTGTCCCCAGATAATCAATAGCTGTATCTTCACTAAAGGTAATCACTAAGGCTAAAATTCTTAAGTGTGTTTTGGAAAAGCAAGCTTTTATTTGTATATGTACTTTTATATACATAACCAGAAAAATAAAATTTAAGGAGATCTACGATATTAATGCAAAACTACCAGCAAACACCAGAATATCATCTCCAAAACAATTCTAAAAATTATTCTTCTGTGTGTATGGACTTCAGTATTATTAACTTTCTCAAGTCTTGAACTTGAACGTTTAGTGTCATGCTGGACGTTACCCCATACAGACCACAGAGCTGGCAAATCAACAGTAAATCAACATTTCATACCAATATTTATTGGTGTGTTGTCAGCTTGGCATACACAAAAGATCTTTTATGGGGAACCCAAGTTGTTTGAAGAGTGGGTATTACTGGACACATGGTTCACTGTGCCTGTGAATATAGTCTCCTGTTTTCTGAGGTTCCCTGTGCCTTAGTTCCTCTCTTTATAAAAACACCTCAGGGACAGTACCAACCCATCTGGCAGAGATAAATCCTGTGGTTAAATTCACTGATGCCTGGCACGTTCTCCTCTTGGATCCTTTGATATAATCTGAAATAATACCTCAAAACAGTGGGAATTATTAGCTACTACAATATAGCCAGTTACTTAGTTTTTAAGGCATAGGACAGGAAATACTAAATCCACCATTAAAAATTATTCTGTACATCCATAGCTTTAGTCCAAGAATCATATACATACATACACTAAGAAAAATCTATTGTTTCAGCATATGCACAGGGTTATGTGGGAAAACAGCTCAACCTGTTAAGAAACACCTCACATCAGCACTTTCTGCAGTGTGACCCAGCTACTTCATCTTAGTGAGCTTCAGCCTGTTTTTCTGGCTGGCAGTAGTGAGCAAAGAGATACTGAGAAAGAAAAACAAAATGAAAGTTGGGGTGAGGCCTTAGCTTGAGAAAGCTGCAGAGAGAATCTCTGTAACTCCATTTCTCCCAGGTTTGCAGGCACTCGCCAGTGAACTGCAAAGGCCTGCTCATTTTCCACACATACATGCAACGAAAATTAAGTCACGTAAGATTTAGTGTCTTCTAAAAAATACATGGGGACCCTCAAGCTACATTGTACCTAACAGGAAAATTACAGCAAAATTTCACCATTGCTGATTTATAGACATGGCCTGGATACACTGCCCTGTGGTCTCCTCCAAGCTGTTTTGGGACTCAGACCCTTGGATCAGAAGAAAGCCCTCACTGGTTTTGTTGGTCTGTGGCTATGTTACAAATATGAGTTTTCAGTGCCTTTAATTCTTCCATTTTTACTGGTATCACTGTAATGACTTAGAAAAAATAGGTACTCATTAAATCTCATTCATACACAGGCAGAGAAGGGCAGATGTGACAGTGGTCAAAGGGCTCTGCCTTAAAATGCTGGTGGGGGTAAGAAACGAGTGGCAGAGGGGGGAGCCCAGGTGTGGTTCGAGGCTGGTGTGCAATCACCAGGGGCACTGAGGTGCTGCAGAGACAAGTGCTGTACCTGCTGTCCTTCTTACATGTGTAAGGCTTTATCAGTAGAGTATCTTAAACAATTCTCACTTATTTCCAGGATGTCACTGGGAATCGGGTCAGTAGTTTTATCTATGTCTTGTAAACGATAAAAGGTACAGAAAGAAGTCACTTTTCAATTCTGCACAGCAGACTGAGAGGTAAAACACATCAGAACTTGTATACCTGAATTTCAGTACCTAAATTAGGTCCCTAGGTGCCTTGGAAATCAGCAGGCTCCCTGTGAGAGCAAATGCAGACTATTCCCCTTACTGCATCAATGAAGTGCCTGTTGCTGGGTTATGCAAACAGCCATCCACTGACTCCAGAATCCTACTCAATAATGCTGCCTTTTTGATTCAGTCAGTTCCTTCCCTCTTTCAAGAGTCAGTGCCTCAAGGAAACATGGCATTTGCAATTCCAGTAAGGCCCATGCCATATGTGAGTGAGGCTGATCTACAGAAAACTCCAGCAGTCCCTCACGAAGCAACAATTTGTCTGACAAATTCATGCTTTTAGAACACATACCAATTTGTGGTCAGCAATTTAATCAAATGTACAAGTTACATTTTCTATCACAAATCTTAACATTGCAGTCTCTTCATCCTGATGCTCCAGTGTACTGCAATTGTACCTCAAATCTTTCTGAAACACATTGTCTCTCTGCTTTAAAAGTGGTTCAGAAACACCAAGGAGAGCAGTCCTGAGCTGTGAGCAGAGAAAGCAGCACAGCATGCAGCGTTTTTCCACCTCTCAGATTTAGAAAATAGTTATATTAAAGTAGCCTCAAAGAGCTTTCAAGCTTCCTTTTTCAAAATCTAGCCTCGTTTTAAAATAATAACTCATACGTGGCTAACAACCTCCAGGCAGTAATCCCAAGCACAATGTCTGAGAAATTAAGCTGAATGCTGCTACCCTACAGGTTATATTTATGCTAGTAAAAGGTCAGGGAAAGGGCCTGGATGCTGGACTCTAATAATCTCTTTTAGGCTGCCATAATGGTCCCTGACATGCCTTCACCCTGTGTTAGCTTGCAGTCTTCCAAACAATTCCCAGGCAGGATTCAGAAGGTGGCAGAGGACAGTGACCACTTCCCGTGGCAGTGCAGTAGGACAGACCAAAGAATGAGGCTCCAATTCCTCAGTCAAGCCCAAGAGACTCTGTTCAGAATACATCTTTCAGAAAACCAAGCAATCTTGACAGAAACAAGAGACAGACAAGCTGCTGCATTCCTCAGTGCATTCCCAGTTGAACAGGATGCAGCATTCACTTCAATCGCTCATGGCTGGGTGTGTTTTCAGCACTGGTACCTGCTTTGTCTAATTCATTATTCCTAATTGTATATCCCAGCACTAACTTCATGGTAATCACAACTTTGGAAGAAGCTTTTCATAGCTGAGAGGGAGAGAAGGTATTTTGCTTTCAAATCTCCAAACCGAAAATGTACTCATAGAAATTATAGCATGCCCATTATGCAAAAATATGCAGAATTATATAAAACAAGCAGTCAGCAGAGGGCAGGTAGACTGTGCTGATGTCTCTGGGTGATATGTATGTTGTGCTGTCTTAGCCATTCTCAGCAGTTGCTTTTGTCAAAGAAATGAGTGATGCTCTCTGGAAAAAATCAGAGGCAGTCTGATTTTTCTGCTCGTTGCAGATTTGTCAGTAAGAATTTATTTGACATACCTTTCCGTCAGACTGGGACACAGAGAGGGTTTATTTCCTACATAATACTCACCTAGAAAACACTGATACTACATGAACATTGGAGATTTAAAGACATGAATATTTACAAAAACTGTGTCTGTAATAGTTCATGTATATAGTGATTGTATGTCTCAAAATATCTGCTTAAGTTACACCAGTCAACTAAAGACACTTATTGTTACAAAAAAGTCCTGTTACCAACAAGACTTTTTTAAGATTACCTCCTTGAAAGACTGAGTCTCACTCTTGATAATTAGATAATTCTAAAATCTACCCAGTTGTCTTCTAAAAACAAACAACAAAAACAGCTGTCCAAGGAGTCCAATCTAATTTAACGCTGTAAGGAACATCACTACTCTCAAAGCTATTCCTGCCTTTCCTACTGATGGAAGTGCTTGGGATCTCTCAGTGCCAGCAGCATGAAGTAATATAACTACTCTAGCATAGAGCATGACATCAGATCTGTCACTGCAAGCCAGAAAATCCATCACATTGAGGCTTTGTTCCCTCAAATAGTCATTTACTACGTATCATTGAGCTGCTTATTTAATATTTGTGCATATTCTTCAAGATACTGTACTGGACCATGTATCAGAGGCGATCTGTGCACAGGCAACTCATCTAAGAGGATGAGAAAAGTCCTAAATACATAAAGGAACACTTGTGTCTTCTTTAGTCATAAGTCCATCTTCAGTGCATGTCTGCTTTTGAGAGCTCCATGAGTGATATTTTGGAAAGCCAGCACCTGACTAGAGTGGCATTTAATGTTCCAGATCTTAGAATTCAGAGTCAGTGATGGGCTTGAAGTCCTGGGGAGGGGAGAGTCCAACACAAGGACAAAAGCAGTTGTATAGTTGTAAAACCAGAGTAGTCTTTGCAGATCAAAAGGAATTTGGTTCATTATGGGAGCAGTGCTGTGCAGCAGCACCACGGGCACAGAGTGTGTGAAGCAGGTGGGAGCTCCCAGCTAAGCTCAGGATTTTTCCCCTGACTGAGAGCCTGTGGACCAGATGTGCTGTGTTACAGAGCGCAAGAGAAAACAGAGGGAAGTCCTTTCCCTTTACATTCTCCCTGTTCCCCTCAAGGAAGGCTGTCTGGATATATCCAAACACAGTCACCTAACTGTGGTTTCTCAATTACAGTTTCCTCTCCAGCACACTTTCTAAATTGGAAGCCCAGGACAAACCCAATTGCCTTTCAAATCGGTCTGCTCAGCAAAGCAATAAAAAAAAAATCTCAGATGCCACACTGTCAATCAGCCTGGCCCTTACACAACTGTGAGCTCCACTCTTACATAAATGTCACAAATGCCATAATTAGTATCAGCTCATGCCATAGTGGATCAGAATCTGTGTTATTTGATCATTTGTTTTTGATCAAAACTCACTTTTGGAAAAGCAAAAAAAGATAAAAGTAAGAAAATTCACTTTGATCAGGACTTATTTTGCATAATCGTGATTACAAGATTTCATCTGTGTTTGCAAACTCTAACAGTGGTGTCTGACTTACACCTTACTGTACTGAGTAATTCCTAAAATAAGCATAAAATTAAAATCCCCTTAACTCTTGAAGTTTTAAAAGTATTTGGGGTATAGACAGTGTTTGACTAACACCTTCTCCCTTGGAGTTGTTACACCGATATTACTATTCCTGTCATGTTCTGTCAGTTTAATTGGATAATGACTGCAGTCAGATTATTGCCTTGTAAGTGCGTACAAGCACCTAACAATGTTTATGCAAAGAGCCCCATATGCCTTGCTGGTTAAATGGGAACATCAGATTTGGAATGTGCAGCAAGGGCTGGTGAGTTGCTTCACGAGTGCAAATCACAGAGGAACGAGCAGGACAGAGGGTGAATTAATGAGAATGCTGATATCTGACCACTGATCACTGCTGCTAATGGGAGAAGTGAGAACTGATGCTTTACAGCACAAGGGCTGCTCCTGGCCGTGGCTACCCATGATCCATCTTCTTTCTTGCCTTGTGCTTTTTGGATCCACAGAGCAGGGAGCAGAGAGGCAACTTGAGTATAGGCACTGGTAATTTGGGCTTTCCCCTCCACAAACTGTGTCTGTATTGTATTTTACAGCACAACAGGTTGCCAGGTCACGTGCCAGGGAAGAAAAGGCAATTAGAGCTTTTTGCTTCCTAGTCTGGCAGAAATCTCACAACACAGGTAAAGTGCAGTGACCTCAGTCCAGGTGCTGGGTATAGGTCAGACCCAAATCAGTCAAAATTCTCAACTCCATTGATTTATGTAGCTTATTATTAACGTAGAAAACAGGTTATACACATTTCTTTTATTGTAATGTCCTAGATTCTGAAGACACTGGGTAAAACCCACGACAGCATTTTGCCATCATTTATATTAAAGTTAAGCACAATCTGAGAGCAATAGCAGCTCTCACAGTGGAGTTGTCAAATGCTCACTTTGTATAATTCAGTATAAGTTTGATTTGCATCAGTTTATTATTTTATATGTAGGGGAACTCTTTCCAGAGGGTTCCAGGTAGTTTCTCACAGAGAAATTGGGAGAGAGCTGTAATTTTAATTACAATATCAATGTAAATACTCTTTCTCTTATTTTAAGGAAAATTTTCTCCTCCTACAGTACACTGAGGTAGATTTAAAAGAAGAAAATGTTCAGCTGACACTCTCTAAACTTATGTTTTCCCCAACTGAGCTCATTCTACTTCACAGAAGTCTGAATCCTGCTGGAGAAAACTGAAAATGTAGACCAATCTTCAAGCACTAATATAAATGATTGGTTCTGATGCCACTAAAGGCATGTTGTTTTCCCTCCAGGTTGCCTACTTTTCACATAGGCAAGAAGCATTAAAGACATAAGATTGCTCTTCATGTGGGGAGTTGATAACCTGCCTTCTCAGAGGGGTTTGATTATCTCAGAACATGTGCAAAGGAAAAAAAACACGAGCAACTTCAAGAAGCAGGCTGTTTTGTAAAAGGTTTTTTTGTCTCTTGGCTGAAATATTAAGGGAAACAGTGTTTCAGCATCTTTTTTTGAGGATGAAAGTAGATTTCTCTTTTAATTCATAGTAACCAAGTGGCTTCAGTGTTCAATGCAAAATGAAAAGTTCTCATTTGTTTGTTTAAATCCTGACTTACTGCACTCAAAATGTAACTCTAATTGTGAGTTCCAAGTACCAACTAGTGAAGAAAAAGAATTTCAGAACCTCAAACACTATGTGTGAGGACTCCATCCGTGTGTGAATACTCCATCCATATCTCACATTGACACAAAATCTCTGGACAACAGGACAATGCATGCTAGGCAGGTTCAAAAAAAGAATATCTTCTAAGAGATATTTTGCCAAATATCTATCCATGTCATTTGGTGGGTATCTCTCTCACTCCACAAGGCAGCCAGTATATGACCCAAAGAAATTTCAGGTCTCTGAAGCACTTTGCAGTTCCTGGTGATTAAGATCATCCTCAGTACCACACTGGTCTCATGTTTACTATGGAAGCCTAGAAGTACTTAGATTTCAAGTAATGGACACTAAATCAGCAGTTGGGGATGAACCATTTCAATGACTTACAAAATCTCTGACATTCTCTTAGAAGGTTCCACTTAAGAAGCTGAAGAAGGAGAAGAAAAAAAAAAAGTAAATTATTGTGAATTCGTGATTTCTTTTCCATTCAAATAATTACAGAATAAGCATTTTTAAGATTACAACCACATCTCAGAATCCTAAATGTTCAGATGAGGAGTGAAAGGTTAGCTATAAGTATGAATATTTTCATTATATTAAATGGATTTCAAGGGAATAGTGTCTTACTAACTGTAGGAGTAGGGATTAGTGAACACATCATTAAGAGATATTTGCTTGAAAGCCTCCCCCTTACACTGAAGAAATGTGCTTGTAATCTCTTTACCTGCCATGTATTTCATTTATTTACAGCAATACTGAAATGTCCAGTACAAATCAAGCATACAAGAATGAAATACATCTGCAGTATCAGGTGGTGTGTGAAATTGTACTGCTCTAAACAGTTATGCTCTTAGGAAAGAAATCAGTAAACAATTTACCCACCACTTTGCATGGCTCTAGGATTCACTGCCTGAACATAAATAAGTCTTTTATGCAAAGTGAGAAAAGTTATATTCTAAAAAAAAAAGAATTTCAGGTCCTTGTCTCTGCCTTAGTTTTCTTCCTAGCAGTTGTCTCCCAGATGAAATAGTGCTGAGCAGATGTATAGCCAGATTCTTAAGGTATTTTGCATGGTGTGCTTGGGAACCCGCCACCAAAGAAGCCCAGTTTATTTTTAGATACCCTTAACTTTATTTATTGATTTAGAAGGATATGAGGAATGGGCATAAGCAAAGAGAGTTTTGTGAAAATGGTATCTTTTATTAGATTAGCTGATACAGCTTGAAAAAAGCAAGCATGCTTTGGGGTACAAGCTGCTTTCTTCAGCAAAATCTAACTCAATACAGGCAATTTCTGTTTAATCTTATTGCATTGATAACTATTCTATTATGGAATAACTGTGGAAATGAGTAAGAAGAGGGGTATTTTGAAGGTTTCTTTCTTTATTTTGAAATTTCAAACTTCCACGTAAAGCCAAATAAAATGCCTTGGTCAAGACTGTAGGGGGAAAAGCACAAGATTTCTTCTAACCCCTCCCATGCTCATCTCCTCCAAGACCTGGCTGTGGCTGTTGCTGTGAATGGTAACTCTTAAAAAAGCAGTAGTTACTCTAAAGTTTCTATACAACAGCAAAGATTCTGTTGTCAGTAATGTTCCACACTTACTAAACACATAAAACAACCAGTGAAATACCATTGCCTTGCACAGTCTTGTTCCTCCAGCAGATCCTGTTAGAAAAAGGTTGTGGAAACAGCATGTGGGAGATATCCAAGTCTGGATTGCTGGTGTGACTGTGCCAGACTGAGAAACAAAGTGCAGTGAAATAAAGGGCATCACTATTGAGGGATCAAATAGTGACACAGAGCCGGCGCTTAAAATGAAGAGAAGGAGAAGGAGCCAAGCAAGAGGACAGGAATAAAGGCAGATTGCCTGAAAGATAAGAGGTGTAAAGAAAGACACATAAATTGATGAGCGTGGAGAAAAATGATGAGAGTAGAGAAAACACCAGATAGCCATCCCATTAATAAGTGGAAACCAGCATCCATGGTGATTCCTGGCAGTGCCACTAATAGCTGACAATTAGATTTTTCCACAGCAAAACATAACTGTACAACTAAGCAAAAATAACAATTTTTTCTAAGTCAGCAGAAAAACAACCCAGCAGTGTCTGTCAAAATTATCCTAATTAATTTACATCTAATTAGATGTGAGAGTCCAAAGAACCAGGTATTTATTAGACAAACTACAGCAAGCAAATTAAGTGCAGCTCTGATTATTGCACCAGTGCAATGTTTTTATTCATCGTCGTCAAGCACAAGACTTTGCTGTCTTCTTTCAGACTCTGTTGCTGAAAAACTCCTTCCTGAAAGCAGGACCACGGAAGTGGCATTTAGACAGAGAAAGGCGAGAAGCTTTGCAACCTATCTCAGAATGATCATCCTAAGCACACAAGGCTGCAGAAAGAGAAAATGATGCAGGTGAAAGAAAGGATCAGGAGCGTCAAAGCTGGCCATTGTAGGACTGCATGGGAAGAATGTGGAGACTGTCACTGCATACAGAGGGTGACAGGGCTCTCTGTTTTCTTTTCATCCTGTCCAGGCTTCAGCTTCCATCAAAGTTCATAAATAGAAAATATTTCCATTCACTATTCATTAAGTTGAAAATGAATCGGGAGAAAAACTCTGGCTGGTTTTATTTCTGTCTCTGGTATTAGCGAGCTGGAGAAACCGCAGGCGAGTTATTTATCACCTTGTAATGAGACACCGCCTGAAACACCGAGGGAGGAGGCAGTGCATTTCAAGTGCCTCTAGAGGCTACGAAGGGAAAAGAACAACATTGCGTCTAGATGGGAGCAGAGACGCTCAGCAGAGGTTCACTCAGCTCAGATAGGCCTGGTCTTATCTGGGTTTGCTATAAAACAGTATCAGAAATGGATATGGCCACACATCCCAGCTCTTCTCTGCCTTTGTTGTCATACACGTAGTGGGATTAATGGTATGGGTTAAGAGTTTGCCTCTGAGCTAAAAGAAACAAAGGATATTTCTGTATCTCCTCTGCTTTTGTACTTTTACTTCTCTTTGCTTTGAATTATCTCATCTGTAAAACAGGACCGAAATAGTTCTTTACTGTACCTGCAACTGTTGCTGTGGCTGTGCAGCTCAAGTACTGCAGGAGGTCATGTGAAGTGCTGCTTAACAAGGAAGACAGAAGTCAGAGCTCTTTATTTACAGCCTTTCATCCACCAGTACTGTGCTCTGCTACCCTAACTGGTGTGATCTTTAGTAAGCTGTTTCATTTGTGTTTCGACATGTGCTTTTCAATTTGCAGCATTAAAAGCTCCGCTTGTTTTCTCCACATACTATTGGCAGTGATTTTGATCATTCGAGCAACCATTTTATTTTATTATTGTGAATATTCTGAAATTTGTTGCTGGTAAAACAATGCTTTAAGCTGAAAAAAAGTAAAAAACCAGGAGGGAAGAGATGAAATCTTTGGAAAACACTTGCTCATTAGGATTCTAATCTTTCCATGAAACACCTGGTCAGGGCAGGAGAAGCACAGAGGCACAGTGGTGCTGAACAGGGCATCATTTAACACAGAAGTGTTGCATTGTCCTGAAATCTCAGCTCAAGCTGTGCCCCAGACACCTGAGGTGAATGCATGCCTGAAATCACCATTCACAGTCATTCCTAGCTGGAGCTGGAGCTGCTTAGGAAATCCACTGCTCAGAAAAGGCAGGTTTGGCTTATTACTGAGACACAGGAAACATTTCTTCAGACCCCCTCCCCAGGACTGCAATACCCAACACATTGCTGTTAAGCTGCCTAAGTCCCCCTCCCAAATGACAGAAAGCAGAGGAGCAGCAGTGTCCTCTCCAGCACTTCAGGCTCCAGAAGAGATGTACCCTGTTCCAGAGGGTGTCCGCAGAATCCACAACATCTGCCACCTTCAAGGTGTCCCCAAGCCAGCAGATGTAGGACAACCTGCTGTATTAATGGAATTTTCATTCCTTCCTGCCGAATCTGCTCCACTGTGCATGGAGTTGATTAAATATTCATAGCACCAGTCAGAAAAGGGATAAAAGCAAACTTGGATATAGCCCAGCAGCCAAAATAGTTATGCTGGAAAGAAAAACACCTGAGTTTCAGTCTTTCTTTTGCTGATTATTTCAAAATAAAAAACGAAGTGTTCAGTAAAACAAGGGTCTGAAACTCAGGGTATTCTCTTTTTAGTTTTTCTCACACTAGGTTTTCTCCATATTGATAAACAGGGCTTTCTACAGTCCACTAAAAAACATTTGTTCCATACAAATTAGAGTTGCTTCAATAAAAAAGTAGTAAGAATGGCTTCCCATTACATCAGGGCATCCTACAGTTTAGTGTGTGAGCACTCTGATGGAATGAGGAAGATCAAATACTTTTGGAAAATGGAAATAATGGAGTAGAGGATGATTATTTTAACAGGCACTTCCTGGGTGAAATAGCAGGATATTGTGTGAACATGATATGCTCCACAGAGGCCTCCCAGATTAAACCAAGCAGGCAAAAGAGACACAAGAACATTTATTTTGTGAATTTTACAGATGCAGAATGAGACCTATCAAGATGGGAATGTCCAGAAGTAAAACTTAGGTAATTGAGAAACTGCAAAATAATTAATTTTAGTGTAGGACCTCCCTTCTCCACCAAAAAAACAAAACCCTCTGAAACAAACAAAGAGCCTTTACCTAATTTAGAAGCTCTTTGGGCAAGACAGCATTTGTTTAGACAAATTGAATTTAGAACTTATGTGACTAGAGTAGAAATTTTATGTCTAAAATCTGCCCACCTAAAGAAAATTGTCACAGCAAAAGAAAGGCAGTGCATAGAAGAGGACATGTATACAATATATAATTAATATTTAATAAATTTGAAAAATAACCAATCTGTTGACTCAGTTTTGGAGACTGTGTGAAGTTTAAGGGATTTGGACCATCTTGCTGTAGAGCCACGTGACAGGGGAAAAGATCTCACAAGCACTCATGAGCTTTGCAGCACAAGCAGCATATGGATGTCACACACATCCAGCACATGTGGGCCAGGACAGACACAATAAAATCATGGTGACAAATATATTTTTGGAATCTTGGCTGAAGTGGTAACAGGTGGGGCCTAATACCTGAGGCTGACTGTGAAATAGAGCTGTACCAAGGAGAAGAAATCACCTCCCTCAGCCCTGTACGTTGCACACTCTGAACTTTAGTACTGTATTAATTGCCCTCATTTGTCAGTGTTTAACACACAAAGTGCAGAACAAAATCATTCAGGCAATTCAGTCCAAGTAATTAGCTATTTTACATCCTTTTTATTGTGAAATAATCTAGGTCTTCATTTTATGTCTTGGAAAACCATTCACTATCAATTTAGCGATAATATATTAATAATTGTGTGATGTTCCGAGCAGTTTCAATGGATGATGTCACATCCGCAGAGCAGCTTATTATCAAGAGAACAAATCTGAGATGCAAATCAGTGAGAATTTAATTATGTTAAAAAAGACAGATGCTCTGCCATTCACCGAACCATCTCCTGACAGCATTCAATAAAACACAAATTGAATGCACATTTTTACACACAACTGTCACTTCCTCATCTGCATCAGTTGCCCCCTTCCTGTGCACGTGCTCCTGGCTTAATAAACAAAATATCCACATACAGTGAATGCCAGCTGACTCCCATCCACAACTGTGTGCCACACAAAGGAGCTTTCTTCCATAAATTCCATTTTTATTGTTACTGCATCATTTTCCATTTTCACAAATTTGCTTTTTGGTCTCATTCTGTTCTTTTTAAAACAGCCAGCCTCTAGAGTCGCACCTCTTTTGATTTTTGAAAAAAGTGTTTAGCTTTTTTGGTTGTGGAGAGGAACTTTAAAATGTAGACTTAACAAGTCACAAAGCAAGTAGAATAATTGACAGTTTTATTTTTACTATCTCATTATTTTTAATGAGTTGGTTCGTATTCCTAAAGAATTCGGAAATTCTTGACTTTCAGTGCCACATTAGGACAACACTGAATCTAAATCTGCAATGTTCTTTTCAGAGAGCAAATTTTCAGAAGATATAGACCTGCAAGTAGGACTAGTTCAGGAATTTGAAAGTGTAAAACTCCTCAGATTGAAAACACTTGTGTGTGCGAAGGGAACCACAAACATACTCCTAGAGTGCTTAAGCATGTACAAAAAAGAATTGTTTGTTTGCTTGTTTGTTTTTTAAAAAAAAGACAAGTCATGTTTAAGCTAATTTGATTTTGCTTCAATTGGACCTACAAATAAAACACCCTAAAAAAACAGAACTTATTTTCTTTTAAACCCAAGAGTAGAAGTACCTTTAAACTTAGTAACTGAAGAGAGAATGACTAAAGCAACAAAATATTTTGATAACAAGAATGTTCATTGAAACCTGACTGGTGCCACGTAAATCTAAGTAACAACAAGCTGAAAAAATCTCTTCTGATCTTTTTCACTGTAAATGGGTTTTTCCACATCCACATCTCAGTCAGCTGAAAATTGCCGTCACAGAGGTGAATGCAGCACTCATTCTTGCCATGACACAATAGGACAGATTAATCAGGTTATTTCTTCCCTCCCTGGAATTGCCTGGATCATTCTTCCCCTCTGATCTCTCCTAGCCCCCAATTCCAACACTGAAAAGCATCTTACAGTAAGCATCCCTTCTGTACTTAAGTCCAAAATAGTCAGATTTGAATCACTATTCAAGGCTTTTCTGCAGCTTCTCTCAGCTGTTCCAACAGTATTTGGCTTTGAAAGATGTCTCACTGTACATTAAGCTGGGGAAATGTCTAGGGATTGATTATTATCAGCAAGCTGTAGATGTTTTTTCCTGTTAGTCCTGTTTAGTTTCTCTTCATAACCTGAAAGACTGTGTAAAAGATTAGCTATATAAACTAATTAGCTGTTACCAAATCTGCATTCCAAAGAGGGATCTGCTTCTTAATGAAAGCTGCAAGAAGCAGGTGACTGGTGGTGTCTTTGAGCAAGTTAATTTAGACTGGGCTTTAATCTAGAACAGTCTTTTAAGTTCTCACCTCTTTCTTGTGCTGGGTACATTAAACAAGGCACCTTAATGCAATTTACCATGCTGTGAAAAGTTGTATCAGATTTACTGTAATACAGGAAGCATGAATGTTGAGATTTGTATTTAATATGCACAACAGTTTCTATTACTACAGGCTAAGCATGGATAAATTAGTGTGGCTCTTGTATATTTCTCTTTAAACATTTTTCAGCCCTTAGTGTCTCCTCATAATCACCCACTGACTTTCACCTTCAATCTGTGCTTCTCTGACCCTGCACCTGGTCCCGAGATCCAAAGTTTCCACCCCCTGCACTGTTCAAGTCCTAACCAGACGCATGCACGTGTGCAGCAGACATCTCCTTTAATAGAGCCTTTGCTGTTCTCTTTCATTGGGCTGAAATCAATACTAGCCTTAATGTGAATTGAAAAAGCTGTGTTTGAATCTGACATCAACAGACAGCTTTAATTAGGATTGGAAGTGCAAAGTTTTCTCTTTTGTGGCCAAACTGTTCTTTCAGTTTCAACTCTTCCAAGATCAATCCTCATGGATAATCCTGTATGACCAAACTTTGCACTATATGCATTTGGAGAATTCACATTAGCAATCATTTAGCTGAAAATTAATGTAAATTAGAAAGTTTGGTGTATTATATATATTAAATTTTTTCTTAGCAGAGTGGATATATTTCATTATATAGACTTCAGCTGGTTTAGGAGAATAAACTCCACAACTGTTGAAAATATGTATTCTTGCTATGCTTTCTCCAACATAATAGTATGTAGTCTCAACAATTTCATGTCCTCTTCGGTAAAAACTGCGAAGTCTCAGTGTGTTGTGATCACTGTGAATTCAGCATCTGTTTGTGATATTCTCAGCATGAAAAGTTGTTTCTTTTCATCACCTGCAGGTGCGATTATACCAGCAAGGCCTGCAAAGTGCTCAGATATGAGATGTTTAAGCTTAGCAAAAACCCTGGAATGAAATGTTACTTTTGTCATAAAAAAGATCCCTTGGGTTCTCCTGTTCAGAGCCCTTTAGCTTGAGAGTAAATATCATGTAACTGTAATACTTTGCACCTTTGTTTCACCTTCCATCCAAGCCTCTCAATTTGCTTTGCAAACATAGCTGGATTAAGTATTCCAACAGGGAGAAGCATCTTGCCAAAGCAGAACGCCCCAGAGGTCATACTTACACATTGAGCTCTGCATGTCTACCACTGTTCACACACACAAATATGATATCACTGTACCTAAAAAAATAGAAACTTAAACTTTTCAAAGTTAACACATGTATTTTCTAAATAAATGTGAGAATATATGAAAATTTGGACCTGCTCTTCACAATAAGCATTTCCACGCTCACAGACTTTGGATAAATTTGTCAAAAGTAACTGTATAATTAGGGACACCATGAGCTTAGACACAGGAAATTGTCATGAGTGAGTTAACCCACCAGGCTACAAGGATTTACTCTCCTAGACTGCACCAAATAGAAAACAACTCAAGTTACTTCTTCATCGGTTTCACAGAATCATGTAAGTGTTGATGTTGGAGGAACCTCTAGAGATTATGTAGATCTTCTCTGCCAGGAGAAGAGTTAAGTAAAGCAAGTTGCCACGGATAGTGTCTGTTGGGATTTTGAATATCTCCAAGGATGGGGAGTCCACAGCCTCTCTAGGCAACCTGTTTTGGTGCTCTCTCTGACCATCCCTCATATTTAAGATTCTCCAATTCTCTTCATTGTCTTCGCTGTCCTTTGCTGGACTCAATTTGTTGCCCACCAGGAACCCCCAGGCTCTTTTCTGCCAAGCTCCTTTCTAACTGGATACCCCGTGGCCTGTACTGATGCAAGGGGTTATTCCTCACCAGGTCCAGGACTTTGTTGAGCTCAGGATCCCATTTTCCCAGCCTCTTGGGATCCCTCTAAATGGCAGCACAACCATTTGGTGACCCAGCCACTCCCAGTTTAGTGCCTGCAACCCTGCTGGGCTCACCGTGGCCCATCAACCAGGTCATTAATGGAGGTGTTTAAGAGTGTTCATCCAGTATTGATCCCTGGGGGAGATGAGCAGACATGGAGTGTTTTCCTACAGCTCAAGCAATTTATTTCTGTCTAAGCCTTAGTCCCACTTCATTAAGTGCCTAAAGATGAGGCTTTGCAGTGTTCACAGAATCACTAACTGGCGTTCCAACTTTCTTTATGATCAGCAGCCTAATCATTGTAAGTAACTTCAAAAATATCAAAAAACCCTTATCTGCATCTTTTGGTAACCAAAATATCGGGAAAAATCTAATAAGAATTGTGTTTTAAATAAAATGTCAACTGCCAAAAAGTCTGTCACTTTGGAAATTTTTATTCTTTGTAAATGGGCAAATAGCTACCACTGTCCATTTAGTGGTGACAAATGGGAACAATAAAAATCTGGGCAAAGTTTCACAAAAGATTGTAGCAGAGCCAGGAGCTGAACCTAATCACATTGATTTAAACATCATTCCTCTCAGAATTAAGTTGTGGGGAAATGACTGAAGATATCTGAAGGTTATGCAGGTTATATATATCCATTCTTGTTACGAGTAACAGACAAGTTGGGTTTGATTGAAATTATGTTTGTACTTTATCTTTGGACATCTCCTTGCTTCTGATTTTGTCCAACTCTGCCCTCCTGCCTCATGTCTGGTTCACAAGTCTGCTATAGCCTGCAGTAGGAGGGTGGCAGGAGGAGCAATCAGAGGAAGGTGAACAGAAAAGCAGGAGAAATTTCTTGGTTTTTCACTTGCTTGGTGCTGAGTTCATGTGGTTCCAGACAGGAAGTCCAGCCCAAACAAGACCTGTGAGAGTCCAAAGGGCAAGTAAGTGAAGGACAGACTTTAAAGAGGTGAACTGGTGGAAATTCTTGTGTTCAGGACAGGTGACTGCTGCGCACCTCCAGATTATGCAGTCTTAGTAGATCCTAAGATAGTTTTTTCTATCGCTAATTAAAACTATCCAAAATTCTACTGTCAGTTTTCAGTGGGATGATTTTGCGAAGATGAGTAAGTGTGAAGTTACAGGAAGCAGTGTGGTTCCTGATCAGATGGCAGATAGCTACTCTCAAAGATAGACGATTTACTGGAGAAGACCTCATCTCATTTCTTGCCGTGCAGTAGTGGTCATATTTAGATAAAAAATCTGTATAAAGGAATTAAATTTTGCCATAAGGTAAGGGCTTAAGTAACCATTTATTACAAAGGAACACATGAGCCAGGGGCAATGATCCAGAATGTCCAAGTGACTAGAGAGACATCCAGGCAGCAGTAGTAAGATACAGAACAGAGACAAAAATAGCACCTTTACTTCTTAGTCCACACCAGTGGTTTTCTACCTGTGGCCCAGAGAGAGGAAAAATTCCCAATGAAGGAAAATCCATGGATAATATCTAGAGAGACTGAGAAATGCAGTTAACAAAAGCAATGTCACAGGTTTTAGACCTAAATTCTCTCTGCAAAGGTTCCTACCTCCACTAGAAACACACACACGTCTACAAGTGAAAATTATTTACAAACAGCGCCCACACTTCCTGCCCATGAGAGCAAGAACAATTCATTGATTGGAAAGTGAGTTCATGAGCTGGAGAAAAATATTCACACCCCTGCTTTGCCATGCACTTACGTGATCCTTAGAAAATCTATCCCTCTGTTCCCCACCCTCTACCTGCAAAACAGGGCATGCACTGCTCTGTCTCATTGAAGATGTGCACTTCAAAAGGATTATTGTCAATAAGTGTCACTAGGTGGAGGAACAGCTGTTGATCGAATTATTTTAGAAACATTTGTAAGGAAGCTCTCTGTAATTATCAGTGGATTTATTGGCTTTGCCACACTGTGGAAGAAGGAATATTAGAAACAGCATCTAGTCAACTGTGTAGTCATTTATGAGACAGCTATGAATAAATGAAAGGTTTTTGTGAAAAAATATGGGGAAAAAAAGCCAGAAGTATCCCTCAACTGTCATATATGAGATTAATCACAGGACAAAATCAGTCGCTCTGCATTCCACTGCTCAAACTCTTTATTAAACCAAAGAGCCTACAGGAAGCAAGAGAAAATCAATCAGTAGCTTAAAATTATTTGGGATATGCTCAGTCACAGCATAAAAGAATTTCATTTTGCACTTGCAAGGAAGACAGTACTTCTATAGAAAATTGTGGCTTCACTGTTTCTAGATACTAAAGGATGATAATGAAATGCTTTCCATAACGATTTATGAGTTCAAAGACAGTCAAAGCCTCCAGTATCTACACAGTACTGCATGGCCAATTCTAAGATACTCTGTATTTCCTCCTCCAGCAGAAATGTTGATGCACAAAGTGTCAAAAGATCACCCCTATTTTTTGCATTCATCTGTCAGTAAGGAAATACAAGCTAAAAAGGGGAATAATTTGCAAGATGTTGCCAGCGGAGTTACTATAGGTAGTAACAGTCAAGGGTTCTTTCCCAGATGCCCAAGATGAAAAATACATCTAACAAGTGCACAAAAATAAAAAACAACATACAAATATATTAAACAGGGGTGGAAGAAGTGACATAAGGTAAAATGTTTTGCAACGCACTAAATAATGCTGAGGATTCTGACAGCTTTGCTCAATTCAGGTGCTTCAAAAATGCAGCTACTCACTGAATCATTCCAGGCTGCTAAAGACTTAAATATTTATCTTAATATGTTTGTGCAGCGTGTCCCTGCCTCTTGGCTATGCTGAGAATTCAGAAATCTGTGTTTGAACAGGCAGGTCTGGATTCCAGAGAAGGTGTTAGATAGTGCAGGCCAGACCATTAAAATTCGGTTTGTGTGATTTCCAGTGTCCAGGTAGGATGAATTCCAGTACCAGCACTCATATGCTGAAACAGGCAGGGTTAATGCTGTCCTTGGCAGGGTCCAGACAGATCTGGTAAGGGAATGAAAAAATAAATATTTGTGAAGCATTCACGTACTGCAAAACATACTGCAGTGATAACCACAAGTAACAGAAAGGTGATCACAAGAATAACCTCACTCATAAAGCATCTTTAGAAGCAATAAAAATCTCACTAGGGTTTATCTTGATTTATTCAAACAAAAATATGGGAGTGCTATTACATAAAACACACAAAATTAAAAACGTCATTCAAATCTGTGAAACAAAGTACTGCAATAAATCATATTTACTCAGTAGCTGGGCCTTCTCTAACAATGTCTGGGCCTTCTCTAACAATCTTATTTGCTCCTTTGCTTGGTGGATACATTTCTGAAATGGAACCATACGGGTCTTCTGTAGAGAAGGTTTCCCGAGGTTTGTCTCTGAATACAGTGTGCTCTGTCACTGATAAATTTCTCAGAAAATAGTCTCTGCATCTTGGGCAACACTATTAGTCTCCAGTTCTATTTCAAATCGTATAATACAGGCTGGATAATCTTCAGTAAGATGACAAGTCTTGGAATAACATCATTTTCTGAGCAGAAAAACAGGAAGAACATAAAAAGGTCTATAAAAGCAGAAGGTAATAAACAATGCATTGCTTCATGAAGCATCTGCAAATAACTTTGTCATCTCGAAGGGGATGGTGCAGCCTGGTTTCATGGGGTTACCTGGATCTCATTTGCTTTCCAAGGCAGGACTGATTTTGACATTGCACATGCAAAAGGAAACACACACGTAAAAACTGCATAAGTAGTCAATCAACACTCTTATTTAAACCAACAGAAACATTTGCCCGCACATTTCTCTCAAAATTCTCAAAATTTTAATGCATCTGGAATTCAAAACCTTCTCTGACTTAAAGCTTTCCAAGGAATAAATTGAAAAGTTTTCTAATAAATTGCTAGAATTTGTTTGAATGCCAATGAACTTAGTAACACTTGTATTGTAATGCAATCCACAACCTAAATCACATTTCAGAGTCTTCTAAATTTCAGTAATTAATACAGCAATTCTTTCACAATGAGTTTATAAAAGTTCAGTACCTTTGCTAGGAAAAATGCATGAAGAATTGAAGAAACATACATTATTTTCTTGTAAGTTTCTTTAAAAAAATCTATATCTGGTTTTCAATATAACTGGTTTTAGAGGACTTCTGCACAACCTGGCTATGTGTACAATAGCAACCCTGAAAGCCTTTAAGGAAAGATCACATGTCCAAAATATTCAGCTTTAATAAAATTTCAGCCTTCTACAGATTGGACAGTGGCAAATACTCAAAAATGTTTTAAGTAGGTGAAAAAAAACCCCAATCCTTGGAAATTGAAAAGCAATGGTCTTTTTTTAATTAAAAGAGTCCATGTGTTCATATGCAAAAAGTTGCACCAGGCCTGAGCCCTCCTCACTCTTTAAGTACAGCACCAGTTTTGGAGAGAAAAAACTTGAAATCTCAGTAGAAATTTGCATTAAGAAAATCAATAACAAATTGCTTCATAAAGTTTGTAAGGAGATAAATTCAAGTAGAGATTAATAGCATACAAAGCCAAGGAGAATTACTTTCTCGCAGTAAATTACAAATTTCATCGAGTACACCCTAACACATCTCCTTCTCTCAGCTTTTGGCGACATCATCAGTCATATCTTATCCTATTAAATATCATTTCCTAACTTCCTATATTTTGTCCCAAGACAAAACAAAGTAACATTCATACCCAAAGTGTCTAAGCATAGACAGTACAACACCAGAAAATACCGATATCTGTGGCACGATAATGTGAATTATGTCCACAGAGTTAAATTTATTTGCTTGGCAAACTCTTTCCCCCTTTATGTTTTATCACCTTTGGCTTACAAAACTTGGTGATGATTAGCAGAGCACTGCAGAGGCTAATGCTTAATGGATTTAACAGAAGGGCTTGAAGAAGTGCCCTCAATGCCTGAGGCTTAAGTCCTGACACAGAAATGCATACGTAAACATATGCTTTAAATTTCACCACATCAAATATTATTCAGGATATTCTCTCCTTGTATCAATGCCTCTAGCAAAGTTCAGCCCAGGAAACCCAGAGTAAAATATGTAAAGATCCCTTGCTCAGCCAGCCTTCCTCTATCAGCTTTTAAAAAATGTTTCTAGCTCTGATAATATTTCTCAAGGCTTTGCTAGAGCTGCATTCATGCAACCACAAAACAGAGAGAGCCAACACCACATCCTGAAAGTAACAAATCACACAGGAGCTGAATATTGAAATCACATTTGTAATTCTTCAGTAGACTGAAATATGTTTACATGAGAATTCATTCAGTAATTCTGAATAAAAAGTCTGCAACTGAAGATGAAGAAATGATCACGTTTGACTTCTCAAGAAGGACAGACTGAATACTCAACCCATCTCTAGCACCATTTATAAAGGAGTTTGTGATTCATTATTTATATTAAATATTCACTAGAGAAAAAGGTTTGCACTCCAAGCTGTTAGCCTTTTAGGCATGCTTGCTTTATTTTGATGGTTTATTTTATCTCAATGGTTATGTGGCTGACACACTACTAAGTCAAAAAATTATCCTAAAGTTGCAGCCTAACATTGAGATTTGGTTAGTTTTAGGTTATTCTTCATCCTGGATTTCAAGCAAGGGTGCAAATTGGGGCCAGCGCCTATTTCACTGTCAATATGAGTGGAAATAACATGATGTTTAGGAGAAGAGACAGAGCCTGGCTGCTCCAGGTACACAGGAACTGGGTGGATTTTTGTAACAGCAAGAAAATTCAGAGAGAGTGGATCTGTCGCAGTATTTCTGTGATAACTTACACGAATTGATGTGCACCAACATGAAGAATTTATGGTCTAAATCAACTACTACACAAGAAGAGATGAAAATCAAGAACTGGAAGCACGTGGCCATTTTTCTTGTTAGAATTTTACATGTGAAAAAATCAAATTGATGTAGACGTCAGTACTCAAAGGGCTACTTGAAAACAGTGAGTCTGGAGACATTATTGTTCTCATACAAGCAATAGAAATTAATTTCTTAGTTCAGTGATTCTGTAAGGTACTAGGACTTTTCTAGAAGCGTGAAAATGAGGATGATCATTATCTCCTAGGAGACAATAATCTTCCGTAGAATCATCCCCCTGAACACAGTTAGCAATTCTGTAGGGTTCAGTTATTTCAGAGGAAGAATTCAGAGTTTACCTGCACTTTTAAATGTTTCTGATGGGTGGATAACAACTGAAGCTTTCATATAGCTTTTGAAAGATCAGTAAAATGAAATTATTGGAGAGGGACCAATACCATTTATGATTATTTCTTTTTTATAGTCTTCTGACAAAACATAGAAACCAAATTTATTTCTTCAGCAGCCTCATTTTCATAGCCAGAATTTGTGCTTTAGTCTCTAGAGCCATTATAGTTCATCAACTCCATCAAAAATCATATAACAATTTCACTTTTCAAAACAAGGACACAAATTCAAAACTCCCAACAGAAATCTAAAGGTCAGGCATTTACATTTTCACCAGTTAGCACCTTGCTAGCAAGAAGGTCCCATTGTCTGCTCAGCACATTCCTCATTATTCTGACATTTTTTACCCTTTAGAGAACAGAGGGTAATATCCCTCTTTTAATGAGAATATCAATGGAAAGCAACTATTAAACAGAGTCATTTTCTCTTCATACTGAAACAAACAGTTTATAATTTAATTAAACAGAGTCATTTTCTCTTCATACTGAAACGAACAGTTTATAATTTTAAAAATCATTGCCTTGTATAGCAAAAACAGAATGTAACATTTCTTTCCACTGGAAATGCTCTAATGATCCACTGTTGTTTCTGCACCAGAGGACTGCTCCTACCCATCAATCTTGAAATGTGTCAGAGACTTTTGTTTCTTTGACCCAGGCTAATCTTAAATCATCAGCTTTGACGCTGGAGAATATCCTTGCAAAAATTAATCAAAGTGACAGAGACGGGAAGAGGAGCTGATCCGACAGTACTGTTGTCATCTGCAATTAGAGAGCATTCCTGGGGGGCTGTTACTGGGGGACCCTCTTCCTGCTCTGGACTAAAAGGGCCCTGACCAGAGCAGGAGGGTGAGCAAAAGAGGAGCGACCCTGACATCCTGCTGGACTTGCATTTCCCTGTGCTGAATGGATTTGGTTTTTGCATTTGAGTTCAGTAAAAGGGAAGGGGTTTCACACCCTTCCCTTTCAGATGAGTAATTACTCACACTATCAGTTTGAGTGTTTTCATATTCCCAGCTCATTCACATTCCTGCACAGCTGCTTTTCCCTGAGTGAGGACCCAGTGTGCTGCAGCAAGTGTCTTCAGGATTATCATGCAGTACATCCTTTATATGACACATTGGAGATTAAATGCTCCTGCTGTTTGTAAGAAAGTAATTTGCCAGATGTCATCTGCAGAACAGGAACCTCGGGCAACTTGGTAAACACTGTCCCTCAGTTCTTACCCAGGTACTGAATGACTCACACCGTGGGTCGCTGTGCTCCCTCACCTTGGGCCTACTATTAAAATATAAAACTTCTTCACTTAAAAGGAAATAAAGATTAAATTCAGGATAAGGGAATAGAATCATAGAATAGTTCAGTTTGGAAAAGGCCTCTGGAGATCACATGGTGCAAACCCCTTAGCTCCACCAAAGAAGGTGTTTGTATTTATGTCGTACAAAGAATCTGTAAATCTGCAGGAGAGAATCTTACAGAGTCACGTATGATAATATCCCTTATAGGACAGAGAAATTAACTGAACTTACAACAAGTGAAAAAAAGCATTGACAACTTTTGTATATTTGATATCTGGTGACTGATCTAGTCAAAGATCTTTATGTGGGAAATGCATTCAGGCTCCTGGGATAAGAATTAACAATATTCCTAAATAGGAATGATTTCCTGCTGCTCACGTGATGCAAGTCCCACTGACAGCA
>NW_008236696.1:3426555-3435961 GCF_000691975.1 Corvus brachyrhynchos | reverse complement strand
ACAAGTATTTTGTTGTCTTCCTTCCTACAGTAGGAAAAAAGGAAGCTTCATTCAGCAACACCACAGCACAGTTAAAGGAACTGAGAAGCTGTGTCATCCCACTCTTCCCCACACAGACAGCAGCAGCCAAGTGCAAACGACATTTAATTAAAACTCTCAAGTTAGTTTAAGTTTGGAGTGCTTCCACTGAAATACGTTCTCTGACGTAAAAAGAAAATTATAATCAGCCAGCATTGTGGGATCCACTGACAAGAGATCAACGGGCTTTCTGATGCTGCCTGCAGATTTCATTAGTGCTCTATTAAAAAATACTGTTTAAAAATTTTTTATGACAGTCAAAAAAAAAAAAAAAAAAAAGGCAATGGACAAGGTAGTTTTTAAAGATCCGTAGCTCTATCATTTACTGAGACAATTTTGCTATAGCTAAGAATGTACCCTGCCACATTTTTCATTAAATGCTATGAAACCAATAAGCATAATGCAAAGACCCAATGCCAGGTACAGTCAGGTAAAGGTCAGCTATTTCTTCTAGTGCAAATAAATTAAACCAGATTCTAAACAGAGATTAGGATCAGAGTACAGCACTCGAGTTAACTGCAAGAAGTTTTTGTACCTACAAGCCATAGTTATTACACCATCATGTAGTCATCAAATTGTTAACACTCTCACAGGAAACGTTGTGGAAAGCTGTCTGGGCCACCTCTCCATCTGCCTATTCTGTGGATCCACACCAAGTACAACACTTCGAGAAAAATGAAACTCTTTACATGCATCCAGGCGCCTCCATGGCAAAGCAGATTTAGTAACTCCTTTGAGGAAAGCTCTTGAGGAAGTCAGAGGAGCCGCTGTGTCTTATAAGTAGCACTTCCAATGACTTAATTTCAGCCCTATGCTGTGGTGCCCCTTACTTCCACTGAACACAATTCCTGATCACAGTGTTTGCAGGCAGGTGAGAGTTACATAAAGTGGGTTTAGAGCAAAGGAAGTAAAAAGAAACAGATTATTTGTGCTCATCTTGCTTGCACTAGTACCTGAAGTTTTCCCAACTCACCTCTTCCATGAAGGGGATATAGAAGACAAGGCTGCAGCCATTCCCAGAATCCACACTGGGCTGTGGTAATGGTGACAGGGTGGCTGGGGACAGCACACAGTTGTCTTTCAGTGTCACTCATGGACACAGGGGCTGCACACACCCATGCCCAACTCTGACTTCAACCCATCCATCAACAATTCAGCCCCAGTCTGGTTTCTATAAGAATGTCAAAGTCCACCTACATTTTCCAAGAGGAGGATGTAGAATCACAAGTACTCCAAACTGGTCTAAAAGACACTGCAACAAAGGCACCAGTACATTTTCCTGACAAAGATATATCTGACACCTGAGAGCTACCACCTCCAAGAAAGGCATATTGAAAAATTACCAAGACAGAATTAGGAGGAAGGATGCACCTGGCCTTCCAGGTGTAGCAGATTCACAGGAGACATCGCATCACACCCCAGCCTTTCAGAAAGAGGATCCTGAATTTATGACATATGTAAGGCTGAGGAGCCACACAATCTGGTGTGCCAAGACATCTGATTAGTTTCAAAATGTGCAAAGATATAGATAGGAGAAAAAAGGGGGGAGGAGATGGGGAAACCAACCCAAAAACAAGCAAAAAAACCTCTCTACATTTTAATTTATGGTTTTTTCCTCCAAAATTAACTTTAATCTTTGGCAATAAGTTGTCCTTTAGGGGAACCTGGGGTGGAGGGATGTTTCTAGAGTAGATTTTAAAACTTTGTTTTTTGGCATTCTCAGTGGGGTTTTTTTCAGCTGCTGGATACCATCATGAACAGCTGCTCCCAGCCACAGTGCACTTATTGCTGCCAGACTGCATGCTGAGAGCTGGAAATCTACTGTTAGAGGAGGATTGTAGAGACTGAACCTCCACAGACTACTTTTAAGGCTGATTTAGAATTCTAGAGGTTAATAATTCAATTCCAGTTTTTATTGGAATTTTTACTTCTGTGTTTGATTATGTGGTAGACCTTTAGTCTCAAGAGGAGAGGTTACCCTGTGCAGCTTGTCTCTATTTGGTATTTACATGTGCAATGGATAAAATAACATGGCAGCATGAATCCTGCAAAATTTTGCAAATAATGGGACTTTTCAGTTGAAGTTTTCGTACCTGTTTACGTCCTTGTGTACATTTAGGAAAGCATGACGGATAATATGATTTATTGCAAATGTGTGCATGTTGTTGAAATACTGTCATCCAATAGTAAGAAGCTTTGAAACTCTGATATTCGTGTTTCTGCAGATGCTGAATTATCTTCCTAACTGGTCTTTTAAAAAGATTTCACTCTACTAAAATTAAGTGTCTCACTTCACTGAGTCTTTTCAATAATTTAAGCAGTATAAGAAGTTCATCATACAAGGTAGTTCACAAATGTTTAAAAGCTTAATTCTCTAGATTATGACTTCTGACAGGCTATATATATAAATTCAGCTAATGTATCCCTACAGAGAAATGTTATGCCTCAGAATAGAAAGTCTTTTGCAGGCAGCAGCTGGAGACAATATTTTCTTACCACGTGCAGTGCATGGAGATGCAGAGCTATAGGATTTCTGCAGGCCATATTTGTGCAGCATAGTTCTGGAGTTTAGGACAATCAGTTTTCACTATTTACTACCAATTTGAACTTTCTCAAAGGGGAGGTTCAGATTCATTTGTAGTCCAGAAACTGCCAAAGACTGGACATGGGATGTTTTTGAGTTTTTAGCAAATCATAGCAAAGCTTCTATTGAAAATGAGCTGATAGGAGAACTTGCAAAGGCATCTTTTACCATTGTAGTTCTTGGATGGTTGTGAACAAACACCATCCCTCCTCCCTTGTGACAAGGTCCTGATGGAGCATGGCTCCATATACTAGCACATATGTCTGACAAGACTGTCAAACATAGGAGATCTACCTCCCTGAAAATACAAAAATACAATTAAAAATAACAGAAGAAAGACTAAGAAAGACAACACATGGACTAGGAGACAGAATAGAAATTGCACAAGCATATGTCAATTACCTGTCCACTTTAATAGAATTATTAGTTATTTAAAATACATTCTTACAAAATGATCATAGCAGGGAAACAGAGGCAGATGCAACTACACACAGAACAAGTCCAAAGCCAGCCAGCTCTATTTCACCTTCCCTCAAAGTAAGTACATTGGGCAAGTTGCAAGTGTGAGGTGCTAAGTTAGAGCAATGTGCTGTGCTGGTATTTCCATATCCCAGCTGCTGTGAGACTGCTCTAACTTGAGTGGAATTCTTCTGAAATCCACAGGTTTTAATCATTAGCCATAAATATAAATATAAATATAAATATAAATATAAATATGTGCGCTGCCAGGATGAATTCTTGATAACACAGCTACATCTGCTGACCTTCACTTGTAGATTCTCGATTGCTCCCAGTGTCTTTCAAGCTATTTATGCTACAAGTTCTGTGGTAGACTCTTTTGAAAGTTTAGACTGTCAAAGTCCGAGGGAGAACTGGTTTTATTCCGTCTGAGCCTTTAATCACAAGCATTGAGAGCAGCCCTGCAGAGAAGGACTTGGGAGTGCTGGAAATTCTTTGCTTGGAAGGTGAAACAGTGGCACAGGTTGCCTGGAGAAACTGTAGATGCCCCATCCTTGCAAGTGTTGAAGGCCAGATTGGATGGGGCCCTGGGTAACCTGACTTAGTGGGTGGCATCCTGGCTCATGGCAGAAGGGTTGGAACTAGATAGCCCTTAAGGTGCCCTCCAACCCCAACTGTTCTATGAAACATGCTAAAAAAAGAGTAAAATTGTGCTGCAGATATGTGAGTGTATAAGCAGAGAAACTTTCAGTGTGTCGTGTGTGCTTGTTATCTCGCTGCATTGTGTCAAACACCTTTGACATGACATACTTCATGAGGGCTGATGATCTCATCAGTCTTCTCCTTCTCTTTACTTCTGACATTTTTCATTATCTCTGTTCTCTCTTCCTCTGTCTGATGTCAGCAGTTTTTACAACAGCTGTCTCTATTCTCCTGAAACCAGGAGACAAGTACTTCTCTACAAGTATGCTTAATCCCTGATGGTATTTGGAACAGGGAGATGTGGTGAAACTGATCATAGGATTGTGAACTTCAACAACAACTCCTTTTTTTTAAACCTGTATGAAGAGCAACTGATAAGGAGTATTTACCACCCAGGAGCTCTGGCTTACTGCAGCTGTGCACACTGACTGGGGCTACCTCCAGTCTCTCCGAGTCCTCAATATTCCAGATGTTTCATTATCATATTCCCCCACCATCCACAATACAATTATGAGCTTCATTTGCTGCTGGGAACCAAGCAAAGCCTAAAGTTGGAGTTTTCAGTCACACATGGGCTTGTGTTGGCTGAATACAAACTTTAGGCTGCTTTCCAATGTTTATTTCTAATGGATTCTGAATGCTTCCCCTAATTCAGGAACTCAACCAATTAAAACAAGAGAAGGAGGACTTATTTTGCTAAATCTAATTCCTGCTTAGGGGATTTACTGAGCACATCTTATAGCTGGAGGAGGCAATGGGATTGGGAGCGTTTAACGTCTTACAGTATCAAGCCACAACCGCTGTCTAAATGCCCCCAGGTTAATGTTCTGAGGGCAGATGTGAGGGCTGGCCTGTGTCACATCCCTAACTGCAGATAGGCCGTTATATTTAGGGTTTGAATGTATGAGATTTAGTCCTTAAACACATCAAAGTAGGCTGTTATATCTTAGACAAGCTTTTCTCTTTATACAAGAGTCACATGTAACTACATCTACAGTCCAGGGTGTAGTTTCTGGTTTTGTAATTGCATTACTCCGACTTAGGAAATACTTACAGAACACACCATACTGATGTTCTCAGGGGCTTGTAAAACAGCAGTATCAGCTGTAGATAGGCAGCAGTACAAAACCTCACAATTGGAGAATCTGTAGTTTCTAAACTGGCTTCTAGCTCTTTCGATAATTGCTAGTTGATAACTGAACTGCTAGAGAACAACAGCTACTGTTCTGGATTTCTCTGAGCAAAAATGGTACTATTTTTCTATAGCTTATTTTACAGCACAATTTCCCAGCGTTCTAGATGAGACAAAGCATCTCTATGATGCTCATGGCTCTTCACTCTCATTTCAATCATTTTACATATGAAAGGAGTAGAAGACTACAGACACGATTCCTGCAAGAAGTACAGTCTAATCTTTGATTTCACATTAACAGCCAAAATTAGTTTAAAAAATAAAGGACTATGGAAAATATTTTCTCTTTAAATTGGTGAGGGACAGCTGTGCTTATTCATTACTCTTTGTGCCACGTTCCCTGATTTCTTTCAATTTGTCTTTCACACTGGAATCCTCTCAGCCAGTAGGTTGCTATATAGGCCTCTGGCCTTCACAATTCTGAACAACTTTTAAGAAGTTAAAACTCCTTTATAGACGTGTTTCCTCACATCCATCCCCCACCAGGACCCCAGGGAGAAAAACATCAAGCTCTCAGAAGTTTTTCTGTTCTCCGGGAGAGATGACAGCTGCATTGCAAAGATTCCCTGTCGAACTCTGAACATTGCCATAAAATTCAGAAATTCCTTTACATCCCTCTAGTCCTGCTGGTTTTATTCCACTTGCTGCCAACATCAGGTAGTTTTTACAAAATGAACATCTGAGAAAGGAGATACAATTTTCTCCTTTGGAATTCATCCATAAAAGCAGCAAGCCAGACAAAGGAAGAAAGATGCATGTAATGCAGTAAACACTGAAGTAGCATTGTTTAAAAAAAAAGCCAACAAACCAAGAAAGTCCTTTTGGTTGAATATATATAAGTTGGTTTTAAATGTCCGTATTTCTTTTCACTGGAAAGGATTGTTCAGCATGACTGAGAGTTGCATGCAATTTTAATACACATTCAATGCACATAGATTTTTCAGGAAAATTCAGCACTTATTAGGTTTATAGCGTCCCCAGCTTTTGGTGACAGTCTTCTGTGGAAAATATTTTGAGATACCAGTTCCAAGTGTTCAGGTACTGATTTCTTTCTGAGCTACATATTTTTCTGTCACCTCTGTAACAGGAAGACTTGGGCTTAGTAAGACACCCCATTTGATTCAAAGCTTTGCTTTCATAATTTTGCATTGCCTTGATAGTCACTTCAGTTGCAGGTCAAAGAAACAATTTTTTATTGTGATTTTTCCAGTCAGCCAATGAGCCAAAGACTCACATGCCAGAACAGGCAGATGCAGTCTGGATAGGAACATTTACAAGGGTATTGTCATAGCATTTACACTGGTGCTGGTGCCAAATGAGCAGAAGTTCCGGCAGTTCTCCCTCTAAATCTGTTTCAACACTGCTTTATTCATATCATCTTGCAAGGTGATCATTATTCCAGACCATTGTCATATATTTTTCTAAATAATGATATTAAATCAATATATAAACACAGTAGGAGAAATGTCAACACTGTACAATAGCTACTTCAACAGGATATGTGTCCCTAAGAGGCCACAGCTGAGATTTATTGGTCCACAGTGTAACTCCAACTCAGCAGTTTCAATAGGGAATGTTTTCCATCCCACTACACAAAGAGTACCTATTGTTTCTAGGTATGATATTCTCTATAAAAAACAGAATAGAGGTCCATACAGATCAGGGAAAACCTCCTGATAGTCACAAAGTGAAACAGAAATATCTAATTTTAGTTCTGAAACAGAATTTCTGACTCACTGAACATGTAATTCTCAGAGGATAGATTTCAAGTGTTGATAGATTTATTGCAAAGTAAAATTAAGGATAAAAAACTGTCCTTCATTGCTATTTTATTGATTATTTCCTAGGAGGGTTTATAGAAATCATACTTGAAGCAGACAGCAAGTGATTACCTGGAGTTCAACTACTACATTAAATAGAACACTACTGTGATAGCAGGTGCTCTGCTGCCTTTTGGGCTGCACTATAATGAGTAGAAAAGTAGCAGCAAAAAAAGAGAGGACGTCCAGCAGAGAATCCTAAGGACACTGAAGGGAGCTGCAAACTGGAAATTCATGAAGTACTCTCAGCACAACATCACACCTGCCCTGAAGCATGAACCCAGGAGAGGAAAGGCAGCAGTTTCCCAAAATAAAACTTTCCCCTCCAGGTTAGTTGAGATCCTTTCTCCAGGCTGCTGAAATCCCTGCCTGTGGGAGTATTCGGCACCGTCTACTCCCAGTGGAGAAGCGAAGTGCTGACACGTTGATGTGAACAGCAGAATGGTTTTTGGGGATGTATCTCATGAGAAAGTTGGAGGGAGCAAATCAATGTCTCAATGTGAGCTTGGTTTTCTCCAAGCTGAAAGGTCAGAGAGTCAGCAAAGATGCTCCTCTGACCTAAGAGCAGATATATATATATATATATATATATGTCTTAGACAATATTCCCTACAAGATACAAGTGATGTAAAAAACAAGGAAAGATTTTTTATATCTGTTATATATGAGGTCAGCTAAGGTGAGCACAAGGCATATCATAACCTCAAAAGCTAGAAATTACTAATTACTATATCACATAGCCCAGAAATTTAAAGACTTAATGGTACAAAAAAACCTTGGAAAGAAAGTCCTCCTTCTCTTGGTTCCCACAGTATTTATAACAATTTAAAATGCCACCTATAATTTGCTGATCTGCTGGTATCTGTAATACTCCACATTAGAGTTAAATGGCTAACTTGATATAGTCATAAACAAGTCATGCTTGGTAATAGGAGTTCTAAATCAGGCAGCTACAAGACAAACAAAAGACCATCTTTTGTTCTTGATCCTTGTCTTGTGCACAGAAAACTAATCATGCACAGAGCCTTTGGTTCATAAATAAACCAGGAAAATTCAGACTGAAATTTCAAATTTAGTCACAAAATGCAAGCACTTGATGCATTCATTCTGTGTGTCTCTTGTCTACATTTACTGTCAGAAAGCTCACATTTGCACAGAAGACAATGCCTTGTTTTAATTAACAATTCATTTCCAGCTATCTTTGTGTATGGAACGTGCATATTTCTACATTTGCAAGCAGATCTTTAAGAGAGTTTCTAAAAGCTCACAGCCTCTGGTAATGTCAAGATATTTACAGAGTGCAAAAAAATATATTCAAAAGCCCGTATATGGAAATAATAACATACAGTTAAACTATATTGCCACAGACAATAGGGAAATAAAAGGTCAGCATTTGACATAAACACCAACACCTAAAAAATCCCTTTGGAGAAAATAGAAACAGCCGCAGCAGGTATATGAGGAGTTATTCCTCTGCTTTTCAGTGAACAGGAGCATTAAAAAGAGTGGGGGTTTTTTCAACACTTCCAAGATAACACAGTAACATTTGAAAGGAGATGGTCTTTCATGTACTAAGATATAAGAATTAGTTCTCAGTCTATCGTAGCCAAACTCTCTTCAACCATTGGCACTGTTACTGACCAAAGAAACTTATTCTATTAACGAAATGAGGCAAAATGTCTGTAAAAACTCAAGTGTAGCTGATGAGTGGACAGTGCAATTCAGAAAGGAGTGTGTGAAAATTGCTCCAAGCTATCCTTTCCACTTCACTGACCAGGAATCAGTTGCTTGAATTTTTTTTGGCTGCCAATGACTCCACAGGCACTTCATGTTAAGGTGTGAACAGGAGGGGAAAAAAAAATCCAGGTCTTGCTGTGGACACTCTTAGTTAAGCTTTTAGATCAACCACAGCTTGGCAGGGTTTCAAACAAGGCCACCTTGTGACCCAGGTAACACCCCCCCTCCCTTCCTGGGAAGCACCAGTATCTTCCAATCCTACTGGGAGATTGACTTAGTTACAGGTAATTCTTCCTCGCCCTGACCAGGCAGTGCCTACACCATTCCAGTACCACAGGTTGCCTCACTCTTGGAAATCCTCATTCCCTCATCTCTGTGGATGCTCTCTGGCACTGATCCCTTGGGACAAAGACACAGATCCCTCACTTTGCTTTCCGACTCATGAACGCCTCCCCATAGGAAGGAGTGATTCGATTAACTCTCCTTATGAATATGCAGATCTAATTAGCTAATAAGCATGTTTCTTGGAGCCTGAGATTCTGGCAGTTGCTCTGATGTGTTATCCTACCTCAGTAACTCCCCTGTAGCAAACTTGGAGTGGAAGCACATGTCACTGGGCCTCTCACTGCTATCACCATCTGCAGCAGCTTCTTTTATTCCTCAATTATGCTCGTGCTATCTGGGCTGAAAAAAACCTTCCAGTCCTTGCCAGTCTAAGCATATGCCTGTGTATTTATTCAAGTAATTTTTAACGGTCTGAGTTGACTATGCCATCTTTCATATCATTTCACTGGGGTTTCATTAATATGAAGTGTCTCACACTTAATGGGAAAG
>NW_008236696.1:3375131-3426473 GCF_000691975.1 Corvus brachyrhynchos | reverse complement strand
CTGCTTTATTTACAAGATTTTCAGAGTGAAATGAGGCAGCAGAGTGTTTCAGTGAATACAAAATTCAGAGTGCTGACTGATAGACTGATTTCAGTCAATCATAGCAGTGTCACTAGAGCAGCTATCTAAGGCCACTCTTGGTTCCTAAATACAAAAAGAGACAGGATAGTGAATTACTGCAGAACTACAGCAGCAAAACTTTCCCTGTGCTGGCTCAGTTCCTCTCCTCAGGGAGTAGAAAACAAAGATATATACATATATCAATATAATTAATACATGTACATATGTTTGAGACTCCACAACTTTTCCTCTACACCCAGGATAACACCCACTGCACCCATCCTGGGGTGCCAGAAATACCCGAGCCCTCTCCAGGTGTTTGTCAGCCACATCCTGGGCTAATGCTTGGTACAAGTGGCAGACATGAGTGAGCTGCTGCACTCCTTTCCCTCAGCTATGAGCCTGATCATTCTCTGATAAAAAGCACATTTACTGAGGCTGCCTGCAAGCCATTCGGAAAATGGCATGCTCTTTCACTTGATCAAGATCGATTTTGATGTTCAAGAACAGTCTGTGGTAAATGAATGTGTTCTTGTGGAAGGAGACACCAGCAGAGTATAGCACTGCACTGCAGGATTGAGACATTTATTTTTTTATGGAACCTCTGAGGAGAAATCTTTCTGACAATGGCTGTCATGCTATTGTCAGGTCACTTAACCTCCACAGCGTTAGGTCACTGTGCCCTGGACTGGGGGGGAGATATAGTTTGGCTTTAACTACACAGGACACACTGGTGCTAGATTTGACACCCCAGCTGAAGAGGCACAATCCATTAACTGGAGCAACCGTACATCCAAGGGGGTTTGTATCTACCAGAAGCCAGTTTTGAAATGCAAGTAGCATCCTTTACATCCCAGGACAGTAATTGCAATGGAAGCTTCTTGGAAAATATAACTGATGATTTAGCAAATTTTTTTTTTGCCTACGAAATCTTAATTAAGGTGTTTTGAGAATTAAGAATTTCTCCGTAAGAGCCATTTGCTGTTACCAGCTGCTTTTAGTACTTGGTCACAGATACCATGCTGTAGATACCCACAGAGTTTTTATTAAACAGAATTGCTACAACTAGCAGCCAAACTAAACTGCTGTAAAAAGTGTGGACTCACCACCTTTTTAATTACACTGCAGACATCCTCAAACTGGTAATTAACAACTGAATTTTGTGATTCTGTTGAATTACAGAAACAAAACAAGAGAACTTGATTCCCTAATGAGGAACCTGCCAACCTAAACACAAGTGGACTGCAAAACACTGTGCACTTTATAAACATTATACACTCTTATAGCATACATTTTAAAAGTGTGTATAAAGTGAGTGAATAAGTACATAATTTTCTTTTTTTTCTTCAGTAGATGCTTTTCACTTCATAAGTATGCAAAAATAAATAAAATAGGTTAAAAAAATTCTATAGGAAAGGGTGAATGCCTATTCAAGCAGAACAGTACAGAGAATATCTGATATCAGTGATGTGCTGGCTATCAGAAATAGAGTTGTTGCTTTCAGCTCCTTGTCAAACAGGCCAAGTGCTAATCACTGTCATTGATATAAAAATGAAATTAAATCTACCGAAGCAAAAAAGAGTATAGAACACTTGCAAATATTCACAAAAGAGCCAATTTATATAAATGTAACTGATAAAAAATTACCTTAAACAGTAAAGATAGAAGACCAGGCCAGATGGGATTCTGAGCAATCTGCTCTAGTGGAAGGTGTCCCTGCCCGTGGCAGGGGGTTGGAACTGGATGGTCTTTAAGATCCCTTCCAACCCAAATCATCCTATGATTCTTTGCTAAGAATGAGTTTTTAGTTGTCCAAGGCAGCTGAACTTCTGATTAGGTCTAGAAGTAATTATCTACTAATGCAGCTACTTTTTGTTTTTTCATTTTCATGTTTGTAATTACAATGTATTTGCAATATTAGAGTAGAAAGGTCCATTCTCCACACTAACAGTACACATCAGAGAATTAGGAACATCTTTTAAGAGCACACTCATAGTACCTCAGTTTTAAGAATTTCTCCCTGAAGGCTTCCAAACTGTGTAAATGAAGGGACAGTAGCATAATCCTCTCTAAATGGGTTTATATGATGCTGCTAATGCTGCTTTTATATGATGCTGTTAATGCTGCTTTTGGAGCATTAACATACTTTAGTACTTCAGATGAGATCATTCTGAAGCTGAAAGTGCATGCAGAGGCCATGTCTAGGTCAGGGACATTAAGTTATTTTGCAGCCACACTGTTATTCCAGCTCTATTGCCATTGTCTGATAAGTGACAATCTACTCTTTTTAGGGATTAAAAATAAGGGGGTAAACATACTCTACTATACAGGTTAAAAATAGGGTTTTATTCTGGAGGTAAGTACACTCAGATTCTGAACACTTTGTTGTGAAGACCACAGAGCACAAGAGACTCAGAATGAATTTTGGGTCAAGGATACAGCATAAAGACCATTTATGACCAAAGTGCTAGAAGAGTTCTACTTTGACACCATTCAGTAGAAAGGACTCAAACCTTAAGGTTTTAGCAAAAAAACTACATAACAAATTCAAGGGTATCAAGTGTTTTTATTATGATGGGAATCAAATGTTTGTATTACAGGAAGGGCTAAATTTACCCTGGCAGAATTTAGAACAGTGATTGGAGAGAACTCTTATAGATCAAGTAAATAAGTCCTAAAAGTATATTTCAATCATAAACTATCCTGGTCTGTTGTTTTCAAACCTGCCACATAGTATGATACGTTTTCACTATTTAATATGTACATGTCTGATTACAGATGATGAGAAGGTAACATCAATCTGCTTCAAAACAAACCCAATCACAAACCTCCAGCTGCCCTTTGTACTTTTTTGTTGCATTAATTCTCTGCCTCACCATCTTTCTATCCTTTTACATGGTAGAATCACATACATTGTTATGGTGGAATTAAAAATATTTCAGCATGTCGTGGTTATAAAAACTTTCATTGTTTTTAATAGCCTTTGAGCAAGGTGTTTAACACGCAAGCCAAAGAAAAACAAAAATCCTAAACAGAATTAAATCTTGTGTGATTATACACAAACCATGAAAGAATCTGTATGAAAACATTAAACTGAGGACATGAATTTTGATCACATAAGGTTTACCCCATATTTATAGAACTCAAATCCTGAGATTTTCATCCTAATCTTCAATAAGAGTTAATAGTGGTCACAATGCATTACAAACTGTCTTCAGTGCCCAAGCTGTCATCCTTCATAAACAAAACCAGAACAATCAAAATAAGGAATTTAAGGACTAATACAAATTTTAAATAGTTCTGAGATTAGGTACCTAGTAAAAGACATATACCAATTCATTTATTTAGATACATATCTCATTTTTCAAAACAGTATGCAAAATTTTATCTGATTCTGAAATAACAGGTCATCTGAACAGTCACCCTTATTCAACATAATTCCACCTTTGCTAAACAATACCTTCCTTAAGGACTTTCAAAATAAGAGTAAAACCTTGACTATGAAAATAAGCAATTTGGACTCTTAATCTGGTAATGCAAAACAAGAGGAAGCAACAGGCAACTCTTATGTCCCTCCAATAGTTTTAAGAAACATTTCTGTTGTATTCTTTAGAGGAGTGCCAGTTCTTTTCTGTGCAGAAAACCACAGTTTCAGGACTTTAAAATGATCTTAAAACTCTGACAGAATTGTATCTGTAGGATATGATGAGAATATTATGCTTTCAGAGCCTTTTTCTAACTCAGTCAGAGAATTCTTTATTTTTTAAATTGCATTTATTCCTTTGACTGTCTTTTTCTCATTCTAAATGTCTGATGAGTGTCTGCCCAATCTAGAAAAAGGCTCCACTAACAAAAATATGGGGCTAATGGGACCTAATTCCTTTTCTGGCTACACAGGTGTACAGCTGTGAAGTGCAGGATTTAATAACAATATCTGGAACAAGAACAACAAAGTCTGCAAACACTGGAAAAAATACACATTTCTTCTATGTTCCAGGCAGGTAGAGCACAGATTGTACAATTTTGACATCAGAACCTGTGTAATTTTCTTTTAAAAAAGAACTTGCATCATATTCCAGACACAGTTATACTTCCAGTTGTCTTTTACACATAAAGCATCATCATACACTTTTCTGAGTCTCATTGATCGCAAGTGAAGATGTAATAAAAGAGACAACCAGCCCATAGACTCACCTCATCCCAGAGATCACCCATTTTTTTCTCTGGAATTGAAGGCAGACTGCTTCAAAGTACTTGAATATCACCTTCTGCATGAGGCCAAAATACTTCTATGTTGCCACATCCACGTGCATTTTATTATTGAGAAACTTTAGTGATATCAAGATACAACAGCTAAGGCACAACAGCTTCTGGAAACAGCTGCATTTGTCTGGGGTTTTTTTCTTTTTTTTCTTTAAATGAACAGGAAGTTTTAAGCTATGCCATGACTCACTCCATATTTTGCTCTGGTCAACACTGCCTTTGCTATACTAATATCAATAAATTAATGTTTTGACTCTTAGGACAGCACAACTGGGAGTACAAAACCTCTCTCACAGTGATGGAGTTAAACACAAAGATAATACGAAAGCAGATCCAAGCAAAACTGTCAAAAGCAAAATTCCCAACATCTATAAATATTTGTGACAAGCATGCAAAAAGTTAAATGCTTGCCTTGAGCTTTGTAGCTCAAGCCATTATCTGAGGTTAAATAAGAATAGCTGTTAATTTCACTGAGGGTTACCCTACTGCTACACCTATAAAAGAGTTTCTATAAGACAGGCTCAGAAGCAGCTGCCTTGTAACAGCTTGCCTGTTCCAGTTAACTCAGAACAATGTTTTATATTCTGCATTTCCTACAAAGACTATCCCGTATTCCTGCTCACTGATAAGCCACTGATTTTTCCACATAAAATACCACCTCCTCTCAGTTTATTTCATTGCTTTTCCTAAACAGAGTGCAGAGTTTGTCTGCATTCTCTTAATGTTTCATGAAACAAAACCATAACAATTGTGTAGCAGGAGGTGAGGAACCCCTACCTCTTCAAAGAACAGTAACATCATGAGCTGGGAGGAAATGAGGGAGCAAAATCCATCATTTACACATCATGTGGGCAGTAAACGCACACTTAAACAACAGACAGCACATTAGTCATCAATTGTTTATTTTGAAAGTGATCTGATCTCCTGGAATTTCACTTGAACTTGTACCAGGGGAATCTCTTATTCTAATTCAGCACATGCATTATCATGGCAATATAGCAACCAATAGCAAGTAATTCTGTTGCTATGCATATGTTATTACTGGGGCTCATGACACTGAAGTCAACATGAAAGGAACTGAAATTAAGGGGGAGAAAATACTTCAGTATTAATTCTCTGCTGAAGACTACCAAACAAATCTGAAATTCCCAGTTGCTAAATCCAGTGATTTCACAAAGTTCCTTGACACAGACTAAGTAGAGATGAAGGAAATCCTGCAGCTATTCCCTAAGATTTTTCAAGTCATATACCATTGTGCAGTCAAAGGACTCATCCCTTCGGTAATGCAATTCCAAATCATTAAGAAGTCAATCAAATAAGTGCTAAAAAATAGTTTCTGTATATTCACAATGGACTTATTAAAAGATGACAATTGCAAAGAAAGAAAGGACTGCAAAACCTCTCACCCAAGCCTTCTATCACAAGGAGATACATTATATAACTTGTACATAAAAGGATCAGAACCTTAAACAACCTCTAAATAGTTCTGTCCCAGACCTCCTTCTTCTTACCAACCCTGCTCTGTATTCCCAACTGGGTTTACTATTTACAGTTAAATCATCAGTATTGTTCCACCATTACAGAGTGTCGTTATCTTGCTCAAAATATACATTCCCTATGTATACTCCAAACCTTTTGACTTAAGAGGGGAAAAAAAAACTTATTTCTCATCCTCCTCCTCCTATTAGCCTGCAGGATTCATACTAGCTTATAGAGAATGAGTTAGATTTCACAGAATTGTTTATTCATTTCCAGTCATAATTTGCATTTAGATGTGTTAAGTACAGTAACTTTGCACAAGTTCTTGAGAGTAAAATGGGTCTTGCAGAGCTTCCACCAGAGATGCTTTGGAAGCTGTCCCCCTTGGCTTTGGGAATGTATCTATAGCCTTCACACTGAGACAGCTTCTCAAGGGAGCAAACGTGATGCAACAGTTACTGAGAGTCAATAAACAGAAAACCTTACCCTGCCATTTCAATGCAAATGCTTCTCAAGCTGGAATGCAATTTAACCACCCTAACGACATTTAAATGGATATAAGACACAACGCAGTGAGGGTAAATGTGAATATTTGTGCTGATTGCCTTTTATCAGTTTTTGTCTCTTTCTTTGCCATTTTTCTTGTACGCAGTAAAGTCTTCCCATATTAACACCGAAATCTGTTTTTCCATCAACATAAGGATGAAGAAATGAGGAAGGGAATGAAAGAGGAGTAGAACACTGTGAACTCAGCCAATGTGGACTTAGTTGCTTTACTGTAAATTACTTCTTGGGCAAACCTTCTTGTAGCTGCTTCCTTGTCTGTAGCAAACTCTGTCTGTATTTCATAATAATCTTGTAAGAATGAACTACAGAAGGTCACGAGTCAAAAGAGTTTGGGTAATCACTAACAGAGAGCTTGAAAAGATGTTCCAAAGGATGCAAACACAATATCAAAATAGTAGCTCAGGTTCTGAAAGCTGGTCTACCCTGATGATGCTGCTTCCAGTTCAGGACTGAGAGCTCATTCACGTTTCCTCACCACGGTCAAATGGGCACTGCCTAAATGAGTTGTGTTCTCACTTATCATAGATATAAACCTGACTTCATTAGGCTCATAATAAAAAACTACCATGAGCTTTGATGAAACAGAATTTTCTGTTTAAATATCAATCTTGTATTGGTCCATAAAACTGCCTCACTATATGTTTTCTCATTATTTTTAATTATATATAAAATGCAAGATATAACACTACTAGAAAAAGGTAGAAAAGTATAGATGAAAAGAAATACTTATGTAGAAAACATGAACATAAATGCCTGAGAGGGGAAAAAATTGAAATAATAAACAGATCCTATGTAAGACAAGAGCTCACAGTTGTATTGTGGACACTGGAACTCCCATGGTACCATTGCATAGCTCTGTGTGCTCATTTTGAGAGGTAAAAATCTTGGTGTTGCATAACTTAAAAAAATAAAGCCAAGTTTTCCCCTTCGTTTTTATTTTTAAGTTGCACAAAACAGGAAGATTTGTGGAGCATAAAGCCATTTTGAATAGGCTGCTTAGCTGGTACTCTAATACATCAGCTGCTGGAGGATCTGGAGAGCAGCCAAGCCTCCCAAATTCAACACGTTCAGCAGCTCTCCCTGTTCTTTCTCCCAACACAGGAGGACAACAGCCACTAAAACTGAGAGTTCTCACTAATGCATCTCTCGTAAAGTTTGCTTTGCAAAGGCCCTCCCAACCTATAAAGATATTTTAAGAGCAGTTCGGTACTTCAAAATGTTCTGAACTGGGTTTTGTTGTTATTTTGTTTTTAAACACTTCAATTCAATAACCCAGTGGGAAAGGTCAGGACAGCTGGCCATATTTTTTGGCATTGCATTCATAAATGCAGTGAGGTGTTACTCTGTTTCTCCTCAGCTAGAAAGGAAGATGCCCATGAAACCAGAAATCCTGTCATACCTGTACCAGCACTGCCCGAAGATCCATCTTTTATCTATCAAATTCCTTTATAGGGAAAGCTGTCTTAAAACTTCTGTTTTATAGACGTTTAAATTTAAACATGCTCATGTTGAGATGATTTCCCATAGCTCAGTGAACAGCGGTGCATTGTAGTGTGCCAAATAAAGCTGAAACAGCTCAGTAGGCTCTTTGGAAAATAAATGGAACAGCACAGGTCTGTGTAAAGAAGGAATACCTTCTCTGTGTATACATATTAAAATAAAAAAGAAAAATCTGATCTCTCCATTTCTTTCTGCTTACTTTCCCACAGGAACAAGTGCTATAAATATTCCTGAAAAGTGAATTAGGGAATCAAGTACCTTAAATATTTGTCAAAAGCAAACTTCTAATTATGAAATAGTTTTAGATAAAATCCTTTTATTGCATAGATGACAACAAAGAATTTCTGCAATTAATCATCATTTAAATACTCTTGTCAAAATGTTAAACATTTACAAAGCACTGGCTGTTGGCTTTTCATATGCAAGAACAAATTTTCAAATCACTGTAATGAAGAAAATAATTACAGAATTATGTAGTATTGCACTAAATAGTAATGTTTCAAGTGTGACCATGTGTTCATTCTAATCTGCCATCAGGACCTGAAGGTCATCAGTTGGTCCCAAGTACTTAAATATTTGTCATACATGAGCATGGTTACAAAGGTATATGCATCACTTATTTAAAAAAAAATCAACTTTATGCTGCCCTAGAAATTTACATTAATATGCTCTTACAGTAATTTAATTAAATAGTCATTACTAAGTACCACATCTAAGTAGTGTGACTTGTACAAAATTTAATTTGAAACTATTAAAAAACAGCAGCAGAAAAAAATATTCCCCTACAAAATCCTGCTAAATCAGCATACTGCTATGGAAATGTCTATTACTATCCATTATCTGATCCCAAAGGATAAGCCTAGAGAAATTGTTATTAAGTTTTGAACCCAATCTATCATAAATATTTAGCATCAGGGGAATACTCTGAACTCTACTCCTTATTTTGCTTTGGAGATGTTACCTAAAGGAACTGTTGCATTTTTTTAATGTAGCAAATAATGAAATATTGACACATTTCTCATTTTTTCTCAAAGCAGTATGTTCCATTTAAACAAATAATGTATTTTTTCCTTCATCAATTAATGTTTGTCATTATGTGTACATGGGTTGTCGTGTTCTACATCACAAATGTTTCCATTTCTATATTGCAAACCAATAGGGAATGATGAAATTTATTTACTAAATTGTTAAACTGTGGTCTGCATGAGAAAGTAACTTACCTTGCAACCCTCCACTCCCAACAAACTCTTCATTTTTAAGTCCTGGCAAGTGTAAAATTAGCTGTTACAGAATTACGGGGTTTGAGCAATAAACTGCTGTACCAGGTAAATTTACACAGCACTTTGGCTTGCTAAGAAGAAACACTTAGTGTTGAAGGAGGCCAAGTAAATAGCACCTTAAAAAAATAATAATTCTTCAATGGTTAGTGTAATAAATGTGCTGGAGATTTTCATTTCAGCTGCAGTTCAGAACACTAACAAGGTTATCCTGACCATAGAAAAACTGGTTTTATGTGTCTCCAGTTCTCCTGCCTAATTGCTTCATGGGCGAGTATTGGCTACATAGTGTTCACTACAGGGAAGAGAGACCAAAATTTTCAAGCTTATCTACCTTACATAGGACAACAATATTAATTTCTAGTCAACAGAATAAAAAGCTGCATTTTCCAGTGGATTGCTCCCCTGTGTACCTCTCCAGCAGAATCTGACAATTTAAGCTATCCCACTGCATTGCCTTTCTCTTTGGTACCCAGGAAATTGCTACCAACTTCTAGTTTCAAAATGTTTTACATACCATAGGCTGAGCAGCCAGAAATGTCAACCTGACTTACACACAGTCTTTTAGGAAAGTTAAAGATCTAACTTTAAAAAAAGTACCATCAAACCACTTGCTTTGCCTAGCAAATATACAAAGTCTGCTCATTAAAAATAGGACACAGGTATCATTTGGGTTGCTTTTCTCCATTGTAGCATGGCCACTTTAAACTGGTGAGAAAGATTTTATATTTGGTGTCAGCCACTCCCAGGGCTTTGCAGTTACGTGTGTGGAGGATGAACAGCAGGCACTAATATGAGTATCATGACTCTTTTCAGGCAGTAGGTGAAACCTTGAAGAAAAAGTGGCTCTGTCTTCAAAAAAGTGACCTGACCTTTGCTTTGGTGGGTTTTTACTCTGCAAGAAATAAAAAGCACTGCATGCCTTCCAATGCATCCTTCCTAGTTGATAAACGATTTTGTTCTAGAACTCAGCACAAAAGGACTACATTTTCTAAAGACCAGTAGCATGCTATTAGTGCTAGCTAATGATAGCTCATGTGTCATACTGGAAACAAGCTTCATAGACCTGGAATATGTCATATGAATCATGAACAAACACGTAATTGGCCCAGAACCTTTGATATGCTTACCAATTAAATATAATTATCATTGAATTTAATATATTTAATTTTACAATGACTTTGCAGTTCTTTGGATATCAAAGGCATCACAAATCCAGCATGCTTATCATTTATGACACTTCTGCTCTGAGAATTTCTTGCAGCATGCAAAGAACTCTCTGTAGGGTATATGTGATGTGTTGCACAAGCAAGCTAATCTAATATTGACCTGACCAGTAATAAAATCCGTTTAGAAGCTGCAATAGAACGTAATGGTTTTACCTGCAATTGATGAAATGTTCCTGAAACAATCTGTAGTTCAGTATAAGCAATAGTGGGGGTTTACTTGACACAGAATACACTGCTAGTGAAGGTAATTCTTGTATATGATGTCTTAGTAAAGAACCCCTTCTGTTAATAGACTTTTAAGGATTTAAATATATTTAAGTCCAGTGTAAAATACTTCTTTTATGGAGCCAGATCCTGCAGTCCTTGCACAGCTAAAACTTCCATGGAAATCAATGGGAGCTTTTTAAAGTATAATAATAAGGACCTGCCCAGGGTCACTGGCATAACACAGCTCTGCTGCAATGCTTTATGTGTAAGCTCCAACTTTCTCTGTCTCTTGCAAGAGGCAGAGATCAAAAGAAGACCAAAGATCAAGATACAGAAACCCATGTGAATTCAAGGTGATAAAGACCCTCATTAAATAAAAAGAATGGCATCAAACAGCATGGCACATAATGTTGGTGCACTTTTTGTTTGGCTATAGTTTATAAAATAATGTTAAAATATCTTAACTTTGTCCAGAATATTTACAATGTATCAAGTGAATTTTAAGAAAAGTGACGTTTAAAAAAAAAAATCCGTACAGTAAGTTCAACACCAATTATCATTTTGGGGAGAGCTGTAGCAATGCCTGCGATGGCAGAATTTGGCTCCGTATGTTCTGTTAGCAAAAACCTAGACCGTTTATATGATGTAAATTGCTTTTTAGAATGTTACTAGAGCTATAAACTCTGTAGGTCCAGATTATACATTCAAATTTCAGGGAGAGTTTGCCTCAGTGAACAACAAGGAGCTGTGCTTTATTTGAAAACTCTGCGTGACGCTATTTTAAGAAAAACAAAATGACAAAAAGCCCACAAAGAGGTATTTTGGATATAAACTTTTGGAAAAATAAAATTAAATCAAGGGGCTGATCCTTCAGTCCTTGCAGGATCCTTGCAGGATCCTATCCTGCAGAAGGTTGGCATTGGGGGAAATTCCAGCAGGCCTTGGCCCAGCAGGAAAATGCCGGATTCCTGTTGACTTCATTGGGGCAACTCTAACGAGCCACCAGACCACGGCTAGACCCCAACTGCCTCCTTAACCATTGGGTTGACGGACCATTTGTTGTATCATTATTATTATTACTATTTTTAAACAGTGTGTGTGTGTTCTGCTTCCAACCAAGCTTCGCTTCCAGACGCAGGCGCGGCCAGCGTCCCGCCGGGCTGGGTCGGGTGCGCGTGCGCGGGAGGCGGTCGGAGCCCGCTGCTGACTTGGCGCCATTGTTGGTTTCGCTGTTGTAGGGCAAAGGCGCTAGGGCAGCCGATAAGGCTGTGGCCATGGTGATGAAGGAGATTCCGAGGGAGGAGTCTGCAGAAGAAAAGCCCCTCCTCACTGTGGCATCCCAGGTGGGCGGAGCGCGGGGCTCTGAGGGGGCCGCGGGCGCTGCGCGAGTCCCCAGCCCCACTGGGTGACCCATCCCGCGCCAGTGGCATCCCAGTGCTTCACTGAGGGGGGAAGTAGCCTGGGGTAAATAATGGGGCTTTAGATGTTTTGACATGAAAATTTAAACGAAAATGCATTTTACTCCCCAGTTCAGTAACCAGAAAGTTGTTTAAAGCTAGTTTAAAATCTTGGTTCTAACTCATGCCATCAATTGTCCTGCCATAAATACTCATCTGCAATTCATATATGAAATATTCCCATTGGTGCATAGTAAAATAAGAAACAACCAGTTCACATTAGTGTCATTTCCAATATCTCAGATCCCACTCCTAAGCTCTCACTGGGGCTCTGCTCCTGGTCTGGATCAGAATATGTGACTTTGCACATCTCATTGCTTTCATTTCTACACCTTCAGTTGAAGGAAGGACGTATGTCCCCACACTAAACTTTACACATACCTTGGAGTTGCCAAGGTGGTTCCATTAGTTTCTTGAAGACAGTGGCTGAACACAACTGTAAATCACAGCACTCTTGCTACAAGAGTGGATTTTATTCCCTCATGTTGCTCACGTACATGAATTTGTTCCCCAGGAAAGTGCATTTAGTTTCCTGCCGATATTTACTGCACACAAATACTTCCAGCTCATCAGGAATGGAAATTGCTGGAAGTTGTTTTATGTGAGAGCCTTAAGCAAAATCCACAGTCCTATTTTATTCCCCTCATGATTTAGGATAACAGCCGCTGTGCTTTAGAAAGTTCTAAGATGCACACACACCAGCACATACTTCTCTAGCAGAGCGTCGCAGATGTGCTGCACTAATACACATTCTAGAAATACCATCTACTAATTTGGAAACCAGGTCTGGCACTTCCTCCTCAGCCCCTGTTGAACACCAGGTTTTGTTCATGGTGAACTCCAATGTCTATGAAGAAACTGCACAGAGGAAAAACATGCTCTGTTTAAGGCATCATTTCTGATTTTCTACTTAGTGATTAACAAACAATTAGAAACCCACATAAAATGCTGCCCCCTTTAAAACTTCACTGCGCCCAAAAAAAATTGACATGCAAAACTTCCATTGGCTTCAACAGGGCCAGGAGTTCAGCCTGGGTTCATTAAATGTTTAACTCACCATTTGTAGTGGCTGTCTGTCAGTCTCCTCAGCAATAGTCTATGATAAATTTATGAGTAAAATGCTTGTGTCTGTTAGTCAGTGTAATTTCTTCCACTAAACACAAATACCTACTTCCCTGCTATGCACCAAAGGGGTGCAGAAGCCAAAAGGAAGCAGAATCAAGTGAAAAAGTGAGTATTTTCCATAGCCATCTCTGCATCATGTATGTGTGATGTGCAGCTGTACGACCACGTTGCATACGTCATTTGTCCCCTAACTGTCTGGCTGAAGTGTTGGTTTGAGATGCTGTCACTGCAGTGTGTCCATGTGAACCCCTCATCCCAACCATCCATGCAGGATAGTGCTCTGCTGTGTCAACCATCCCCATCCCAGTGTCTGTCTCTGCTCTTTACATGATGAAACAGATGGATGTGGTTGCTGCTCACAGGGTGGAACAAGTTCCAAATTGACTGCAAACTTCCCAAGACAGATGGGTCAGGAGAATAAAGTCTGGTCTTTCCAAAGTTCTCACCACCGCCAAACCCAGTGTGGGCAGATCCACATCGCAGGAAGAATTAAGTACATTGGGTATCTATGCTGCTCCAACATCACAGCCACCTAAGCAAAAAACCTGCAAGTGAAATTCAAGGATCAAGCCCAGACAGAGGAGCACTGGCTTTTCTTAGAGAAAAAAAAGTAAAATCTCCCATTTCCAAAATCCTTGATGAATGGAGGATTAATTATGTCTGACTGTGGACACAGACTCCACAGGAAGCATAACTGGAATCTGATACATAAAGAAGAGTCTCTAAAACCTCTTTTTGATAGTGATAATGTACATAGGCCCCTGAGTTTGTATTTTAAAATGTGTCTCTTTGCTCTCTTCCTCTGTAAAATGTTAAAAACCTATCCAGCACAGAACAAGACAGATAAATAGTCACATTTTATTGTAATGCTCCTAGCAAAGCCCAGCTTGTAAAATATGACACCTGTCTTTTGACATAAATACTGTGAATTAAATTTAAATGAAGTTTCCAGTTCCTGGATTATTTTATATCATCAGATCTGGAGGCAAATTTTCAAATAACATGAACCAAAAAAGTACTGCAGACTCCTGTGGGGCAGTGGCAGTAGATGGCAACTGGGAATCTCAATCACCATTCCAGCAGTAATGAATGTACTACAGTAAGCAGAGGGGTATTCCTGGTAATTGAATAGACCTTTCAGTATTTATTTTTTGTAATCCAGTCTTTCTGTCTCAATTACCTTCCATAAAAGTCACTTTCTTTACACTTACTAGTGTGAAAAAGGATTCAGTAGCTGCCAAATTTAATACTTTAAGCATCCAGAGAGTGATCTTTCAGTTTTAACAGGATTTTGTAGAATATAACTCTATCCATGTTGCTGTCTCCCTTTATCTTTTAAAAGATAATTCATAAGAGACTGGGACAAATGAAAAAAAGGTATTTTTTTCATATGAATAAAACCTAGAAAATGTGTAAGAAAGCTTGCTGAAGGTTCAAAGATTAACTGGATATTGAGCTATGAACCAATTACTTCTACCTGAAGCAGAGAAATAAATGAGAAAAATCATGCATAAATTTGGTTTTAATTGCAAAATAAAATTTTTGTTTAACCTCTTCACAGCTTTTTTGCATTTGTCAGGAGAAAAAAACCTTGCTTCAGAATTACTTTCTAATGAGAAATTTAAACCTAAATATGCCCTGAAGTCAAAGTTTAATTGTGCAGTCAGCTATGAAATTCCCAATTTTCTACAGGTCAGTGAACTTCAAAGGATCTGATTCAATCACATTCTTCGACCCAGACTTATACTTTAAAATATGATTAACTGCTTTATTGAGCAGTAAAAAAGCTTAAGTGCTTTGCCAGCAAAAACAAAAGGAATCTCACAGTGTCACAGGAGTTATTTGTCCCAGGTCCATCACACCTAATTTAGATTCCTTATCAGAGCACACAGGTTGGAAAGCTGCTACTCATGATAGGATCCCTATAAAGATAACAGAAATAAAGAACTGCAGGGAGGGATTGACATCCATGACAATCCTGTGGCAAATATACTCTGGAGTTATATGGAACAGAAATGGGACTCCATGAAAACTTCACCAATAGGAAAAAGAAATGCAAAATATATCTTGAAAGCTATTCCCCACTTCTGCTTGTGACTGAAAAATACAGGAGCTGTCTACTTAGAATTTACAGGACCCACACAGACATTGCTCAGAGCAGTTTTGATCTCGAGCACTTATAATTTAAGAAGTTAACCTACAGAACACTTAGGGTTTAGAATTTGAATTGGAAAGAAGAAATTTAAAAAGCTGGAATTACGTTATAAGAAACATGCTGAAATTCGTCCTCCCCTGTGAAAAATGCAGGCTACAGCACACGTCAGAAAAAGAGATATGTTGCGTGACTACACCCCAATTAACTCCACCAGATGCTTAAGGCTTTTTTATGGTCTTTAAGGTATTAGTTAGTATTCAGAGTAGGAACTATTATTTTTTAAGTGAACTTCATTTGCATGCCAACACTTAGTTGATCTAAGCACATTTAATTTTGCTTAAGGGCTTGTGAATAAAATACTCAAACATTTCCACTGCCTAAATTCCACTGTTTTGGTTTTCATTTGCTTTTATATATGTTTGTATGTATGTATGTATGTGTTTACTTATTTTGGTGGTGGTGGTGTGTTTTTGCTTAGGTTTAGTTTTCTTTTTTTGCTTGCTTTGTTAGGCTTTTTTTATATTTGTTTTGTTCTGGTGCTTTTTTGTGGGTTTTGGTGGGTTGTTTGGGTTTTTTTTTATAATCTCTAACAAGAGATTTTTAAATGCTCCCATTCAATTTTATAAGGGAAACAGATTAAAGATAGCTAATATTCAGCTCCCAATGTTGTTAGTAGATTTTCTGATGTGTGTATCAAGGGCTCACTACATGAATTTGATTGCATAATCACACTTTTCCATATAAAGTTAACAGTCCCATTTGAATCAATCATGTTCATTCTAAGCTTCTTAGCATTAGGCTTGCACTGACTTCCAGCCCACTCCATAAATGTTTTCTCAGTAACATCATAACAGAATGGTGGGATGTTCCAGTGGATGTAACTAGCTTCCCTTCTCTTTCACACAAACATAAACCAGAATTCACTGCATTTTAACTAAGTGGAATACATTCAGGTAAAAAAGACAAAAATCATGCCAGTTTGAATCATTGTCATTATCAAAGTCTGGATTGAATTCGTTGTACATTCCAATCTGCCCTCTAAAAACAGTAGCGACTTCCTCACTGATGTTGGGATAACTAGGCTTGAGATCCTATTTTTTGATTCTTTTTAAAGGATTAATGATAAATTCATAAGCAGTATGTTCTATACATCTCAAATCTGATTTATTATAAAAGCTTTGAGTAGTTTGTCAGGGGACACAACCTAAGTCCTACTGATAGCTCTTTTTCATCTATTATTAGGACAGGGTAAATACATGAAGAACAAAAAAAATGAAATAAAAAAATGAATAAATGCATGCTTAGTAGTACAAATATTAATTGGTTCTTTACCTCTAAATTAAATATTGCTCAACACGTATTGCTTTTAGGGCCATATGCATAATTTCAGCAGAAATACTCTCATGAGTACAGTAAAATTGCCTTGACAATATACTTAAAAGTCATAAATTGGCTGCTTTCCTAAAGTTATGTAGATTTCTCTGTCACATAAATTAAATACATTTTTCCATGAAATAACAGTTTTAATTTGAAATTATCATGGGAATTGATGGTGTCATATTTTTAATAAAGTAAAAAAATTAACCATACTGTTTCATACATTGTAAAATGCCTTACTATTCCTTAAGGACAGAAAGATTGGACAAACTTTTTTGTGAATAATATAATATACCAGTTTAGCTCTGGTTTTTATATTAATTAATAGGAGTTACTTTTCAGAAACTTCTTGGCTCTTCATTCATGAATACTCTGGGTATGAATATACTGTCCTGATAAAGAGTTGCAAACCATGAGCTACTGTTCTAGATTCACTGAACTTGCTGGTTTTTCAGTGAAAGTGTTCTATTGAATTGCAGTTCACAAACAGCTTATGAGTTTCAAGCTCTTCAGTTTGCTGAAAACATCCCAAAGCAGCCAGACATTCCATGACAGATTCCTAAAGGGAGAGGCCAAGTGATTCCTGTGATCAGCACAGTAGCACATCCAAAACCATAGCCTGACTCTAGATATGCTACAGAACATAGTTTGAGAAGAAAAATCCACAGAAAGGACAAAAAAAAATCCATGTGCTTTTCAAGCAGTTACAGCCCATATGCAAAGAAACAGCAATGATCTCAAATTATCTGTGGTGATGACAAAATGTTGTCTTTGATCCCTGTTGTAGATCTTCAGCCTAGATAATGGTATGGGGAGGGGAGAGGCTAAAACAGAAATCACCAGGTGACACCACAAAGAAAACTCATGGCCAAATGAGCAATGAAATCTTCTAACACCCAGGAGGAGGAGGCACTCCATTTTAGATAACACCTTCCTGTAACTTAAGAAAGTGCGTGGAGCATGCAGGCGTGAATGCAACAGGCAGATTTACAATAAATCACATTTCTGTGTGGCTAAAGACCAAACTGTCAGTCACAGTTAAAATATGACAAGAGTAACTTTCCTCTTCTTCCCCCATGGCTCTGGTCCAGCAGGATAGTTAAGCATGTGCTTAACCTTGAGTTTTGCAGAGCATGTTTAAGTGCTTTGCTGGAGCCAGGCCAAAAGGCATGAGCCAGACATGACTCGCATGTTAAACCTCCTTTAGACAGACCAGGCGGAACAGAGGGAAGGAGACATTGAACTGTGAGATGTTTCATTTTACCTTGCAACAATACACCATAACTTGCACAGTTCAGCATGTAGAAACACAGGCAGGGTGTTGGTGTGACACAGAGATCACAACAAGAGCTGTCACCCAGCAATGCAACTGCTCTTTGTGGAGGTGCAACATAAACAAGGGTTTTAAACAATACAGCTGGCACCTGAATTCAATATCCAGTGCAGTGTCTATAGCCATCCTCCCACAGCTTCTCTGACTCCACACAAATCCTGACAGCCATAAGTCCCGGTGGGTGACTTGGCTTGTGTGATTTCAGGTAAGAAATTGCCACCTCTGATTCACAGGCCACTCCACACCCTTCCTACTACCGAGCAACAGAGCACTGGAGAGCAGGGCTGGTCTTCAGAGAGGCAGCAACACCAAAGTGCTCTTTGCAAGAGGGTGCAATGAATTCATCTCAGTTTTAGAGCTTCCCACAATTCATGTGAGGTGGAAGTCAGTTACACTAGATGCTGTGTGAATCGACTCTCTCTTCTGGTGAAAACCAAATATTTGGCTCTCAAGTCAGCTTAATCGGAATATGAGTACATTCATAGTAGTGACAGAGAAAAATTAATGTACCACTCTGGCACAAGGATGATGTAAAAAGCCAAGAAGTAATCACACTTACTATACAAGAGTAAATAAAGCGTGTGAAGCAGTAATTTTGATTGTGAAATCTTTATTAACATACTAGAAAAGTAAGAAAAGAAGAAAACCAAAACTCTTGCAATTTAAATTTTATCACAAGACCATTGATTTTGTCAGGAGTTCCCTCTCCAAACATCCCTCTGCAACCAGAAAAAGAAGTCTTCCAGTTCTTACCCTGCCAGGATAGTGATCCACAGGCACAACTCTCAGGCCAGTACTTCCAGTTATGCTCTAGAAAACAATAACCTCAATTTCCAGTTGTGGTTCCCATTTACTAGTTTTTAGAAAGAGCCAGGTAGTAGAAATCAATTGATTTGTTTCCTCTTACCCCAGTGAGTGCCACCAAAGATCCTGGGGTGCCAGCTATGTGCAGAAACCTGTCTGTCAGGAAACCATTGCTGTGTATCATAAAAATTATTAGTGATTGAAATGAGCTGATGCCTCTGCCTAAGCATAACACTTACAAGCTGCTGGAATCGATCTGACTCTTTTACCTGTTTGTCCAGTCTCGCCCAAAGAGCAGACAAGTTTCTCAGAACAAAGTTCAAAAATACAGTTTTTCCAGTAGAAAATCTGAGTTAGATGTTTCCTGCCTTCTCCCATGCTCAGGACCACAGGTTCATTACCACTCTCTGAGCTTCTGGAGCAGCTCATGTCACTGATGCAGCTCAACCACACTCTCACCACCCTGATTGGGCAGTACAGGAAAAAGTCTCAGTGCCCAGGAGCAGCTTTGCTGCTGAACTGTACAGGGGACTACCCAGTAGTAGTTTGGGGCTTCTTAAATTAGTGCCATGAGTAATTCAATCAGGCTCAGGTGAAAAAATGGATTCAATCCAAAATCCAATCCAACTCACTTCTGTAGCGAATTACATATAAATTTTAGATGCCTCTTGAGCCAGTCCTTCTAAAATAAATCCCATATATAGCCGGGGGAAAGCTAGGTGCCTTTGAGAGCCTCCTGAGGGACAGCCTAAATTGGGCAGGCACAATCTCCCTCTGGAGTTGCTTTTCTAGGCATTTATCTCTCCCTATTGAACATGAAGGGAATTTAGGCACTTAATTTAAGAGAACTAGTTCACTCTGTGCTCAAAACATAGGTGCTAATTAGCTGCCTGACTGGAAACCTCTCCCCCAATTTAGAGACTAAATAGTTTATCTTAAAGACTAGCATTATGTTTTGCCCTAGTAAAATTTAAAAAAGAAACAAACCAGCATGCTTTGTGCATTGCAAACAGATAAAAATCAGGAATGCAGTAAGAGAGTATATACAATGGGATGGAAGGACCATAATTTACAGTCACTGTTAAATGATCCTTGCTTTGAGTATTTTGAAGCAGTGGGGCTGATACCAGACTCTCTGGACTCTCCCAATATCTCTCCTGAAGCACCCAGAAGCCCCACTTACATGCTTTTTGGAATGACAAATTCCAGTAGCAGTACTGGGATGAGAAAACCACCTTTCTCTGTTGGGCTGTTCCTAGAAGACTCATTTGAATTTAGGAGTATCTTATACTATGGATGAGTCTCTTCAGATGTGTTGGTAGTAGGGAATATCAGCCTCCACAGATTTCACACATCCCTCAATTAAAGGAGTGCATGGGCTCCTTCTTTAATTAAAGTCAATCTTATAAAGCAAATTTAAGTTCCTAGAGACATTATGAGAATTTATGGCACCCACTGGCCAAATTAGTATTGAGAAACCCCCATTTTCCCAGGCTGAGTCTGCACCCCTTGGTGTGTGTACAGATATTGGGCACATAAATCCGGTGTGGGGTCGGCCAGCCTGCTCCTGCCCCCAAGTGCTGCTTCTCCAGCACCCAGAGATGCTGGGTGACTTTCCTAATTTCACTTTGCTTCCCTCATCTGCAACACAGAGATAATACTCCTCAGCTCTGTGGTGGTGCCGGGCTTGATTCATGAGTGTTTTAAGGCATTCTGTGATTTTCAACCTGAAAGGTGCTTGAGAACCATAAATTATTGGTTTAATATAGATCATAGTTTTCATCTCATAAATCTTTTATGCACTACTCCAAATTCAGGCCTGATATAACTCTAATAACTTGAGCAGTATTAAGTGAGGGATAAATTTGGTACAGTATATGAGGCAGCAAAATGAAATACCGAGTGTGAGACCAAGGGCTTAACAAGTGGCACTGCTTACACAATAATGTCAGAAACCTGCCCCACTGCCCACTTCTCTACAAATAAAAATATCATCTCATGGCACTCTTACTTGTTAAGTCTTAATTCATCATTAAATGTCTGCTTCACATCAAAATAGTATATTTTCTTATATTTTCTATTGCTATACACACGTAATTTGTGTTTATTGAGAATTAGTAGACATGGTCATGTATTTGCTATCTGTTTTGACCCAAATATTTGAGTTAAAAGCAGATTCTATTTCACAGGAGCAAACCTTTCAGTAAGACATTCCTACAGCTTCTAGTCCTTAGCCATGGGAGCACAGGACACAGGACTAGGAGGGATCCTCTGGGTCACAGTCATGTCATAAACAGGGGTGTAGAAGGCTTGGCAAAAGCCATTTTAAATAGGTGGGCATTTTGTCCCCCTACAGTAAAAAAAAGAATACTGTTCATACAGTTCACTGCTGTGATAGGTCAGTTCTTTTAATTCCCCGACCAGATGTACTCATGCCCAGTTTCGAACTCTGTTATCGGGCCAACATTTCTCTACAGCTGACATAACTTTCCTCCTCCAGTGTCATCTGACCACTGTCCCTTTGTGTGTACATGAAGAATAGCTGCATTCCTACTCAATCTTCATTTTGTCAGTCTAAGCAAGTCAAACTCTTTTAGTCTTCCTCTAAAATGTAATAAATCTAATAAACATAATAAAGAAAATTCTAAGGACATGATAACCATCTTTGAAAAGGGAAAAAAATTATCAGACCTCATGCTTCAATTAGACCTTGGAAAAATTCAGATCTTTATTGATTCTTGTCTCCTTCCCCTCCACAACTCTGATTCTTAGCATTATTTCTGGTCTTCCCAGAGTTTATCCTCTGACCTCTGCAGCAGGTTTGGGCAATAAGTTGCCTTTCCAGTTCATCTTAAGATTTTCTATTCTTCACTGTCTGCAATGAGTGATCTTGGGTGCTTTGGTTCTCATAATCTTTCATCATTTCATCCTTCCCCTTTCTTTCCTATTAAAGAAAATTTCCATGGAATGTAATGGGAAACTTGATAAGCACCTGAATCTTATGTGATAATGCACCCCATTGATAGTCTTATAGATACTTCCTATAAGGTTTTATATTTACACTGATTCCTACAGAACTTCTCATTTCTTCCCTCCTGTCCCTCTCCAAATGGTCTAGGACTTTTCCTTATGCTGTGTAAATGCAGAAAGAAAAATATAACAAGCAACTTTTACTGATATCTGGATAAAATTTTAAAATACTAAAAGTAGTTTGGATAAGACTTAACTCTTGAGGCATCCACATTCATGTTTTTCAAAAATAGTCATGAGTAAGGACTGTCATCAAATCATAAAAAGAAAAATTAGGTCTGCTTTAGTCTTAAATACCAGCATTAGGTAAATTTGTAGACCTGGGGATAATGGAAATCAAAGGTGTGCAGTTGATATAAATGCAATTTCCAGTCAAGTGATGAGATTTACCAAATTAAGCAAGTGCCTTCTGTGCATTGAATGAGACAGCACCCTGGACAGTCAATCCAGAGTCAAACTCCCCCTGATTAGGTCCCTGGTGAGGTGCATCTGCAGTCTGGGTTTAGCACTGTACATTTGGAGTTTGGGACAGATTTCTAAATTCAGAGCCCACATTTGCACATTGTGCTGCACTCATCTGGGCAGGCAATCACTCATCTGGCTTCCATGGTGCTCATGGAAATTGGTATTTTAGTGCGAAACTCTGAGGTCCTGGGAAAGAGCATTTGTGCACACACACAGCAGTATCAGCTTAAATGTTTAATCCATCAAAATAGTGGGCTTGTTATTTCAATAGCTCCAGCATTTTGCTGCAGCTTTGCAACGCAGAAATCAAGTACTGAACAGCAGTGAACCTAATCTGGTTTGCTGTAATAACTTTAGAGATAATCCTGCTCTGGAGTAGCTCAGGGCCAGTATTTAAGAAATATGAGGATGAGTAAATACCCTTTTTGGCCACTTTTAGTCCATGTTAGCATCCTAAATTTAAAAATTCAAATCTATCTGAGAGAAAATTTTGAAAATTCAGCAATGGAAAAAGAGTTAGAACAGAGGGGCAAGAAGAAGAATGGAGGGGATAAAATAAAGCTGAAAAAGCTCCAGACAAAAGCAACAGTGGGAAAACATTTTTTCAGAGAAAAAACTTAAGATACTAAGATAAAGTTAGTGCAGGGCACGCCATCAGACATCCCTCCAGCTCAGCTTAGGTCTTGATCCTCTAATCAGAGACAGATGGCAAAGAGGAGACTTTTATTCCTGAGACTTGTACAGTTTTGTCTTTTTAATTCGTCATACATTAAATAGCCCAAAATACAGAGATTTCTGTCAAGTAGCAGAACACCAATGCATTTATGCAACTAAAAATGGAAAACTGCTCCTAGATAAAAGGTGTTTTATGAGTCTTCCCACAGTCAGAACTCATGCAGGAAGTTCATGCACTCACCAGGCTCCATTCACTGTCATTCACATGTTGTTGTACGGCAGAGAAATGTTTCCTGCCTCAGCAGGTTATTGTTTAATGGGCTAATGCTTATTTGCAAGGTGAAATGCTATTGTGGAATTTCTGTGAGGGAGCATGTTACTTGTGGGGGAAAAAAAGGCCACTTCCAAAAAAGAAAGCCCTTCTTAGCCTCCTGGTGAAAGAGAAGGGCACCTTCACCATGGATTTGAAGGGAGCTGCATCAGGCCCTGTAACTTTAGCCCTATAAGCAATAGTATGCAATAACTGCTAAGGAAAAATCATCTTGCTGCTTTATTTTTGTGTGATTTGTTAAACTGGAATATAATTTTGCCCCAAAAGAGTAACTAAAGCTTTTTTTATTTCAATCCCAGTGCTATTTGTGCATCTTCTAATTGCAACATCTTACTCTCACAATTAAAAATAAAGCACATGATATTGTGAGAATATGTTTTATCTCTGTAAATTCTGCATCCCAAGAATGCTCTGTGACCTGGGGTTCTTTGTTGCTAGCTGGTGAATGAGCAACAGGAGAGCAGACCCCTCCTGAGCCCCTCCATTGATGACTTTCTCTGTGAAACTAAGCCAGAAGCTGTTGCAAGGCCTGTAACATCGAATACTGCAGGTAAACAACATTCTTTACTATCCCTCACTAGAGAAAAATCGTTTTAGTTTTAGCTTAATTACGGCACATTTCTGTCAAGTGATTTCTTGGTTTGTTACAGTTTGCACAAAATCACAAACTGGCATTAAAATTGCCTGACCTGTTAGCAGAAAAACTCTGTTCGTTACATTTTAGGAGAAAGCTGATGTGATTCAGATCACATCAATTCTAGCAGATCTTTGGGGCTGAAATTAAGGCAATTTGTTTAAGTCTCACAGGATGTACATATGAGCTTGAATCAATTCTCGGTATTTGGGTTTGCAAAATTTTAACCTCTGGGGAAAGCCACATTTAGTCTGATTTTAATCAAACCCATTCCTTACTCTAGAAAGATTTTTTTTAAATGAAATCTTGGGTGAGGTGTTAGAAAAAGTGGTGAGGTATCAAAACACTTTATCCAGGCTGAGTTCAGACTCTTTATTAGTGAAAGGATCTAAGATTTTGCTTACCTCCTTTGCATTGCAATGAGGTAGTAGAGAAGATAACAAAAAGTAAGAGTGAATCCTGAAAACCATCTGAATTATACTGAATTCTATTTGAAGTATATTGTCCTTTGGAAGTATTTTTAGAAATTGGCCCCCTCCTACTCAGTATCTATGCAAAGGTAATCGATGCTGTTGAGCAGATCAACTGAGAGACAATAAAATCAACACAGCACTTCTGTGTTCTCTTGCTGTTTCATAGAAGGACTTGGCTTTTTAGAAGCCATTTAATTAAAATTTATATACATGCAAATTATTAAATGAATAATTGACAGCTGAGTGATTATTTTCACATCTAATTAATGTGTCTGAAGCAGCATGCAAGTTCTAGTAACAAAAGCTGAAATACTGAATTAGATAACAGTCATAATATTTTTTCCCTTTAAAAATATAGCTGAAGATATTACAGGGGTGAATAAAACTATTTCAGATTGTTTAAGAATGGTGTTTGTTTTGAAATGTACCTGTACATTTTATATCTGCCTTGAATATCTATCAGATTGGGGTGGTGGGTTAATTAGATTTAGTTAATAATAAAATAAAAATTTATTCTATGAAGATTGATGAAATTCAGTGATTTCCAAGAACACAGATAAAGCACTGCAAGAGATAATGCAAATTGATCTGTCAAAAACACCTACCCTGTAACACTATGATAAAGAAGGAGTTTTTCTACCTTTTACATGCTAAAGAATTGTAAATGTTACTCTTTAGGCAACTTTTAAAAGAAGAACTGAAATTGAACATTCCTTTCATACTGATACAGTCCTTAATAGAAATGGCATTGGACTTTATGTTCAGTATTTATGCCCCCAAGGACAAGCAGCAACAACAGTAGAAACCATACTAAACATATCTTCATTCCTTTATGACCCATGTCCACCCCAGGAGCTGTGTGCTCCAGCTATTCCCAAATGGATTTTGGCACAACAGCAGTGCCCTAAGCTGCTATTACCAGCACTTGATAAATCATAAGATTAAACCAAATCTTATCTAAAAGCTCAGTTGTACAGGGAACCATCACAACAGAGGAAAATCTATGAAGGCCCCAGCCGTTAAGACCTCAGATGTCTTTAAGAGTTTCAGAGGAAAAGCCTTTTTTGCAAATCTGCTAAACTTCAATCACTTAAACACCTGAAATCCCCAGTCATATTTTAACATACTGGTCATCATCTTTAGCCAGGAAATACACACCTACTCTAGCCAAATGCAAACACATCAGTAATTTTTTCCCCAATCAAAACAAATCTTTAAAAGTGAGCTGTTTGAATTAAAACAACACTGAATTTTAACATTTTGTCTCTAAGTATTATCAACAGGTCTGGATCTCTTGGATCTTAGTGAACCTGTCTTACAAACCCAAAACAAAGCAAAGAAATCAGAGAATCCTTCAAGAAGTGAAGGCTTAAAAGCTTCAACACACAGAAAGAAGACAGAGAATCCTGACCTGATCAGTGTGGATTCTGAGCAGAAAGTCCAGGCTGTCAGAGTTGCAGACAAGTCTTCTCTAGATTTAGGTAAGAGTGTAGCTATTTTATCAGTGCTCCATAGCCCTACTTAGCACGAGTTTCTCCTGGCTACTGTCACAAAATAATGAGCAACAGCAGAATTTTTGCTGCACCACATTTCAGCAGTGTAACATTTGCTCCCCATTATAAACAACTTGAAGCACTTTAAACCTTAAACTCTGTGAACACATTTTACATTTTGCCTTTGCCATTATAACTATTAAGTTGTCGCTAAGTGTGCTAACAAAGTTTTGACAGTTCTTTGTAAAAAGGAATTTAGTCAGGGTGTGTAAAATGGTAGAAAAATCTGTAGGAGTGTGATGAGAAATTGGTGAAGGACACAAATGAGAGGCAGCCCATATTGATGTCCTTTTCAGAGCTGCAGGTGTCAGAAATGTACATTTATATTTGTAAATACTGCTTTATCTATGCATACCAGAGAAAAAAATCCATTCTTGACAAGAGAGATATATTTATACAGACTGAAAAAAAAATCCCCAAAACAACTCAATATCCTGCCAAGCCTGATCTATCGACAAGCTTTGGAAAAGGTGAATTTAATTTAGTTCCATCCAAACTAAATTACTTGCAGTGCAACTGAGAAATTTGCAAGGTAAATGTAATTTATACCAAGGCAGCAAATTTTCCATTCGTCAGCACAGAAATTCTTTTAGAGACCTTTATCTTCAAACAGGAGCTGAACATCTGATCTTTGCAAAGTGAGTCTGACTGAATAATATCAGTTGCCTACATAGTCATTTTTACATGTTAGTCTCTAAAAGAAGCTTTATTTTTACAATTTGACTTAATTACATACAAATCACTGATTTTAAGTCAAGACTTACACTGACGGTCTGGCCATGAATACTAACAGATTTAGAAAAACGTTGTGAATTTCCAAATATTTTCACACTGTATCAACTAGAAAGGTGCACAATATTCCTGTACATTGGGCTATATTAAAATATAGTCTTCAGTGTCATTATTTTCTCTACAACATACATTTAACAGAGGAGATAACATTTTCAGCAGTAGTTTCTTTAGAAGATTCATATATTTCTGTTCTTTATTTTTCAGTTGATATTCAGACACAGATAGAGAAATGGGATGATGTCAGTTTTCATGGAGACAGGAGTAGCAAGGTCCACCCTTCTGCAGAGAGAACATCATCATCATCCAGAGCTCCATCAAAAGAGATTTTATGGTACAACTTTTTGCTTTCCTTACAAAAATATTTCCAGCCCAACTTTCTTACTTCACAGAAATGCTTGCTTGATAACAAATCATATTATTAAACCTGTTATGATAACATTAAATGTGTTCAAGCACATATTTTGGACAGTGTATCATAAGCAAGTGCACTATAAAATGACATTTTGCTGGCAATTCTTAATGTAATGGAAAGTAGCAGGTGTGATTACTTAATAAATGGTGGTGAGAATTCTACCAAGACATGTAGTGAAGTCCTTTATTGTGGTGATTGATTTTTAGACACTGGCTGAGGCACAGTCTCGTGTCTTTGTCTAGCCTCAGTTTCCCTGCCTGTGAAATAGAAGAGTGAGAACACTGAGGAAGGTCCAGGCACTTTTGATAACTGCAAGTTAAACAATTCAGTTGAAAGAAATAACCTGATTAATCAGTGTGTGCTTATGAACCTGAAAGACATAAGGCAGCGTGTCCTAGTGCTGAGTATGTAAATGCATTATTTCTAGGTCCACAGAAAACAGATCACAGTCTGAGCTGACTAATGTCAAGAGTGCCTTGGACTCTGATTCAGCATCAGAATTAGAACTTGCACCTGCAATACAGGTAAGATGATTTGGTAGGTTTATTAACAATAAAAAGGCAAGGAGGAACTCCCCACTGGCTAACCATTGACCTTCTGGGAGAACTCTTCAAGGGGTATTTTCAGGATCATCAGGGAAAATATCTTCACACACCTCTGAAATGAATAGGTTGTGCAATTAACTATGTCAGCACCTGAAACATTCAGAGTTTAATACTGCAGCAAACTGTGACCTTCCTGTACAGAGGGAAAAACTTCAAACTACAGTTTACAACACCATCTTTTTTCCCTTCCTCCAGTTCTGAAATTCAGACTTCTAGTCTGAATTCTACCATGTTAAATATCTTCTACCCAAGTTAAATATCTATGCTTTAGGTCTCTTGGTCAGGCAGGAATCCCCAGAATTGGGAAAATGCTAAGGAAAACAGGAAGCAATCATTACACCAATGTTCATTAGCAGTTTATCTCCACAGGTGGGAGAGCAGTGTGGTCACAGGACTTTTTTCTGCTGGAAAAGGAACTCTAATACGGAGGGCTCTGGGCTAAAGGTTTGTAGATTTGCCCAATTCCACTGTTGTATTGTGTATCGGACAGGTCTAGCTGGAAATTATTACTTAGACTTGCATGTATGTATGCAGATACAGGTACAAATATTTACATATGCATTCAGATAGATCAGGTTGTTCACACACCTTCTTTGCTGCTTCTCACTTTTTAACTGAAATATTTCAGCCATTGCCACTGGAATGGGGAAGGGAGAGTTTTCTGGTGGATTAGCTTTTAGTTGAAAAAAATTTTCTCCCCTTCCGCAGCTATTTTTAGGCCTGGACTTCAAAAATTTTCTGTCAGATAGAAAATCTGGAAATTATTGGAAAATAATAGCCTCATTTGAAAATTAAAAAATGAGACACTACTTGCCAAGTGTGTATTCTGAGATTATACACCTTTTTTTTTTTTTTTTTCAGAAAGTAGAAATAGAACCCAGTTATCAGATCCATTTCTGGGTTTTTCTTAGGAAAAAAAGTGTCCCTTACTTCCCTGCCATCTCTACATTACAAACAGGGGTTTTTTTCCCTCTGGAATGCTTCACACTAATTGTAATGCATGATATCTTTCCTTTCTCTACAATAGATTTGTACATCTTAGTAATGGAAAAGATCTATTGCACAATGTCATCCACTTGAAATGGATGGCGTGTTCTCACATACTTTGTCCAGCTCATATTGAAGCACATCTGACCCTCTTTTAGGAAGCTGTTCTTCAGTAGATCTAAATTCCAGGACATTAGTGCTCAACCAAGATGTGTGTAAGTCAAGTAGACAGTCACAGAATTTAAATGCTGTGGCTTTCTGTAAAAGCAATTACAAATTCAGTGTATCTCTACTTTATATAGTCCATTTCCTGTTTCTTTTCCACTAGAATAACTGCAGATGCAAAAATCCACATTTTTCACTCAGTTTAAATTCAGTCAGTTGAGGCTCCATAATGTCCTGTAAAATGGCTGATACCTCAAAATAAAAAACCATGAAGTTGAATAAGCCAACTTGAAAAAAAAAGCAGAAACTAAATTTCTTATCTGTTGTCTTGGTGCATCTCATGTTTTGTCTTGGTTTGTCATAGCCTGCTTGTTTCAAACTTGTTGTCCATTTGAGCAACAAAATGTTATACTGGCAATTATTAGTTCAGAGAAATGACCTGAAGTGAGAATGTGCTTTTATTCTAGGTAGGTTACTTAGAAATGTAGTGGTTTTGTTCACTGCCTGCTTCATCCTGCTTGTACTTGGACTGTCAAAGTTGTCAGCTCCCAACACACAGGCTCATCTGTCTTGACCAAGTTCTTAATCTGCTTGCAAAAGAAATCACGTTAGGGCTTTTATCAAAGCATATGTTTTCCATACTTTGTCCTCTCTAGGTCTTGTCTATCTCATTTAAAGGTAACCTTTGCAAATGCAACACATTCTGCCGTACCCCAAAGATTTCATCTTGTCAAACTTGCTGCAGGTTTCCATCAGCAGTTTCCCAATCACCTCATCACTCATCTCTGACATGTCAGATTCAGCTCCTCAAAGTGAAATGCTAAGTAACTAGGTCATATTTTCATTAAAATTATGCAATCTTCTTAACAAAATCCTGTGTTTACCAGCACTTGTGCCAATACAAAATCCAAAAGACAGGCCTTGAACTACTGAGGGAGAAACGTGTTTGAAGGCTGTAATGGGCAGTGGTCACTGGTGGCTGTCACTGGGTGTGGCTGTCTTGCTTCTCAGCATTTACTCACATCATGCTTTACCTATTATTAACTCTTAAACTGCATTGGCCCAAAGTATCCCTGTTCTTTCTTTTATCTGCCATTCTGAAAAGTTCCTTGTTATGCTTTTATTGGTACTGAGACATCCTAATGTGTTTGGTGGGGGGGGGGGGTTGAATTTTTTTTTTTAATCTTAAAATTACAAACTGCAGAGGGAGATAATATATTCCATTGTCTGTGCATAAAGTCTGCTCATGTTTTAACGCTTTAAATATTTTCCTGGGCATTTTAAATATTTCATTGCTCACACAGAATAGACAAAACCCCTGACAAGCTAAAAATCTGTACCTAATTCTAATACGTCAATTGTCACTCTTAGACAAAGGTATAGTGCAAATCTTGTAAAAGTTAGAAATCTCCAGTTTGAGGCAACAATATTTAGAATGTGAAATTAATGTGAAATTAATAGCTACAGAAAGACTAATGGTCCTAACTTTCCTTTGATGTGCCACTTACTCTAAGGAAATGAAGAGTTACAAGGGACAGACTTTGCTCATTATTTGAAGACTTGATCAAAAGTTAAGACTGCAATTCAAGCCTCTCATTAGCATTTAAGGTCCAACAGCACAAAAGGAGAATACAAGTGCAGGATAGTGTGTGCAAATGCATTGGAGTGGAAGGTTTCTCCCCTGAACACAGAAGCCATGATCAGCTACAGCAGCTGGCTGTAGAGAGGTGAGAATATCAAACCACAGTGTCCAGTGTCCAGTGTCCAGCCTCGGACACAGCCATCCCACCCTGACCCACCTGGGTGGTGCTCCCTTAGGGAAGGCACCTGCAGAGTCCCACCCCATCACCTGCTGAAGATGTGAGATGTGGAGATCTCCAGTGCTGGCCCTCCACTCCCGCCCCCTCTCCCTGGGCTGGCAAAAGGCAGCGTGTTTGGGGCTTTTCGTGGGGCTTTTCATTGCTGGGTGTCACAACCCACAGTACGACTCTACACTGGCTATATGCAAATGAAGCTTATGTGGCTTTTGTTAATGACCTTTTTCCCCCTCCTGCTGTTCATTTAATGGAGGAGAAAGTATATTTCTGTGGGGACGATGTGGGGATGAAGTGTGGCAGAGGAGGGGACCTCTGTGCTTCCTGTCCTCTTCCCCCTCACCTCTGTGCTGCCCCTACAAGCTCACTCTGCCCTCCTGCACTACAGCTCAGTCTGAACATCCTCATTTACAGGATTGTCCTTGACCTAAGGAATGGCAGTCACTGGAAACAAATGGGTAAGAAGCGGAAGTAATCAAACTGTTTTCAGGAGACAGCTCATAAATAATGGAAAGGCCAGGAACATAATTAGTGCCTATCAACAGAGTCCTGTGTCAAGAAAAACAAATTTAATTCTTTGATCAGATTACAGGTCAATTTGATAAATGTTGGTGTGTGATATTCTACAAGAGTTTTGAATTAATGTCATATTCTGATTGTAAAACTGGCACCATACAATGTGAATAAAGCAGCTGTTAAACAGATTAAAACTGGCCAACCTGAGGTCCCAGGAGCAGTAGTTATTTACTAGGAATTGTGATCACACAGGGATTGTTCTGGGATTCCAAAGAGAAACAACGTTCTTCAGTATTATTGATCTGAAAATAATCATGCAGGCCAATCTCAGAAAATTCCCATATGATGCAACAGTGGAATGAAAGAAATTAAAATAAGGGACACTTAAAAAGGAGCTGGTGATCAAGGCATCTGTATAAATACATATTGCAATACAGTCCCTTGGAAAATCACACATTTCAGAGCAAGAAAGCAGGCTCTGCTTACAACACTATGCTGGAAGGCAATTTGAAACAACAGCAGTGTTCCCTGTGCAGTACTGGAGGAAGAGGAGTGTGTACAAGGAAACATAATTAGTGGGAGACAGGAGATCACCTGATTTCTGTATAGAGAATCAGCAAGACAGGTGCTGGAATAAAGGGTTCACTTTGTTTGTCTGTATGGCTATAAAAAATTAAGAGGGGGACTAAAAGTGACACCAAAAAAAAGTTAAAATCTGAATGTTTCATATTGAAAATATTTAATATTGAAATGTTTTATTTAATTAAATGTCTTTATATCCCTAGAACCTGATTAAAATCATCGGTATCTTTCTACAGAGAAAATAAGGAATATGAAAAAGTATTTTAAACTACTAGAAAAAAATAAGAAATGATAGTTGGAAACTGAAATTAAAATTAATAAGAGAAACAAGGAGGGCAGTTAAACAAATTGCAAGCAAAGTGATGACATTAAGGTCTCTTGATAACTTTAAATTAAATCCAAGAAGCTTCCTCAAATACATTTATTCCAGACAATCTCCATTTGTTCTCTGAAGAACATAATTTTGATTCCATGGCTGTTGAGTGACAGTTGCTATTATGTGATACATAGACAAATGAATGATCTGAACCAGTTATCTCTTCTGCCCTAAATTCTATTAATCAGTCAAAATAAATCTTTCATGTATAGGACTGGGTTTTGGTTTGTTTTGAATGACAACCTGAAATCTCTTCCTGGCCTCACCAAAGGAAAAGAGTATTTTCCAAACATGGACCAGAGGTAGAAGATGTGAAAGCAGAAACAACAGATCCTCAATGTAGACATTCCCTCACACTCTGAGGTTCCTGGCCCAGCAAAGTCCAGTGGCCAGCACAAGAGAACACACACAGAGCCCACCACCACCACGTGCTTCTCACAGAAATTGTGTTGTATCGTTGTTTTCTTACCTTAAGTGTTTCATCCACTCAATGTCCATTCCACTCATCAGTCTCTAACTGAGACACCAAAGCCTCAGGAACAAAACAGAAACCCTAGGGCTCATTTGACAAATGAATGTCATCTTTCTAGGGAAAAAACCTTGTGTGTACAACCACAGACAAATGTGTTTGACCATACATTACACACGACGTACACGAGAGCTCAGAAATGTGTCAGATGTTCCATCCCAGCAGTGTCCATTCCAACACTTGCAGGCACAGCCCAATGAGTGTGAGGAGAGAAAAATTAGCCTTTTAGCAGTGTGGCTCATAGAAATTGAATATTACAAGTACAGCCATCAGAAATATAATCAGGGAAATTAATGCAATTTGAAGCAAGGGCACACAAGTGGCTAATGAGTTTAACCTCCTGACAAACACTAGGGAAGGGATTAGCAGTCAGAGCTTTGTTTAGCAAGGTTAGGCCACTTTGTGCTTTTTCTGCCATCCTTAAATATTGTTAGGTTTTGTACAGTGCTTTTTGTAAAAAAAAAACCCCTTGTTTTCAGAAAAAGAACAGGCAGAAGGTTATTATGTGCTTCCAATGGGATTGACCAATGGTAAGGTACATAAGAGAGATGCTGATTGTAAAAAGGATTTTTCCTTCCAGTGAAATCCAGGGCAAACCTGGCTCTCCAATGTGATCCCAAAAGAAAACAGGAAAGAAAACCCCTAAATGTGCAGGGGAAAAAAAGTGTTTTCTTCCTGGATCATAGTCAGTGGAAAGCCTTACCACAGTCATAATGCAGAAGGAATAAGGAAGGTAAAATAGTCAGCTGTCTCCTTTCATAGTCCAACCCTTGCATTGCCTTTTCTTGGATGTCTCTTTATCTTTCACACATCTTGAGTGAAAAGAAAAATCTGGAAAAAATTACTCTGCTTCCCATGAGAAGTGTGTCTGCTACAGTGTAAGAGAATTCAGAGGAATTCATGCAGGGAAACAAGAAGTTTTCCCCAAGGAAAAGCCCATTTGGGGCTCTAGGCAATTAAAGAGGTAACTCAGAAATGTGGCAGAGAGTCTATCATGCCTTTCTGATTTATTCTTTTATTTTTTTAGGCACGGTCAAGTAAGGAGCAGCGTTGGGGAACACCTCTTCTCTCCAGAAATCACTCCTTGGAGGAGGAATTTGAAAGAGCAAAGGCAGCTGTTGAGGTATTATTTCATTTATTCTTTCCATTTTCAGCTGATGTTCTACAGATTTTGTAGCAAGGAGAAAGTTGGAATTGGATTATTTAAAGCAGAGAAAAGGCACAGTTCCTGGAGTTATCAACTTTAAATATCACCTTGTCTCTTAAAAAAAAAGAAATCCAAAGCCCTTAGCTATAAACAAAGATTAGACAGAATCAAGTTTTTAAGCTGAATTTTTGTTGCTAGAGCAAGTGGATAAATGGCCCATAAATGTAGCTAATTCCAAACCACAAGTTAAAGAGGGAAACATTTCTCCCCAGCAATTGTGTGCAATCTGTTCTTTAAGCTCAGACACAAACCAAGTCCCCACTGTGAAAGCAGAGCTTAGCATCACTGATGAACAGCACAAGCACCTGGTGTAAAGCAGAGCTGGACATAAGCACCAACAACACACCATTTCCACATTTTTACAACTAGTGGCAGAATGTTGAGCTCAGGAGTATTCTTGTTTCCTGGTAAATCAATTTAGTTTGAAAAGATAAAGGTATTTGGATAGTTCTATTGCACTTCTGGTTTTTTTCACTAACTTCCACATTTCCAACGTCTAAAACATCTCTTGAGTGTTGTCTTATACCACTAGTCCAAATTGATCCTGTCTAGACACAAAGTAGAATACAGGTGTTTTAGCAGAACTCAACAAAAAATTAGATATAAGCATTGATCTGGAGCATCATTATCTTCTCCGGGGTTCCATGGGCAACCCTTCAAAATCCCATCAGCACAAAGAGCCAAGACGGATCCATTCCAGCAAGGACAGAATTTCAGGCTAAATTATATAACAGCCACTGAAACGAGTTTTTAGGGTGCAGAGGATGATGCTGTGAAACCAGTTCCTCAAAACTGGTTAGTTTTAGCAAGGACTACAGGCTCATTAATCTCCAAACCATCTGGAACACTTCAGGGATATTTGAGTCTAGATTTAAATTTTAGTCATGCATATTAGTGCTCTTGTAACTCAAGTTTTATACCATTCTAATTCCAGTGTTGACAATTGAACTATTCTAGATTAATATTGGCTGATGTCAAATGAAACGATGCCTAAATCAGATACTGGCTTCTAGCTAGAAACAGAATTTCTTGTTGAAGTCATTAACCTGATTTGTTGGTTTTTTCATTATATGCTATGGTGAGATGCAGGGTTTCCACCATGGTTTCTTGGGATTTTTATTGCACACACAAAGAAATCTTGTCTCAGCGTACAAGGCTAAAATGGACACAATCAGTAAATTGGCTCTTCCACAAACTAAGCACTGAAGGCATTTTTTCCTTTCCAGATCAAATAAATTCTTCATAAACAGCTGCTGGTGAGGCACAGGAGATGTTTTTGATGTCACACATCATACACATTTGCTCCTGGCAGGAAAGGAGGGAGTTGCTTTCAAATTGCCACTGCTTAAAATGCTTTACATGTTCCTAATTGCACTGCAGGCTGATCCTCAGGGTGGGACGTGCTGTGCTGTGACCTGTGAAGGCAGCACAGGGAATCTGATGCTGAACATCTATCTCAGAGTTAGTGGTTAAGCAAATGATGTCAGTACTCCCGCAATTGCCAGCAACTTGTGTGATGGGGAGTTTCCAGACACTCAGCAGAAAGAAAAATGAGTTGAGCCCAACAACAGATTACAAGACATTACTGAATTACTTTGCAGAGTAAAGTAAGGAGAAGAATATATTTTAAAAAACCCCCCTGCAGACTAAAAGGTCATTCTGAGGCAACAGAGACAGGCTGTTAAAATACTTTAAAGTAGTCTCAAAAATGGCTATTAAAAAGAATCTAATTAAATGTTTCCCCAGCTGTAGCTGGCAGCCTTAAGTTATTCTTTCTGCTTAAAGAAGAACCTTGGGCCAGGTAGTTAAAATGTAAAGGAAAGGATTCTTCAAGACCTTATAGAGCAGTTACTTCCATTTGCATATGAAAAGAGCTGAATTTTCATCCCAGCTAAAACGAAGTGGTAAGAAAGCTAGAGTGATTGAAATAAATTGGAGCCCATCTCAGAAAGATTAGTGCTTTCTTAAGCAGAGAAAAGATACCATTCAAAAATTCATTTTTTAGGCTTCGTATGTTTCTGTAATATTCTTCAATTGGGAAAGCTCCAAGTGGAAAGATTAGCCAGAAAACTGATCAAGAAAAGGAAGTAAATCTCAGGTTCTTTGTGGCCTAGTTCGAAAGGAATTAATTAACAATTCAGTAAATGAAGACACCAAACTTTATCCTCTACCCAGTATTCACTTTAGAGCTTTGGGAATGGTTTTAAGATGTCAAATTTTGAGATTAATGAAGATTTGTGAGGTAATTCTTTCTTAAGAAGGTGTAAAGATGTCTATGCCATTGGGGAATCTTTTAAGAATAAAGTGGTGAGTAAAATAGCTTTTTTACTAGAGAGGTTCCAGATTCCCTTGTAGTGTTTGGGTCCTTGCAGACCCCACTACCTTTTCTGTTATTCTGGAAATTGGATTTGATTTTTGCCTCATGATTTTTTGTCTCAATAATTCCCACGTGCCATAAGAACTATGTTTTAACACAATCTTTCTAATAACTAGTTCTGTTTCACCAAAAATTGGTACTTTTGAATTTCTGAAAATGCCAGGATAGGGATTCAGATCCATCCTGTACCTATACTCCATTAAAACAATTGTTTTATCACCATCCTATGGTGATGAGTTAGAATAAATAAAAATGAAAGTAAGTAGGTGCAAAACTTCCAACTGAGGAATGTATCAGAGATGGAAAAAAAGCTGTTTTGGTATTTTCTTATTCAACATTTCTCTGATTAAACTGCAGATGCCACACTGTTTTGTGAGCTTATGCATAAGAAATTTTGAGCTATCCTTCCCAGCATCATTTTATTTACAACACAATGTCACATGCACCATCTGCTGTATAATGTACTGTTTTGAAGCATCAGAGCACATTGCAGATAAATTATGTGACAATAAAGGAAAAAGATGGGATTCATTTATTCTAGCCTGGGAAAATATAGTCCAGGACCATCAGCTTTGTGGTTCCCATGAGTACTGGTTGGAGTAATTTCTGTACCTACAATATTCCTGTCTCACTATTGAGACATTTCTTTGGATAGGCCTAAGATTGTCCAAACCATTTTTTAAATTGGGAACTAGGAACCTGAGTCATTCAGATGCATTTTATTTGATACTCTTTCAAATCACAGTGGGAATCTTTGCCTTGATATATATTTTTTATCTCTAAACTTTGCTAAATTTTCAGATTTTTGAGAAGATACCAGCTAAGGAAATCTCACATAGCTAAGCAAACTTGCTGTGTCTTTCACATCAAAGAGTATGGTAATGCAGTAATTCAGAGAACAATGACAGAACCTTTCTTATCCATTGGTCAATCAGGAATACTGCAAATTAATTTTTGTCAATACAAGACAGGAAAAAATCTAAAAGTTATCACAATAGGTAAATTTATAAATACATACTCTGCCCATTTGCATTGGATCATAGAAAATAAAGAGCCTGGAAATATTTTGCCTCCCATTTGTTTAACTGCTTCAGCATATTTTTAAATACTAAGAGTAAAAATAGCCTCTTTGACAAAATGCAGAATTTTCTGCTTGGAAGCAGTCAGATGATATGAACATTTTTCCCAGTTGTCATTCCACTTAACTGCTGCAGATGATCTGAGAATGTGTTAAATGTGTTCAACTGGTCTGAAGACTTTTGGTTCCTCGGAGTACTTCACCAGCCTTAAGGTGGCAAAAACATTGAAATGAGGTTAATTGACACCGGTGGTGAAAATACTAAAACAGAGTTAAAATTAGATCTAGGAGCCTTGATCCAAAGCCAGCTTTTCAGAAAGGCTCAATATCAATTTAACCCTCCTGCCACTGAAGCCAGTGAAACAATTGCTACTAATGGCAGCTGATAGAGACTCAGGCCTTCAGCAAACACTGTGTAATATTTACAATTCTCTTTCTCAAGACATCAAACTGCTCTGCTGTCAATATTGGTACCGCAGCATTGGGGCAGTGCCTGGTCCAGGTGCGCAGTGCAGCTTTGCTGTACCAGTTTCAGAAACCCCTCATGCTCAATGTCCCCTGAACGCCGTAGCTTGGCCCAAACAAACAAATATTTTCCTATCATTGCAAAATAATGGTTGGTCCTGTGTCCAAGTGCTGTAGGATGAGTTGAGAGACCTTATACCAAAGCTGGTCTTCTACTCATTGCATTTTCCCTCCTCCTTTGAGTCACTGTAGATGGACATTCAGGGTGGCTACTTGAGAGCACAGTAATTCACCGGCTTTTTATGTGGAGTGCAAACACAGTGAACTTCTGTGTTAATGGTAAATATGTAACTAAACAGCAGAATTTGAATTTAAGTCCCAAACGCACTTATAGGCTTGCTTACTATCTGCAGAAATGTGATGTGATGTTTCCATACCATTGATTCATAAGGGATTTTTGTGGGAAAAATGCAAGCAAAAATCCTAATATAAATATAATACATATATATATAATTATTTCTATAAATTAAGCTGGCTAAAAAAGGCATGACTAATTACTTTTCAGTAGTTTTATTGATTTTAATCTGAAGGAAAGGGAAATTTTCATTTTTTTTACCTCATGCTGAATCTCAAAATTACTGCTAGTAAAAGCCTGATCACATGATTTTTATTTCAGTGCAGCATAGATTTGAGCTGAATGAGAAGCAGTTGATGGAAGCATCTGTTGAACAGGATCTTTTTAGGGATTCAAGTGCCTCTGGTCATGGCTAATAAGTGTTAAAGAGGGAGTGATCTGATTCATTATCCCAGCCTTTTCAAACCCTAAATGGACATTTCATCACAATCTCACAATTATTTATAAGAATGAGTTTTCTTCAAGTCTGGAATGTGAGCAAATTCTGAAGTGGTGTAACAGAGTGGTCAGGGGCTGTTCACTTCTATTACCTTGAGTGAATCTCCTCTCCAAGACTGAATGATTCCCAATTTATTTCCTTTTCCACAGAGGAACATAGCAGATACCTGCACAAATCCGATAATTGCATGATTCAGACAATCCTGAATTGAAGACTGAATTCAGACAATCCTGAATTTCTGCCTGAAAGGAAGAAAGTATGCTTTCCTTTTTCCAAGCACCTAAGGGGGGTTGCAGCAAGCCATGAAATCACAGTCTAAGCTCTATTTCTCCAATCATGCACATGTGGAGCACTAGCAAAATTGTCAGCCTTGTAATAAAGACTCACACAAAACTATCTGGACCAGTTCATAAAACTTCAATTAATTTTGATTAGCACCTTGCTCTCAAATGGTTCTGTCTAAGCACCAATAAATTTATTTGTGCTGTTGTCTTTGACATAAATAAGCTGAGACACTGTGCCCCCAGTGCTGTCAGTTCACTGAAACACTGGCCATATCCTTGTAGGAACTGGAGAATTTTGGAAAGGCTCATAGTGCTCTGTAAATATTCTGCATTGGATCTCCTTTTCAGAGTCCCATGACTAGTGTGGAGGCTGAAAAAGTAGCACCTTAATTTGGATTTTCCCCTTCTTTAATTCTATTTCTATCTCTTGGCATCATTTTCTAGTAGCCACTTTCCTTCTGGTCGTTGCTAATCTCATTTGTTGTGCTAGATCTTGTCTGGTTTTCATAATTTCTGTTTCCCTTGTACATGCATTTTTCTCTCATCTTTCAGCTGAATATTAATCTCACTGTATGGTTTTATAATCCCTTGTAGATTCCTCTCACCAGTAGAGTATACAATGCAATATTAACATTTCTCCACTATGTCAAAAAGCCCAATTTATATTACATCCCTTACGCAAACACCCTCTGTCTAAGCTTTGGCATTTCTCTTTCTCATAGCTGAAAATGCTGCTGAATATACCAAAGTGACCAAAGCTTGCTGTCTTTCAAGCTGTTTTATCTATTGTTTTTCTTTTGCATATGCACTGAGTTGATTTTTCTTTTTTTTTTCTTTCTTTTCTTTGTCCAGGGACTTGCAGCATTAATTGCCTTCAAATTTTATGTAACAATTTGCTGTTAGCATCAATAAGATGGAGTGTAAGCTGCTGCAAATCCTGCTTCAAATAGGACATACACTGCCTCTGAGATAAAGGGTTTTCTGTTGACAAAATGCATTCCAATATAAGAGATGAAATTTAATTATATGGAATTCCAAACAGGAGATGCAGTATGTCAGTCCGTGTGATTATTAATAGAACTAACACTGCTCAGCAAACTGACAGACTCAGACCACTGGTAGAAAGAAATTAAAAAGTTTTTTAAAAACAAAACCCTTTATTTTAAAGTTGTGTTGTTCATTTTCTCTTTTCCTCCATTTCTTCCAGTCTGACACAGAGTTTTGGGATAAAATGCAAGCAGAATGGGAAGAAATGGCTCGCAGAAACTGGATTTCGGAGAACCAGGAAGCACCAGGGCAAGTCACCATCTCAACCATTGAGAAGGTAACACCAAGTTTTTTATTGCAGTACATCCTCCCTATGCGACTTTGAGATGAGCCTCAGCTATCCCAGGGAACCCAAGGAAACTCTTTGGACACAGAAGCTGATTTTACCCAAAAGAGCTCATCCTCTTTAATTGCCTGTTAGTGGGGCAGATTTAGAAGACTTTACCACAGTGAGAATCTGTTTAGGCTTGCACACTGCCTGCATTCAGCTGAAAGGATCACAAAGCAAACTGCTGGATTATGGGCACTTTTGAAAACAGGAACTTAAGGAAAAACACCAAATAAAACTACCTGGGCTGGCACATTCAAACACTGTTGAAGATAAGAGTTATGGAGATTCTGTCTCTCTTCTTCATTCCTTCCACTCCATATTTTAATATGATTTCTATTATGGAGCTGATATTAGTACACACTTTTCACACTGCAGTGACAAGAGAAAAGGACAAAACTTAAAGGAATACTAAAATAAACTCAGGTGCTTGCAACACTGTTCTGTATCTGGAAGGTTAATTGAAGATTTCAGGATTTTAACTGAGCAGCCATGAGGTTGTGAGCACTGAAGGGACTCAGCTGCTTGGTGTGTGTATTTTACCATCAGATTGGATGTCCTGGGCTCAGAGGTTCAGTTCTGCTGTTAGTGCAGGCACTGTGAGTTGTTGACACTACCTTTGATGGAGAGCCCAGCCTAAGTACCAGTAAGTATAACTTCAGAGCTAAAGTAAAAATAAAGAGAGTCAAAACATAAATGTCCAGTGATGTGACTTTTTGCACTTTCTGTCATTGAAATTCCACGGGGCAGCTTGTGCCATTTCCACAGAACAAAGGTTGTTTACATCCAGTTGGAAAATGGTGAGTCATTGCATTTTTTAGACTTGTCATTCCCTGCAACTTGTTGTTCATCACGGGTCCATTATCTCTCTTCTCCAGGGTTATTATTTCCACACTGAGAATCCCTTCAAAGACTGGCCTGGTGCTTTTGAGGAAGGACTGAAAAAAATGAAAGAAGGTGACCTGCCTGTTACAATCTTATACCTGGAGGCTGCAATTCTACAGGAGCCCAACGATGCAGAGGTATTCACTGCTGTGCCTTGTACTGGCAAAGGAAAAGGGAACTCCCATTAGCCTGGAATGATGGAATGAATTCTGGGCTCAAGCCTTTGCTAGTCATGACTGACTGAAACATTGGATTCTAAAGGTTGTGAATTAGTGTATGCCTTTAAATAGATAAAAATGAGTTCTTCATAGAATGAGAATCTGATTTTGAAATACTGTTGCTTGAAATATTTCAAACCTTCCCTTCATACCCTGATGTTTCCAAACTATCTTGTAAACACCACTATTGAAAAGATGATTTAACAAGACTGTTGAAAAAACTTACTAAAGTTATATCAATTTCTTCAATGCTGCTGTTTTCAATGAGTTTATATTTAAAGTCTGTTTTTTGTGAATTAAAAATATTTGTGCTGTAAGTATCTAGGGCTCTTTGAATCTACTGCTACATTAAATTAAACAGCATATTTCAAAAAAGCAGAGAATCCCAAACTCCCTAGAACCCCCTAATATATATATAATATACAACTTAATAATACTTCTTCTCTATTTTCCATAAAATGGTAGCAAAATTTAAAATGTACAGCAACTCAAATTTAAGAAATCAGCATGTGATCATACACTGACAGAATACCCATGCATTCATTGACTATAAATATTTATTAGGCCCAAAGATATTCAGAACTGCATTGATTGGGACTGTTGGTGTGCACACTGTAGAAAAATCTGTGGTTAGTGCTGGACAGATCTGCTGCTTTTCCTCACCTTTGTGATTAACAGTGATATTAGTTGTAACTCTGTTTGCAGTTGGATGTATTTAACAAACTAAATGATGATTATTTTTGCAGGCCTGGCAGTTCCTGGGTATAACACAGGCAGAAAATGAAAATGAGCAGGCAGCCATCGTGGCCCTCCAAAGGTAGATGGAGATCAGTCCTGAATCTGGGGTCTGATGAGTGCTGGTTAATGGAGACCTGGGGATATTTAGTACCATTCCTATCTTGGAATGTGAAGCATTTATTTAGCTGAGTAGAGCATTGACACAGATATGGAAACTCCCAGTGACTTCAGAGGGATGACTAGTGATTAATATTTCTGTTTTATTAAATAAGTGCAATATTTCATGGAGTAATTTAAGTACATGAACAAAAGAAAACTTACATGGCCTAATAAATATGAGTTAGGCATGATGCAAATGAAGTGCCTTTTTTATATTCCATCCACTTGGCATATTTTCTGTAGTCTGTCCTTTAATGAAGAGGTTTTCTTAATTGGAGTGAGCTCCCTTCAGCTGCTGAATGCTAAACTGCCAAGATTTTTAGGTTGATAGAGATGTGAAGATCACAGAACTCTTGTACATGAAATGTGAGCCCCAAAATATCAGCATCATTGTTATTATCTTTCTGTAATTGGTTTTTGTGTTTCCATTTGATTCAATTGCATCAGCACTGTTAACCATGAAGTTATTTCACCTAGGGATACTCAAACTTATTTATATGTCACTTATTAGCTTACCTGGATAGAAATCCAAGGGGTTGCCTGATGTAGGGGCTTACTCATCCCAAGTTTTCAAAAGAGCAACAGTGATGATTGTGATTTTCCTCATATTGATTATTTTGGAACAATTCAAGCATTGTGCTTGGCTGCAGAAATATCTCAATATATTTTTTATTTTCTGCCTAGGTGCTTGGAACTGCAGCCAAACAACCTAAAAGCTCTAATGGCCCTGGCTGTGAGTTACACCAACACTGGCCATCAACAAGAAGCCTATCAAGCCCTGAGAAACTGGATAAAGCAAAATCCAAAATACAAGTATATAGTGAGAAGCAAAAAAGGGTCCCCAGCACTTACCAGGAGGATGTCTAAGACAGCAGATGAAAGGTAATTGCAGTGGAAATCCTCATGGTGGAAATTTTAGTGATATCCCTAGGACTGGGGATGCCTGCTGTGTCCCCTTGCTCTGTAGAAGTCCAGCCTGTTCCCTGTGATGGAAGAACATGTCTCTAACAGCAGGAGAGGGAAACCAACAGAGAACATTTGGTTTAATGACTGAAGGCTTTATCTTTTATGCCATCCCTGGAAGTTAAAAAAAACCTAAAAAACAAAAAAGCAAAAAAACAGTTAAAAAAGGATGCTTCTCTTCAAATCCCATCACTTTCCTCTGTCCCTGTCTCCTGCTTCAGTATTCCCACGTCCTGCAACTTCATCCTTCAGCTGCTTCCACATCCATACTAAGCCTTTATCCAGCTCTACCTGTGTGTGTTCTTCCTACTGTTCACCATTTTTCCCATATCCCAGCCCAGCCACTAGAATCCAGGAATGAGCCATTTTGCAGTGCAACGTGGCTTCAGTCCACTGAGAATATTGAGAGGTGGCATCTGCCTGTTTAAAAGCTGTTCTGGTTCTAACAAAGAGACAACACAGCCATTTGATTTGTCCTCAGCCATTTTAAATAACAAAACAATTCATGGGTTGGCAGCCCTTCGTCATGATTTCATGAGGTCAATAAACAAGTACCTCTGGACTGTGAGATGCATAATGAAGTCATTAAAGGCATAAACATGATTTACAGAACTTGGGCTATCTCACTGCCTGTCATTTTGAAGACAGGCCTTATGTTTTACCCTTATCACTTACAAGTCCTGGGTTGACAAGATAATTTCATATGAGCAAAAATAAAATATGCAAGTTCTGCTTAATTGCTAAGCATGTTATTCTACTTTGGCTTCATCCTGCTGACATCTGGTGCTGTCAGTAGAAAGGTTTCAAGAAGCTACAGTGGGCACAGAAGTCTTATGTTAGGCATCTTTCTTCGAGGGTCTTGGCTGGTCCCTTATCTATTCTTCTTAAGAATGGTACTCTTTTTGCCACTAAAGAATTCTTTTATGTCCAAGAAACTCATCTAATTTGAATAGTTTTAAAAAACCTTCATGTCCTCCCACTTGGGTTCATGGCTGTACTTTGACTTCATTTCATAGATGAACTTTTTTTGTTTCAGATGTGAGTTTACAACAGCACCCTGATGTAAACCCCTGCCATGATGAAGAAGCTCCTTTACAAATTTTAGGAGTACAACACTTCTGATAAATCCACTACAAGAATTTTCATTTCCAGCTATGCAATCAACATTGAAATATTTGTAGATAACTGTATGATGGGTCTTTAATTATTTTTCACCCTTGTCTAGCTCATTACTTGAAGAAGTAAAGGACTTGTACCTGGAGGCTGCTCACCAGAATGGTGATATGATAGATCCTGACCTGCAGACGGGACTCGGGGTTCTTTTTCACCTGAATGGAGAATTTAACAGAGCAATAGATGCATTTACTGCTGCTTTAACTGTTCGACCAGAGGTACATTTTATACTTTTACATTTTAAAAAATTTAGTTTTACAGGCCATTTCCTTTCTCCTGTCTGGATCAGGCTATTATTAATGAGATGTCACTTCTGCCATTAAAATTTTAAGACCTGAAATAGAAATGTTAATTACAAGACAGTCCTGTTTAGAAGCAGATTTATGCATGTCCAATTCCTACCTGTGTGCTGATTAATGGTATTAGATATATAAATTTGCCTGTGATCACGAGTCAGAACCTCACATTCCTTGTCAATTAAGATACAATACTATTATTTTCTGCAGACCTCCTTCCTTTGCAAGCAAAATGAGATATTATGTCTGGTTTTTGACACCTACAGTAGAAAACTCCTTTTCTCACCAGGACTATACGTTATGGAACCGCCTTGGGGCAACCTTGGCAAACGGGGATCGCAGCGAAGAAGCTGTGGAGGCCTACACACGAGCTTTGGAAATACAACCTGGCTTCATCAGGTCCAGATACAACTTGGGGATAAGCTGCATCAACCTAGGGGCATACAGGTGAGTGTGAAAAATGTGTAAACAGAAAGTCAGGCATCACAAGTGCCAAGTGAAGATTCATTTTCAAGCTGGAGGTATCTAAGAAAAAAAGAATGTAGCTACATAATCTCAGCTACTGTAAAATGTTGTCATAACTTTTCACAAAGGACTAAAAAGCATTTTTTTTAGCTCTAAGTGCAAATACTTTTACAATCAGTGGGATTGTTCTCTCATTTAAACTTAGTCCTGTGCTTCAGAGCTTTTGTAAAAGAAAATACAAGAGCGTGTCTTTAAAAGCAAAACTTCAGTTAAACTGCTTCAAGTAGTTCATGCCATTAAAAACGCTTGCAGTCCATCCTTCAGGAATGAAGGTGATATTCCAGGGTCCCAGCTGTCAGGTTAACACAGGGAAGATGAACGGGAGTGTTGCTGCAATGAGGACAGTACCCCCAAATGTTTGGTCAGCCTGAGTTCTGCGTTACCAAAAGCCATGCCCTCCTGCTTAATGAAAATCAAACAAGAACACACAAAGAGACTGATGAACTGCATTGTAAAATAATGTATTTGAGCCTGGCATGGAACTTTAGAAAGTTTGCCTGTAGTTGTTAAGCAAATTATATTGTTTGCTTCTTTCTTCTTCTTCCCTACAGAGAGGCTGTCAGCAATTTCCTCACTGCTCTCAGTTTGCAAAGAAAAAGCAGGAATCAACAGCAGGTTCCCCACCCTGCACTATCAGGCAATATTTGGGCAGCACTTCGGATTGCTCTGTCTATGATGGACCAGCCAGAACTATTTCAAGCTGCCAACGTGGGTGATCTAGACATTCTCTTAAGAGCTTTTAATCTAGAGCCGTAATAAAAAGGATACAAAAATTGATTAAATTGTATTAGAAAACAGAGAACTTTTTTATTACTCATCCCCAAATGACCACATTTTCCAAAAGATCATGACTGTAGATCAGTAGGGGAATTCTTTCAGACATTATTCATAAAGGAAAAGTTCAAAAGCACAAAAATAGTGTAAATAAATTCAAACTCAAAGGATTGAAATGAGCTGTGGCTAATCTGACAAAACCCTGAACTAGATGAAAGAGCAATTTCTGAAGAATTTTCATCCCATGCAAGCTATATCTCTCTATATACATACAGCTGTAAAAAGAAAAGTATCTTAAGAAGAAACCTAGATAATGGTTATTGCACATTAGAATGGCAAGCAGTGCATCCAAGGAACCTGCTTAGTAGCTCATTGCACTGTGCTGACACCACTTTGCCCCACAGTGGGGATTCCCTATCCTTTGGTTTCTTTGATGAAAAATCTTCTCAAGGTCCATTTTTAACACAGCTCTGAAAATAGATGCATGTAAAAAGAATGTGTTTGGTTTTGAATATATTCATTAGCCAGCAATCAATTTTTTTCTTCCAAAGGTACCTTGAGTAATTTGGGCCCAGTTCTGCAGGCTCATAAGCCATGTGCAATGTCAAGAGGAACATTGTCCATGGAGGGCTATGGGATGAGGCCAGGTACATTTGTGGAAGCCAAGTGTTGCCAGCAGAAGGGGCAATTTGCACTGGAATTGCAGCTGTTCAAACCAGCTGTCCTTGATCTCGGACAGTCTGAAGGAGCTCATGGCAGGGTCTGCACCTTTCTGTGTACTTATGCACTTTAATCTTTTTGTAAAATAGTGCTATGCTTCTATTTTAGTTACCAACCACGGAATGTACAGGATGGCCTTGTTGGCAGAGAGGACCAAATATCATTTCCTGAAATGTAACGAGAGGGTTTTCAATATTCTTATGTTTAAAAATGCAAATACTGTATAAACTGCATTAACAACTAGAAAGATTATTATATGCATCCATCAGGTAGAACACATATACATGCATGTGCATGCACATACATGTTGTATGCAAATGATGTCATTTCAGAACATAATAAGCTACAGGTCTTTATTGCAAATGAAGAAAAATCTTCACAGGAGTTACTGCCTGCAGACCATGCTTGAGGGAAAACCTTCCCTGAAGAAATTGGTCTATATAATGCTTGTAGGATTGAGACCAAGGCTTGATGGTTGTCTCCATGACCTCCATGATACCAGAGAAAATCCTTAGATAACACCAGTATGTGTAGCTACTTGCAGATGTGTGTATAAACACACCATCTTAATTTTCCCTGGTTGGATGAATGGGGAGCAGTGTTGGGGCAGTACCAATCCCTGATGAATGGATTGATTCAGCTACAATCAAACACATTTAGCTCAGGGTGAATGCATCAATCAAAGAGGGAAGAGAAATTTTTAGGAGGTGATTTTCAGTTGCTGGTATTTTAAATATTTTTCCTGAATAGTGAGAGATAAAAAGTGTAATGATATGTGTGGATCTGTGGTCAGGAATTCAATGTGCAGAGTAGCTACTGGAATGTGTTAAAGTGGGACAAATAGCAGATTTCCTATAAACAACATTAAAAGAAAAATCCAGCTCAGAGGGATAAAAAAAGAAATCCAACTGCACAGATCACAGAGAAAGATGCTCTGTGGGAGTTGGACAGTTTCACCAGTACAAACCTAAAGTTTCTTGCAGCTGTCTGTTATTTTGAGACACCACTTAAAGGAAAATTCCATGTAAGGCAGCGTAATCACTGCATCTAATCTCCATCTATAGGTTGTTAAATTAAAATAATTGTCATCAGAAAAATAAAAGGCTTATCCCTCACTCTCTCCCACAGAATAGAGATGCTGAAACAGCTACAGAATTTTTTTAAGAGTGTTTTATTAATTCATTGTTTACACATGTATTCCTGTTTATCTATCAGGTGTTTCATAACTGATTCCTGCAGCTTTCTCTAAGGATGGGGCTGCCTGGGAATGTCACTTTAGCTAAGTGGGCTGCTGTATGCATATCTGCTGACAACAGTTTGCTCTTTTGCTTTGACAGCGATGTGTGATGACAGCTCTTTATTGATAAGGCAGAGCAGAAGGTGCAGTGCAATTGAATCTGGGAAGTGATAAGAGAGAAGGGAGGCAGCTTTGAGAAGAGGCTGTAAAGCAAAGGCATATGTGCTTAGATTTTGCTTGATGCCCTGCCATCACACAAGTTCTTCTAGAATATCCTTTGTGCTGTGGTGTAGGATAATCAGTGCTAACCCAGAGGAATTAGCTGTTCAGGGACATTATTTTCATAGCTTCCAAATTAAAAATTAAAAAAAATAAATAAAAAGTTATTGACTTCTCAGAGTCAGAATGACAAGGGTTATTTGATTCTCATGGCAGTTCACTAAACATCTTTTCCAGCCTGTACATGAGTAACACAGAAATTGTTAGGAAGGCCTAATGCAAGTCCAAGCCTCTCCAAAAAGAACAGACTGAGTAGGTAGCTTTTGATTTATCCTGGGATACACTTCTCAAAACTACATTTATCTGCTGAGATATGTCCACACCCATGGGACTGGCACGAGTTGTGTGTACAACCTTGAGACAACTCACCAGGGCTGAACTCTGCCTTCCCAGGGGAGGCTCAGCCCCCGGCCCATCTCAGCTCTGCTGTACAGGACATGGGCTACAAAGCCTGTCCAAAGAGGTGCACAGCCTTGGAGATTATCCCAGCTGCTCTCTCCTGTTGTAGGTAGCCTATGGCCAGTCAACCACGTGGCACTGACCGAGGCACTGGGAAAGGCTAAAGCAGGGCAGGCTGATAGGGACAGTGACACATCTCACACACTCCTGGCCTGGTCAGTGTGGGAGAGTGGCTGGAGACTGAGGTCACCTCACTCTAACAGGTCAGGCCCAGCAACTCTTGGGACTTCTGGGAACTTGCTTAGGATCCTGGGCTTTATCATGCTCTGTTAGCCCCCTCCGCCGAGCACTGCCAGTGCAGCAGACGGGATTAGATACAGCTTTGAGCTGACCTCCTCTTGGCGTTCCTTAAATATTCAGGGCAAGTTTGTCTTCTTGCCTGGAACAGCAAGAGGAAACATGTGAGGAGGCTGCAGCATATTAACAACCTGAATAGAAAATTCATCTACTTCTGCTTCTAACCAAGCATGAGGTGGGATAAATAAGGCGGGTGCTGAACAGTAGCAGATTGAGCCTGAGAGTGAGAGACAGCAAATCTGGGTCCTGTTCTCAGCACTCCCTGGGAGCTCGACCCAGTCAAAGCCTCCTGCCATCCCTGACTTGCCCAGGTATGCAAGGAAGGAAGACGGGAAATAGCATTCCTTGCACTACCTGGGAGCAGGGCGGTGTCACTGTCTCACACTGCAGGGGCGAGGGCACCACTCGGCAGGGTAGGAAGGCAACACAAACACGAGGTGGCTCAGGTCTAGGGAAGCAGTTTCACATCCTGACTATCAATTTCAGCAGAGGAGAGACTCAGACATTTCAGGGTGCTGTACAGCATCTATGAGGTGAGGCTCAATTAGAGTGCTGCAATGGTGTATCACCATGTCCCACCCCTGTTGTCCTTTCTTGTTACTCCTCTTTTTCCAGAGGTGATTTATCACTGCCAGGTAACTGATTCTAAGTTTTTGAATCTTTTTTTTTTTCTATTTTATATTTCATGCAATTAAAAAAATGTTTTCCTAACCCCAGCTTGGGACTGTCCTCGTCCTCTGCAAAGCTTTAGGAATACTTGTGACCTAGAAGCCTGATCTATCAAGCTGCTGAACACTGTAAGCCTGGGGTCTGCACAAGAGTGCTCAGCACTTTGCAGGATCAGCTCCCATGCAAGTATTCCCAGGAGAGGGCTGGCTCTGGTACCACTGCACAGGTTGAACAGGCAATCACAGGGATTGTTTTGGGAGTGAGGCTTTGCAATGAAGGCAAAAGGCTCATTTCTGGCTGACCTCTTTAAACTGAGGAGCCTCGTGGCCGCAGACTGGTTTATGTCAGCTTGAAGAACCGATTTGACTTTTAGGCAGACACATAAACATATCTGTATCTAGTGGTAATTTCTTATGATCTGATAAATCACTGCACTTGTAAAAACACCGAGGGGGAGGTTCAAATGACACAAAACCTCACACAACAATAATGCATGCAACTACATTAACCAGTAACCACTATGCAATATTAACCCCGAGCATGCAGCAATGCTACCTGAGCATGTGTTTACAGAATGCATGCAGAAGGCTCACACATAGGGTATTCTTAAACTGTTGATTCATATCATCTGTGGAATATTTTAAAAGTCCTTTGCATCTGCCAAACTCAAATCTGAGTTGTTCATATTATCTGGAACAGGCTAGACCAAATGCAGAGCCCTTTTAAAATCCCATCCTTAGAATTCACTTTGTGTTGTGGGTTTCACGTTTGCTTCAAGTGTTTAATTAATAACAGACATCTGTAGTAACAGCTTTTGCAGACATGTTTTAGTACCCTCTCCAGAATTAAAAAGCTAAATCTTCACAGCTTTCACAGTGAAGCTGGGTTGTTTGGATTTTCATATTTTCATCTCTAGTCTCAACCACAGAACATCCAGGTATCCTAGGAATATCCACAGAGCACAGGCCTCCATGGCAGAAATAACAACTGCTGCCATGACTAGCAGAGCCAAAGCCTGAGGCCTAAATCAGTGTCTGTTGGAGCCAGTGAGAAATGGAGCAAAGCATAAATTGGTTGTAGATCTCTTTTGCCCAAACATGCATCTGCAAAATGAGACATATTAGTTATTTTCGCATGAATTACCTGCACAGTTGAAAAAATGTGATTTCTGGTCACCAGTGTTGTCAGCTTAGCAGTCTGTACAGTGAATTTATGTAATAAATGTTAATAATATACCAAGTATTCACAAAAATGGTAAGACAAAATGCACTGCACGTTGTGAAAAAAAAAATGGTGGATATGCAATACAGTATTATCTACTATTCAAACCTTACCTAGGCTAGAATCAGATTCCTTCATTATGGTTCTACTGGTTTTTGGACTGGTGAAATAAATCAGAGAACAGGAGTGCCATGCATGAAGACATCACTGACACTTTGAACAAACGCAGGCAAAACGAAAAACAGGCATGTCAGAGAATCCATGGGAAGTTTCAGAGCCTCAGCCCACAAAGTAACAAGTATTAGACAAGGGAAAGA
>NW_008236696.1:3349716-3374906 GCF_000691975.1 Corvus brachyrhynchos | reverse complement strand
GGAAAGAGACAGAAGGAATCTAAATTTTCCTAAAATATGCTGTAACTTTACAAATGCTTGCAATATGTGACAGCCCATTGAGCAAGCTTGCATGGTCAAGACTTGATGTGCTTTGATCTCTTTTCCCCTTCTACATTTACAGAATGCCATCAACATTGGCTAAACCTTTAATTTAAATAGCCTTTTTAATATCAGTAAGCTATTGTAAATTCAGAAAAATTTAAAAAATTTATAAATATATTTTATATATCAGAGTATAACATATCTAGAGTAAAATAAAACTATATAGTTTTGAGAGGCATTCTGTGTGGCTTCTTCTATATGCTGTAAACTGTTTGAAAACCTTTGCAATCTTGCATCAGTTCTTTTGGCTTTATTTTTAAGCCAACATAGAGGAAAGAAGTGATTATAGGGTTGGCAGATACTTTCACCTGGGCCATCTGAAGAGCCCTGCTGCTGCACACACTTCCAGTGCTCCCTGAACTCCTGGTGTCCGTGGGGAAGTGCAGGGGCAGGGCTTGGCAGCGCTGCCGAGGTGGGAGCTCAGCCCGACACCTGAATGTTTACATTCCCTTCCAAAGGCTCATATTGACCCAGATTAAGAATCTGAATGTAAGAACATACGGGGTAAAAGATCCGTTTCTTACTACAGGTAACTCTGCTTCTGTATGCTTAGTGCATTATCAGCTGTGTATAATATCAAACACAGACCCATAGTTTACTGATGCTTTAATTTGGTGTTTCCCTGCACTGCTGTTTAAAATAATCTATTTCCTCAAAAAAGAATGATGTGCATACTGGATGTGTTAAATTTATTAAGGTCATAGATGACTATTTGCAGAGCACCACACTTAATGTAGTATTTTTGTACTGTAATGGAAGCATGCCTTCCTTGGGTTCTTTTCCACATATTAAATTGTATTTATTTACCTGTATTTATAACTGTGCAATTTTTAAATATGTTTTAAAAATAAACTTTGTCTGTGGCTTCAAATATTTCAAAATCTCTTTTCAACTTGAAAATGGTCTTGACTTCAATTATGTGAACTGAAAGAAGGGATCTAAGTCTCCAACTGAAAGGATTTTTTCAATGTCTTCTATCCTATTGTTTACAAAGTGAACATACTTCTCTGCTAAAAAGCTAAGTCCAAAAGATGCTTTTGTTCTCATTTTTCCTAAATTCATTGTTACTCTGAGGCAGAGTTATTTTTAGAATTGATTTTTATTTTGGCATGTTGATCAATTATACTTACAACTGGAATTTATACCAGCTGAGGCCTGGCCCAAAGGGTTCTGTACATACAGCCCATATGAGGAAAAATAGGAAAAAAGTAGATAAGCATTTGTTCTGAAGACCATGCAATAATTAAAACAGAAGCAGTAATACCACAAAACAGCTTTTATGAAAACCAAAGCCAAGATGCAGTGACTGAAATCACTACTCAAGCAATTTCCCAAATACCACCGTAGGAGTTGGCTCTCAGCGCTTTTCAGTTCTGTCTTTCATGGGATGAGGTGAAAGTGCTGACAAGGATGATGTCATTCCTACTCTGTGTTTTTGCTGTGAGACACCAACATAAGCACAGACATGAGGGACAAAAATTTCTGTGTGCTGCTGTGGACAGAAAAGCTGACAGCCAGTGAGGGGCTGTGACAGTGACAGCACAGGGCTACAGAAAAAGCAGGACTCTCTCCATGGACATGTGGGCTGCTCCAGAAAAACAAACAGAAGCCACAGCTTGCCTGCAGAAGGAAAGCTCTGTCAGAAAAACCAACTGTCTGCCCATGGCTTTATCCAGAACCTTCCACCAGGGAACAAAAGGGAACAGACACTGAAACCCTTAGGTTAGGATGAAATTAATTGTGGGGTCTTGACACTGGTGTGTTTTGCTGGCAGATGTTAAGGTTAGGTTAGTCCTTTTTGCTCAAACACACTGATAAAGCAGCAGCAGGAAAATCCTTTAGCTGTGTGCTCCATAGGGAACCCAGACCAGGAACATAGCACTGCTATCCTAAAGCCAAAGACAGTGGGAGAAAAGCATCAGTACCAAATCAACATAAAAAACTGCTCAAAATCACTGGTAAAGACATCTGAAAACATAATCGCCCCCTCCAAACAGCTGTCAGTCATGCAGTAACTGTATGCAATAATTTTATGGCATTTGTCTTCCACCATGGCTGTCAGTGCTTCTCTTTTTCAGGTTAAGCTTGTAGGACACCTGAGGGACACAAAGGTGCTACTTCCCACTTCAGTGAGGGGGAGCAGAGGGTGGTAACTTGTCAGTTATCCAATACTGCCTCCCACAAACAGTCTGCAAAAGCTAGCAGGCACAGGAAATTCCTGGAAATTCTGAACAGAGCCCATTAGCTTGTACAGGGAGCCACTCTCCCACCTCTTCCAGTTGCCACAAGTGGTGTGAACAGTGTGTCGAGTTGCCATGGTCACAAAGGATATCTGTGATAGGAGAGAAATCAAAACAGATCATTAAGTTTAGACCTCAGAAGCCGAACCATCTCTACATTTCTTATCATTCAACACATCACATGTCCTCTACTTCTATGCCAAGAAGTGTCACTGAGCCCAGCAGCTTTACCTCTTACGTCTCCTCCAGCTGCTGGTCCTGTAATCCTGTGATAAAAAGTTGTCATCCCTCAGTCTTCTTTTTCAGCCTACTCTTGCATCTACCAGAGTCCCAATAGTCACATTTCTATGTGAAGTCCTTACACATGAGGAAAACAGACTTCTCCTTTACTGAGCAGCAGAAGAAATTTCTAAGTGAGTATGAGGAATTACAGACTGTGATAAAGCAGAAATTTGGGGTGAAATGACAGCACTATTCCACACAAACATTGCCAACTCTTGTGATCAAAGAACATCAACAGGTCTAAAAGTTAAAAACAAACAAACCAATCTAACTTAAGACCTGTTTTCTATTTTTTGCCATGTTGTATAACCACTCAGGGCTCGGGGATTTTATTTTTTTAAATCCACAGACATGCCAGGAGTCACAAGAAATCGAGACTCTCACAAACCTCTCTGTTCCCTATGCAGGGTTTTTTCAAGTAAAACACCAAATGTTACCACAAAGAGTGAGAGGCAGCATCAAAACACATTCTGTCTATTCCTCTTCAGTTCAGACAGGAATAAAGAAGCAAGAATCCACACAGTCACCAGATGTGAGAATATTTCTTTTTAATTTAAAACAGTTGCAACAATGTCATTCACAGCCTTTCTCATCTCAGACGAATACTCTCCAGAAAGTTAACAGTGCTTCAAGCAAACAACTCTGAATGGTGCAAAGTAAACCAGGACAGACATTTCCAGGATACAACAGTAAAACCACTGAAGAGTGAGTAGAAATCAGACACCAATCTCAGCCATTAAGGTAGGAAGGGTGACAGGGAAAACAATAAAATGTCCAGTTACATATTTTGCATAGACTTCCAATGCATGAAAACAGCAAAGAGGATAAAAATGGCTGCTGCCAGGATGGAGAACAACAGGAATCAATTGGAGAGGTTTCTAAAGAAATCTAATGAGTTCTGGATGCATCCACTCTCTGAATGTGTGTTGTGACCTGGTGGAGGCTGCCTGAGTCAAAGAACTGGGCTGATGTTGGTTTCACTTACACCAAAGTCAGTCAGAGTTAACGGCACTGAACCCAGTAGAGTTACAAGTGATTGGAGTTCAGGAACATCTACATTTGTTTTAAAACCACAGCTCTGAATAAATTATTTTTTATCCTAATTATACTTTAGCTAGGAAGATTAAATAGGAGTTTGTGTCTACATGTGTTTTGGAGACTGGAGATTGTATCTCAGAATGAGGAGTCTACTGGATCCAGCATGCTGCCAGGAATGAGAGCAGAAGAGGAAATCAAGGAAAAGTTGATTCGTTTTTCTTCCTTCCTATCTCCTAACCTAAATGTATTATACAAAAAAGTAAAAATAAGTCTGAGAAATAAGAGCATTATTTACTGCCAGCTCCTGGCTTGCCATAATTCTCAGGTTAGATTGTCTCAAATAGCTCACAGTGATTATTTTTCCTCCATTCCTTTTTGTCAAGAAGCTCCCAGCTCACCAAGCCCCCAGCAGCTCCTCCAGCACCCAGACACAGGGAGTGTGCCCAGGCTGTGCCCTCAGACCTGGCCTGGCACGATTCAGCACATTCAGATTGTAGCAGGCACAGCCTGGAAGATCAATCTTCTGTTCAGTACAGTCTGTTTGAGTGGGCTTCTGCAATGCTGAAGTTTAAAAAAAACCAAAACCCACCAAAACTCCTCTCCCCCACATTAGGCTGAGGAGTCAGGAGTTAACATCCTGCTTCTCCAGGTTCATGATGCTCTTCACATAAAACCCATCACAAAAGGGAGACGACTTAACCAGTCACTTGAAAAAAGGAGGGAGGTCACTGTTTTGGGAGAGAATAAAGTAGTTCCTCAAGCACCTGACTGAAGAACTTCTAACATATTTTTAACTGCTAAATTTTAGAAAACCTGTAATCCTTTCCCTAAACTGCTCCCTGCACTCCTGACTAACTTTGGTTTGGGCAGGCAAAACACAGAAGGGATGAACAGAAAAGAACTCCAGGATCTGAGCTGCTCCAATTCACTCACCACAGCCAGCCAAGGGCCCTCCCCTTTCAACCACCACTTCCAGTTTATCACCTTCCAAGTGTGCCTCCCGAGACCAGGCAGCCCCACCACTGGGATGCACCAATTAGTTTGTGAGATTCCAGCTCCATCCTTGATCCTAGGAGACCAGCCATGCTTCCAGCTGGATAATGAACATGGCAGTTACTCTGTTGGCCTTTATTTACCCAACATTTCTAAATAAAAAGGCGGCAGCCACCAGATCTTGGTAGTTTATAGATAGCCCTTAAAGTTCACGAGGCAAGGGGGAAGCTGTTGCGTTGAATTTCCTTGGAATATACTTGGGAATTTAAAAAAAAATTTAAAAACTAAAGGAAGGGGGTAAAAAAAGGCCTTTTCTCCTTTTTCTACTGCCAGAATTTAAAAAACCACAGATACATAGAAGTTTTGCTCTTTCACTTTAAATAGAAGATGTATCACTGCATAATTCGCTGATCCCATTTTCAAACCTGCCACTTTCTGGTGAAGTCCTCAAATATTCAAATTCTGGAAGAAGGAAAGAAATTACTGGCAGCTTTTATTTCATCCAGAACTAGTGGCTCAATAATTACAAGGCAGCTGAATCTCACAGGGGCCACTTATTAATGTTCTAGGACACTGCACTAATGTGTCAATAAGAGCACTAAGTGCAGGGAGCTTTCCCAGCAAGTACACACCTTTACACTCTACAGAATTATTGCACTGGAATTTCTCTCACAGTATTTTAAGATCAAAACCTGATTAAAATATCAACAGTGTTTTTTGGCTCTGTGTGAGGCTTTATGACCAGAGGGAGGATTATTTTTCCCCAGACACTGCGAAAAACTAAAATGCCCTTCTCGTAACCAGGTGTTTGATTTGGGCTCTCTTCTGTAGTGTGGAGCTGCCTGAATTTTGCTATTAAACTTGCAAGCACTAACTGCATAGAAAATGTAATGACACCACTCTGGCTCTTCTGCACTCTGCAAAAAGGGATATTTTTTTTTCTTTTTTTTTGACTGCTGCAATTTATTTTGAAGGCTTGGTAACATTGTACAAGGCAACTCCAGCAACAGCTCCTAAGCAGTGTCCAACACTCTGAACCTTTGGGTTTGCTCTTTTTTCAGAATCATGAAAGGTTTTGCACTCACCATTGTAATTTTTCTACAATGAGTGTTTTCAAATATAATTTTAAAATCCACATATGTATTCTCACCTGTGGAAAACACTTAAATAACACAAAAAAAAAAAAAAAAAAAAAAGACAGAAAAGCCCAGCCCCTGCCTACCCACCCCATCATCCCTGCCAGAGATATCAAACACCTTTTAGAAGGTGTCTCTTGAAGAGATCAGATTATTGGTGCATTTGCAAGTTTAAAGAAACTGGAAATACCAGTTCAAGGGGTTTTTTTGTTGTTTGTTTTTTGTTCTTGTTGGTTGTTGGTGTTTTGGTTTGGTTTTTTAAGGGAGGGAGAGAGGGGTAAATCAATAAATCAGCAAATTTACTAAGCAATTTCCTCCACTCAGATATGAAAGTCAGTATTTAAGCAATCTTAGCAGAAAGCAGGATTGCACCGCGAGTACTTTGTCAGGAAGTTGATTTCAGATGGCATATGAGTGGTCTAGATACAAATTTCCCTGACATAAATATAATGGGACATTAAATCCTTCTTCACCACCCCCATAAGAAAACAAAATTTAAATAATACCCTTGCCTTTCCTGAGGGTGTGCATTTAATTTCATAGTCAGAAATTCTGCTGCTTTTAGCCATCTGTAATCCTGAATCTGTTGGAAGAACTTGCAAAATAAACATTCAAGTAAAGATGAAGAGACCTATGTCTGCAAAAATAAAATTTCTCTTTGGCAAAAAATGTACAGGGCACTGACAGGAGATTGCTCCTGTCTCCATTAGTCTCTTAGGCTTATGCATGGAAAAGTGAAATCAAGACACTGTACCACTGAATTCCAACAGATACAACTTCAGCTGCCTTTTCTCACTGCACTGAAAATAATCTCTGAAACAAGACATTCTGCTTTGAAGAACAGCCACAAACCCCCTCCTTTCAAATGATTTCTCTGAGTGGTCTGGACTCTGGATGGAAACACTGGCTCCCAAAGACACAAAGATTTGTTTGTGGTCTTCAAAGGATGCACGGACAGAACAGGCAGGAGCTGGGCTGAACTGGGCTATTTTTGCTCAACACTGAAGCTTCCATATTCTCCACACACTAGCTGCAAACTCCACCAGAAATCCATGTGGCCTGTAAGGTGTATAAATTTAAAACAATGTCCTATAGAGCACCTAATAGAAATCTTCCGTCTAACACTTAAGGCGGCATCAAATGATTGTTTTTAAATACACTATAAACATCCCATGTTTTCCTTTGCTTTTTGGCAGTCCAAGGGTTAGGGGTCTTTTTTTGGGTTTAGATTTTTATTGTACGCTTTTTTGGGCAGGTTAAAAAGGCTTATGGCTTCTTAAGGCCAGGTGATAGATTTGAGGCCTAACTTGGTATCCTGTGGTAAAAGTAAATGTAGCCCAGGTCTTTGGGAGGTCGTTCTGAGGCACAGACTCTAAGGTCGTTGTAGATCACCCATCTGAAAGGAAAACAGGATTGATTACATTCCATGTGTATAAAAATCATCACAGGTTCTCAGACCCAAACTTCAAAGAGCTTAAAATCTAAAATTAGGCACTGCAACAAGAACAAAGGATCAGAGAAACAGCCGAACCAGGTTTACTGGCAGAGTCAGGAATTGAAAAGGAGGAGGGATGTGCAGAGGCATGTGTAGTTACAGCCCAAATGAAGGAAAATCAGGGATTCCCAATGTCAAATAATGTGAGCATATAAAACATCACAGCCAAGATCAGCACCACAGTACCAGCAACACCAGTATCAGCCCATAGTCCCACAGGTTTCTATTGATGGGCAACAAAGGGAAGTTGGGGAGAGCTCAGACAAACTACAGCAGATACAGAACCAATGCCCCAAACTGAGCAGAGATTTGGAATGGCAAGCACAGGAGAGCCAGTGGTACATTTCACCACAGACTTCGGTGGGATCAGAACTGACTCATCATATCTGTGACAATTTTCATTTTTTTGGTGGGAAACCTACAGATGGCAACAGCCTGTGTTGTCTGCCATGAGCATGCCCTGCTCTGTACAGATGCTTCAAATCAAACATTTGCTCATGCCATGTGTCTCTCTCAGCTGCACTCACCTTCCTTCCTTTCTGAGATGACAAACGTAGTGGCCACTCATTGTGGATGTTCCCATGTGGCTGATGAACCCAAACAGCTCATATCCTGTTTTAAGAAACATAAATGGCACCCTGAGTCCTTTACTGCTAACACTGCAGTATATGACTCCAGGGGAAATGTTCTTTCTAATACTGGAGAAGCAGCTAAGCACTCCTAGCTCAGACTCTGCATCCCCAAACTCAGTTTCTGTTAACACTGCAGCATGTTCCAAATTTAACTAGTGGTCAGATTCACTGTCAAACATCAAATCAATCCAAATCAAACTCACACAGACCTGTGCACATACAGCAGGGCTGTGATCACAGCCCCTACTAGGAAAAAAACTAGCAGATTCATTCCCAATTCACAGAGAGCACCACAGAAAGTGCCAAACAGGGAGTTCATTCTGCACACAAATTAGCTATGCCTATACGTGTGATCACAGACCCCCTATAAATCAAGACAACCCAGAAGTTTGTATTTCAGCAGCCCATAAAAGAGAGGACAGGAAAGAAAGCTCTTCCTTTAACACAAGGACAATTTTTGTGCTTAAAGTCTCTGGAGAACTCAGCACTGGTTCTTGATCCCCACCCATTCATGCCATTCACCCAAATTAGCACTAAAAGGAAAAGGGTACCTTCTTTCACGATATTGCATAAGGACGTGGGCCTGGATTTTGGTGGAGAGGGCTTTCTGGAGCTATTTTACAGAATCATGTTGATTATCAGGATTTCAGGCTCTCAGTAAAGGGTCTCAGTCTATAAAGGCTAAGTACCACAAAAAATAATTATTCCAAGTTTGGGGCTTTTGTTAACCTAACGATAATCAATGTTTCCCATGTCTCCAAAAGACTTAAGGTTGGTATTTTTAATGTAACAGTAGCAACCACAGACAGAGAAATCAAATTGTCTGTTAATTTTTTTCCTAAGACCTTTACATTCAAGATCAGAGGTATAAGTTTAGAACATACTACAGTCATTAGAACTGGGCACCAAAGACCCTTCAAAAAGCTTTCTGATATCCTTAGCACCGCCACCGAGCTTTGTACTCCAGTGCTGTGACACCCCCAGGAGGTTCTTTGCCTACTTCTCAACTTTGCCTGCTGTACATTAGCCCCATCTTGTGGTTTATTTAGCAGCAGTATGACAGAGAATCTCAACCAAAAAAAACAAAACACGCAGGCAGTGACTATACCTGTCGTATTGTGAATAAGGAACTTGGTTAAAGGGATTATCAAACTGCCCAGCAGACCACAGGAGGACAGAAACTCAGGTGGTCTGTAACAGCAGTGATGTCTGTAGGATGCTCAGCCTCTGAAAATTTAAACATTCTAGCTTTTCTTTGTCTTTTTATCTTATAGCAACAGAACAAAAAGTAAACCTAGGCCAGGAGAGGCTTATATGCTCTAGTAGCAAGGAACTTTGGACTTGGGTTATTCAGTGAGTCCAAGGAAAGAGTTTCCTGAGCAAATATGGCCCACAGAACTCAGCAGCCCACAGAGCTGGATTCAGCCCCAGAAAGAAGACTGGAAGTAAATTGTCTGGATCATATCCAAGAAACCCCACAATAACTACTTTCTAAACAGGAAGGAGCTCTATGAATGTGGTGGGTGTGAGGCAACAAAATGACAACCAGGTCTAAGCTGAAGCAGAACTTACTTCCAGGCCCATCTTTGATCCTGGGTCCCTCTGACCCTGTCTCTGCAAGGATATTGGCATTAGCATTGTTCTCCATATCCATCGTGTCCAAAGCAGGGTCACTCTCTTCCTCAGGGTCAGGGTGGCTGAAGATCCACTCCAGTGCACGCTCCAAGTTATTGTTCTGCCAGTCAAACAATCAAAAGGGCAGCCTTTAATATACTCTCTATCATCATGTTGCCACTCATCAGCCTTTGAACAGTGTAAGGATCGTGTTAACAGCACTTAAAACTTGTAAGATACCTCTGTCTCCCTGGAAAATAGTATTCAGCAAACAGACTGCAAAAGCTTGACAGATGGAAAAGAAATAATCCCACAGCTAAGGCCCACTGCCTCATGTTCTCATCTTGCAGACACACAGTATCTAAGCATCCAGGTTATTTTTCAACAGGTAGTAAAAGCAGGCAAGTTTTCTTCACTGTCTTCCACACTTCAACATTCCAGTGAAACACACAAACCACCTTCCCCAACCCAGAGAAGTCAGGCATCCCACACTTTGCCAGGATAGTTCCAGGCCCATCATCCACTAACTGGATTTTTAGACACATTTCCAAGGCATCTGAGCACATGCATGCACAAAGCACAGAACATGAAACAAAACCCCAGTGCTACCAATAACCCACAAACTCACTGTTGCCTTCAGTGCCTGAATCGCTAGATTCCTTTGGAATCCCATGGAAATGATAATTGCAACCATCTCTTCAGGAGGCTGGTTATCTAGCCCTACAGCTCCTAAAGCAGCTGCCCCACTGGAAGCAACTTCTCCAAATGCAGGTATGACCAATGGCTCAGCAAAGTCTGGAACAAACAAACATTCATCAGTTCCTTCTTTTGCCTCACTGAACTGGAAAGTCAAAAACAAACACAAACAAACAACACACACACCTGAAAAGCAGTCCTGAAATCAACGTAAGTTCATTTCACTGGCATCTAAATTCAGACTTAGATGTGTGAAAAGCCTTAAAAACAACAAAATGAATGGGCACTCTACAAAATATACAGGTCCACATGCTCATACTGAGCAGACTGGAATAACTTGGCATGTTGCAGAAGTGAAACTGCAGGAAAGCAGCAAAGATTGGTATGGAAGCAATGACAGAACCAGGATAATAGACAACCCAGTGCATGGACGTAAAATGAACTGACTCCATATCTGAAAATGTCAGCTAAGTCCAAGTGAAACTCATTCCCCATTTACACAAGCAACACAAAAGCCCATGGTGAAGCATGAATTCAACCAAATCTGGAGTTTTCTGGCAAGGGAGTACTCAGGTGCACTCAGTGCTGAATCATGAGTCCAAACTTCGCATGGATGAAAACACAGGAAGTGGAGAACATCTAGCAGCCCTGTCCATCACTAGACAGCCCAAGTATGGCATGAATGCTCCAGCCTGAGCTAGAGAAGGCTGATATGGAAGAAAAGCATCCAGACCACAGGATTCTTTGTACTTACACTTGGTCCCAAGTCAGCTTCCCCCTTAGCAGCACGGACCTAGCCAAAGGGTGGAAACAGAGCTGGCCCACACCAGTGGTGAGGACAGGACTTCTGGTGTAGCTTAGTTTGTTGTCTTCTTCTAGGCAGAGGATACCACATAATGGTCAAGATCTGCACATCCCAGGAGCAGCTTAGGAAAATTCACTCACACCTCCAGGTTTCCCAGGTGGGGAAGGGGGGGCCGTTGTTTCTCTGTCACACATTATAAAATTTCTACTGACTGCCAAAATCCACAACCAGGAGCTGAGTTTAACTTACACCTTCCAGTCACTGACCTGGTTCTTCCATGTGTGCAATGATCCAGTTGAAAGCAACTTCAGCACCCAGGTTGCCCGTGTAGTACACAGCCTTCCGACATGCTTCCAAAGGAAAGCCCATCTCTGCCAGCTGCATAACTGAGGACTCATCAATATCTAGGGCTACAAGAAAGGACCTTCTAAAATATGAAAGTCGAATTTCATCCATTGTATAATATTTTTTATCGTTACTCATGGTGCCATGTATTACAGTACATATTGCTTGGATTTGGTTTAGTACTTCAATAAACCCACAGTCATCAGAAAACAGCCTTGTACAAACCATTACAGTAGTTGTTCTGGACTTACTGATAATCTTTTGTCTTAGTAGAGACATAGATGCCCACATATGTCATTAAGTCTTGATGAATTCCTATGGGACTTTATTTATTTTAAAAAACCTCAGCAGTGGATTTCAAGGGGTAAGGAAGTCAGGTGCTGAGCTCAGCTAGAGATGGCAGCCAAAACCAAGCATCTCTCAGAGGCAGGATCTTGCAGGTTTGAGAAACAACAGGTGCCAGATCTGGCAGCCTCTGAATGACAGTGTCTGACAGCTTTACATGAGGTCAGAGTCCAGAGGGAGCCAGGATCAAGTGGTTGTGACCCCCAGAACTGCAAGAACCTCCTGGGGAGCAGCAGGTAGAGGAGCAGCTCATATTCTGGCTACACTGACTCCTTAAGAGAGTCCTGCACACATGGAAGTAAACATTGAACAAGCACTGAAATCAGCTTTTGCTTGTGAGCATGCAGGGCAAGGCTTCCTGCATCTCTGTGAGGACAGAGAAGCCATTAGCTAAGCAAAAGCATAACAATATTTTAAGCAGTAGAAAAATGAGATACGTACACTCCACGAAATGGTTCGTCATGCGATCTGAAAATTAACAATGGAAAAAAAACAGGACTTCTATGAAGGTTAAGTAGATCCATATGGGTAAAACAATTCCATATTTTTAAACTCACAGAAATATTTGACCTCATGGAGACAGGGCAGTTTCATCCTTACTTCCCTGATGTTTTTGCCATGAATTAGAGCAGGGATGTTTCTGCTCAGTAGTTTTTTTCCATAACTCAGCTCAGAGCAAAGTGTCACTGGTACTATAAACCAGTAGGAAATAAAGCTGATGGCTGACCTAAGCAAGAATCTGTTAAAAATAAAGTACCATCACCCATGAATTTACACTAAAACTAGGTCAGTCCATTCAGCAAGACAGTAAGAAGGAACAGGCCTTTGTGAGGAACTTATATAGATAAGGGATGAAATTAAAACCTTTAGAGAATTGAATTCTGTCATGTCCTTGCTCTGCACACAATTTCAGGTAGTAGCTGTCTTTCACATGCATACAGCATGGTATTATGCCACCACTATCATAAATATCCAAGCAAATGGGGCAATCATGTCATGAGAGCAGTTGCATTACTGGCTTCATATTAAATGCTGAGGCAGTCAAACTTCAGTCATCTGGAGGAAAGTGTAACCACCTGGGTCTAAGGTCACGCCATAAAAACATGATTTTACTTGCTACAAACCATTTTATTCTCCAGGGAAACCCAGGGAATAAAGAAGGAGGATATTTAATATTCTTTTTTCTGAACTTTAGCATAAAAAAACCAGTACTTAAGGAAAAGAAAACGCAGCATAGCATGTTAATCACTCCTCTTTCTTTCTGCTCTACAAATACTATAGTAAGCTGTTTGCCATCATCTCCTTGAGACAGAGCTTTTTTCAATGGGCTGTGCAGCCCATGTACATGCAAAGAGGACTGTGCATGCAGGCACAGCTGCTAGGGCCTAACAATTCTTGTATTTTAAAAATGAATAAAATTTAGAGTCTTACTCAATGCCTGGAAAGCTGTTATCTTAAACTGTAGTCTTTTGTGTCTTAAGTATTGTTGTACAGGGCTGGACCTGGGAAGTGCACAGTGACTTTACTGCAAGGGAGTCATGGGCACGCACTGAAGGTTCAAGGAGAGAGTCAAGGACAACAACATCAACTATCAAACCTCTTAGGGAAAGGTGTCCCTACCCATGGCAAGGGGGTTGGAACTAGATGATCTTTAAGATCCCTTCCAACCCAAAACAGTCTGTGATTCTACAATAAATCCCGAAAACAGAAAAGCTGGAAGAACTAGGGTTGTCCAGTAGGGAGAAAAAAAGGCTGTGGGGTGTTGTAGAATCTTCAATTACAGAAATACAGAGCTGTTTTTTTGTTCATAGCTCCAAATGGTGAAGATTAAAGATGATCCCTGTGTACTAAGAGGAAAGGGGAGAACAAGTCAGTAAATACCTTTTGGGTCATCAGGAATGACAATGGGAGGAGCAATGTCTGGGAGTTCCTCTTCTCCTGGCTGGAGCCCCCTGGCCCGAAGGTGGCTGATATCCAGGAAATCTGGCATGTCTATAGAAACATCTACAAAAGCAGAGAAATGAGCTAAGCTTCTGCAGCCAGCAAAACAACCTTATGGTGCAACCTACCCCTTCAGAGAGGGAACTCTGGTACTCAAGGTACAAGAACAGCAAAAGAGTTCTTGGTGAAATTTGGAACGCTAAAGCACAATTTAACTAGCTCAGATGACATGAAACTGTGTTTTTGCTGCACAGACCTGATGGATTGGTTTACTTTGTTGCAAAAGGAAAGAAGATTCAATTAGGATCTTCACAGTACAACCTTAAAGACTTGAGTCAGGTCCTCATTATAGTGTGCACATCTTATTGATTATCTTGGCTAGAAAGGTAAATAAAACAAGTACATACCAAGCTTTTTGGGTATCCAGTCAAGGCCAAAAGTGAATTTCTTTATCTGCACCACTAAGTACTCAGGAAATGAAGCAAAACGGGAAGTCCTGGGACGAACAAGAAACACAACTCATTGAAATCAGGCAACACAATCCCCAGCAGCACCAATCTCAGTACCTCATGCACACTGAGTGAGATATTGACACACAGGACCCAACCCTACAAGCATTTAAAGTTCAAGCTCTCAACTACCAGACTGCATCAACTCTTGGAGTCTGACCACTGAGAACAACTTATTTCCTGCTCAACTCATCATTACAACTCTTGCAAGGCATGATCTGCACATCACATTGATGAACCCCATCACTAATGTGATGCCAGAGCTCTGTGGCATTTGTGTGTTTCTCTCTGCACCATGTCCAGGAAACAAGATAAGCAAAGTTTCTAATGGGCAGCCAGACACACACTTACTTAACTCCTGCAGATTTTGCTTGAAGGGCACTGCTCCAAAAATCCTCTACATTGCTTGGTTCAGAAAAGGCCTGCAGACATGCACTAAATGGGATCTTGGCACGGACCAGCTCTGGCAGAGGTCTCCTTGCAGCTTCTGCTTCTCGCCTCTTCAATTCATAGGCAATTAATTCATCTGAGAAATACACACAACACTAGCTAATGAACATTGTCATGGTTATATGTTCCTCAGCAGGCCTATTTTTGCAAGTTTTAGAAATGCAAAAATCTACTTAGCAATGAAAGGTTTACATGCTTTTAACTAGACATCAAATCTTTTTGTCTGCACTGGGGTCAGGAGCTACACTTAGAACATCTCTGTTTGAAGGTTTTTGTTCATGGTGAAAAGGCAGAACTAGAAATACCAGGCAACAGGCAATGAAAACTTTGCCATGACAGCCAAAATTCTGTGTGAACAGTAACACCACCTACCCACTTTATCAGAGCTTAATATGAGTTGGAAAGTTATTGCTGTCTATCTGTGTCATCTGACTTTTTAGACAGGCCAAGATTATGTATGATCTTGTCTTGACACTGGCAAGCTGAGCAGTGCCATATGGTAAATTCACAAACTAATCTGTCTCCTGAGTCATTACCTGGAAATAACATGTTCTTTTATAAGCAACAGAGTCATCACTGAAACTGGTGAACAAAGAATGCAAAGTTCTCCTAAACTTCTTGTCCAATGTAAGGAGTTGTGGGCTAGGTAAAAACTAGGTAGAAATTCTCTGCCTTGTGGGATTTCATCTTGTGGGATTTCATAGGATCTCATCAAACAAGCAAAATAGATCCTTCTGGTTTTATGTCGCTGTTGTACCGGGGACGGCGAGAAGACTGACACAGAGTTCAAGTCCAGGATAAAATGGGACTATTTAATTAATTACAATCTCATTTATACAACTTGGTTTACAAGAATGTCTAAGGCTATTGGTCACTTGACCATCCAGCTCTCAGAGTGATTGGCTGAATGCTATGACACCCATTTCAAAATATTTTCTTCAGTGTACCATAACAAGACTGTGCATAACAAGTTTGCACCAGTGAGATAAAGTCTCGGTTTACGAAAACCTCTACACTGTTTTCAGCTAGCTTGCGTGAGAAAGGAAAACTTCACAGCATGCTGGAAAGCTGGAAAATTTCTCTGCTGAAAGCTTTTCAGTATCCACAGTTTTAAAATATTTTAAATGTTCAGATTATGTAGGAAATCAGAGGCACATCTCCCTTCGTGTTTCTGCGATGTCCCATTCACTTCTATCTCAAGCATACATTTATTATGCTACTCCGAAAGGCTCTTCACCACTGATTGCAGGGCAACCACAACTTGTCAGTGCCTCCCTCCTGCTCCAAGTCTTCAAACCTCCTGGACCATTTTCTCCTTCAAAAATAAGTGTGCTTTTCACAGGCATGAAAAAACACTCCTGTTTATTAAATCAACATCCAACACTGCATCCTCTGTTCCTCCTCCCATAAAGCCCAGAACATCCAAATTCTGTGTTTTGGATTTATAGATGACAAACTATCTTATACCCTGTTCTCTATCACCATATTAGATCTTATAATCTGCTGCTAAAGAACAGAAAGTAGATTTGGGGTTTTGGTAGTTTTGTTTTGCTTTTTTTTGGGTGTGTTTTTAAAAGCTATTCATTAGTATGTTCGGTTCCTTTTTTACAATGAAGAAGTTTTCACAAACTGTTTCACTGTCCAGGACAAAGCAGATTCAGTGCTGGTGGGGATCTCTGGGCACAGTGTGGCACATTCTAGGGTCAAACAGAGCAGTTTGTTCCTTTACCTTTGTTTGTTGCTGCCTCCATGGCCACAGGTAACTGCATGATGTAGTCCACCCTCTCCGTGTAGCGCACCTTCCTGGACTGGCAGCACTGCGTGCGCTCCTCCACCAGGAACCGGAAAACATCACTGGGGTTTTCTGAACCCACAGGGTTCCTCTGAAAGGAATATTAGACCAAATCACTTCTGTGGCGATCATCAAAATGGTCAGAAAACCCCAAGGCTGCTGGTTGTTTTAAGGCAAGCACGAAGATACTGATCTGGCAGCTCGGCTCACACTGGATTGGATGCAGAGCTGTGGCACTCAATAGAGAGAAAACCACTGAAGTCCACAATTTCTGCATCCACAGCAGCATCTTTCTACACATAGGAACTTGCAGGGTATGTACCCAAAGAACGTGACTGAGTGAAGGCAAACAGAAGAAGGTAGGAAGGTGGCAAGTTACAGTAAAGACAGAAAGCTCAGATAAATAACATGGAGCATCCTCTCAGCAAACAGAGGAGCTCCTACCCCTCTGAATATGTACTGAAACAGAACAAGCAACTTGTAATCCATTATCTAGATGGGAATGTCATGCAAATAATATACCTCCTCTTTGTTGTTCATGTTAATGTCTGTTATCAGGCAAGAAACAGAAAAGTGTCTTCTAACCACCCTATAATCAGTACATGCATTAAGGTATGTGGAACATTATGCATACAAATGTGAGTAACTTCATCTAGAGACTGAACACATGAATAAACACCCTCGATTCTTGGGGAAAATGGGAAAACGAGGGAGGAAGGGTAGACAAGAAATGCTTTACATCAAAACTGCATGTATTTGTATATTTCTTTTCAGAAAGACAGCATTAAAATTCACAGTATGATTCCTTTACACACAGCACTGAGCTGGAGCTTGGTGGAACTAAAGCTTTGTACAGGAATACTCAACTGACAAATAGCCACTCTGCTTTCAGCAGGGAAATCCCTCCTTCCATGATTCAATGCCATACAGCTGGGATTTGTAAAACAGCCGGACAGGGTAATTAATTTGCTCCCAACAATTATATATATTTGGAACAATAACAATAATAATCATAATACCCAATCCATTAATATTCCATGACAGACTGTAATATGGTAAACAAGAACAGCAATTTAAAAGGTCACATATGTTTATAAAACTTATAGCCTGTACAGTGATGCTGCTTGACCTCTTTATATTTTTTAGCAGCAGCACTGGCCCTGTTCATGGTCATGCAAGAGTCTGAAGTAAAGAAGAGGAAGAATTTAAAAAGCAAATGTTTCTAAAACAAAATACATTTAAATTAGTCCCATCTTCTACGTATCTAAGGCTAAAAATAGTGCAAGTAAAAAATGAGCTGCTCATGTAACAGTTTTGCCTTCATTGTCTAATATAACCAGAAAAAGAAGCAGTAATTCAGATTTTCTCACCTCTACTAGATTTATAAGATGTAGGAAAAATTCCTGTGCGTCTTGTTGTCTATTAGAAGAAAATTCTGGGTGGCCTTTGCTTATAAAAGCCTTGAACATTCGGGGAGATATTCCATTGTGTTGAGGCTAAATAAAAGAGAGAAAAGCTTTTACAAAGGGATTTTTATTCAATCATGGACCAAATATCTCGAAGTTACTCCACTAGATCTATCTGTGGCCCATTTCTGGCACTGGAGGAATGATAGGTTCCATTTCACCTAGTTTCCCGTTGTAATAAAAATGGGAAGAGTCCTGAAACATGATTTGGGTGGTTTAAAATATGTTTTATGGCTTAGTTCCTACAGCACTCACTCTACCTGTCCTTTGGCATTTGGCATTTTAAAGAGATTACTGGAGATTTTTAAAGGCTAGTAGTTTTCAGAAAGGCTGAAAGCCTACATTGTTTTATAACATTTGATATTGCTTTCAGAACCCTGTGCCAGAACGTTGAAGCACTTTGGTGTATCAGCTGGCAGCTTTCCTCAGGGCAAAACCTTTCCAGAGAGCTGTACAGACTCAAGCAGAGAACAACTAATGTGTGCAGCATGCGTTCCCAGGTGGGTTGTTAAGAGCAGACATGAATTCGCAATTTGCAGGTGTTGGTCATGTTGAAAAACCGTAACTTACTGCCTTTGGCCATTCAGTTACACCAGGAGGAAACTGCCCTAAATTAGAAAACCTCCAGCTTCCAAGAGAGTCCTAGTTTTGACTTTCTAATCCTTTATACCACTCTAAGAACCTCCCCAACCATTCCAGATCCTCAAGACAACACTAGCTATTACGCCTTTTAAATAACATTTTTGAAGGGATCATAATCTTTTACTCAGATTTACTCAGAATGGTGCCCTCCCCATTCATGAAACCAAATAATTTTCTAGACAATCCAAGCAAAAGTATAACCTTTAGGAGCTCTCAGAGGCTGTCAAAAACTCAGCCAATCTCATTCCTTACTACACTTACACTATCATATGAATATAAAAATAGAAAAAGCAGCATGAAATGGTGCATATAAAAAACACACTAGAAGAGCAAATTTTTTTTCTTCGTTTTACCAGGGTACAGTATTCCCAGACCCACTGAAATCAGAAGCAGATTCTCAGTTTTAATGCTTTTTCAATTTTTGGCAATACACCACCAACCACATTAGGCCAAGATGAACCTTAAAGGCCCCCATCAAGAGACAGAGTCTCAGTATTGCTTGCACCAAGAGATGTTCTAGGGATTTCTGCATCCTGGGTTATGTATTGCTTCAGTGTCCTCAACTGCCTTCCATCAAAAGTAGGACTGGGGAGAGAAATGCATAAAGCAGCTCACATTACAACATCCCAGGCTTCTTCCTATGCCAGAAGCAAGAATGTGGCACACTTGCCCTGCTGTATAATGAAGTGAGTTTGGATTCAAGCTTTGCTTCCACCTATACACTTTGTACTCAGCCACTCCAGCAGGAAGAACAGAAACATGCCATGTGTGACAGTCTGCAAAAGAGGACTGAATCCTGCAATCTCACCTCAAGGACAAAAAAAAGGGAAAAAAAAAACCAAACAACACAACAGAAGAAATGTTAAGCAGAAAATCAAGTCCTGGCTGTTGACCTTTTAGGCATTCAGCCTTTTCTTAATCCTAAAGTAGGTCCAAGAAAAATGCTGCCATTTCCAGGCTAAACTTCTGCGGTGAAAAATTTCAAGTCCACAGCACCATGAATATTTACAGAATACCTGGCATACTTTCCCCCTCAACAGTTGCAAAACAGTTTAGCTAAATATAGATTGTGCTGGACCACTGCAGATCTCTTGTGAATGCTTTTACAGCCAACAACTCCCCAAAACTTTGGATGAATTCCAAAGGCTCAGAAAGATTGAGAACTTCTTTGCATGTAGAAAGGGGAAAAAATAAAGGAATAAAAGTAAAATGAATAATTAATATTATAGACACAAAGCAGAAGCTCTTAAAAAACATTTAAGACCCAAACCGCTATGCAAACAAAAAAAAAGTATCCTCAACCTGAAAAAACCACAGATTTGTATTCCAAGAGTGAAGGAATAGATAAAATATCTATACCTGATTTTTTTTATACAAGCAACAAAAGCTGTAAAGTCTGTTTCAAATCCTAATATATGCTATGAATTGCCTGATAAGGAAGTCATTTCTTGTATGTAACTTCAGCTTCATTAAACTGAACTAATGAAGACAAGTACTGTTAAATGCCAGTAAATGCCTACCACAATCTGACAGAGTTTTACACCATCTGTCATCAAAAAGTTCTCAATATCTCATCTAATAGTGGCTGCTGAGCTAAACATGTAGGTGCAGCTTTATTCCAAGGACTCAGATCCCTGAACTTCCAGCACAGTATTTTCCAGTCACAATCCTGCATGTGTTTAGAAAAGCAGGTCATATGGACATATGGAGTTTGCTGAAATCTGTCCCACTATTCCTTTGTTCCAGTGGAGTGCTGATTAGTCTTGAACTTTATTTGATGGGAACAAGCAGGATTCATTTGCTGTTCCAAAACAGTGAATAGCCACCGTACAAAGCAATTACTCAGGAGACACAGGACTTCCAGATCATGCAAACTACTCTGTCCCAGATGCTCCATCTGTCCAAAATCTTATTGGCATTCTGATTTCAGGAGAAATTCCTATGTCAATAATTGATAGATGAAGGTAGATGAAAATATCTATTTCCATGGCAACCACCACCATCCCTCTGTGGCAGAAGCATGCATTACTTCAGTGGCTCTGCATTGGCTCCTCCATCTCCATGAAAGCCTCCAGCATAACCTAATCTTGCATTATCTAGACAGCTTCTCCTGAAATCAAGTGGAATATTATCAGACACTTCCTGGAAACAATTCTTTAGCTCCTTCTACTTCTTTCTGAAATTTAAAGAGGATTTAGAAGTTTGCTTCTAGGACTCTCTGGATAACTTTTTTGTTGCTGTTCCTCAGAGAAGATAAGCATTGGTTGCAAGTTCTGTGAACACTTGCACTCACACTGGAGCAGCAGAATACTTTATCAGCAGAACCAATGCTCGCTTTGATGCGCTGCACAAATAGTGCCTGACTAATTTATCCCTGACTTAGTATCCTGCACATTCCACCTTGCTAAGCATCCCATCCATGCTGGATCCACACGTGTTCCTCAATGCCCAGCACCTGTTCCCTTTCCTCAGGGTATCACTTTTACCTAGTTACCAGGCTGTACAAACTCAGGCAAATACCTTGTGTTCTTCTTTCATCACCTGCTCAATAAGCTCAGATTTCATGGGAGGCTTAGAGTATTGGCCTGAAAGGAGGCCGTGTCCCAATTTAGCCCTGTAAGGAAGAAAGTGGTGGGGAGGAAACAAATATGTGAGAAAAACAGAAAAGAAGACTTATTTCAAGCAAAAAAAAAAAAGTTTACTGCTTTTGACTCCTTGATGAGCCATCATTACAACTGCAACTAAGTGGTCAAATCTTCTCATTCTCCCTGTGCCATATCTCACTTCTGAGCTCATGAAAAGGTGTTCTTTTGCTCTGCCATTAAATCATTTAGATCCTATTTAACCTGACCAAGTAAATAACTGAGAAATGTCACTTACATCTGAGTGTTGAAATCTTGTGTTGGATCAAGAGGGGAGTAGTCAAATATTCGTGGAAGGTTTCCCACATACCTGGGCAGCAAGAACAAAGCAGAAACATTCAAATATTGCAGCTTAGTGATTCAATCTATCCCCAATGAGTGCTTCTATCATGCAAAAATAATAGTAAAGAAATTAAGAAATGGACATTGAGGTTTTACTTGGAAGCTTCTAGCTATAAAGAATATGGCTGTGTTGTTCATTTGGAATTTACATTCTATTCCTTAATCTTGCAAAAGCTGCAGGATGGTGTTGGTCAAAACCTCAGAGCTGAGTTGAGAACCAGTGTACTTTCTACTCCCAACCAACATAACCAAGTAAATTCAGGTTTGTATCAGGACCAAAATATGTAAAAAGAATGTTTCTATTGAGTTTCACAGGAGAAACAATTCTGACAACAAACACTGAGGGAAACGTTGTTCTAACCAGCCTGTTGGAAAGTGAAGCATTCAGCAGCACTCTCTGAGCATTGCTGCCCTTGAGCACAGGAAGAAATGGGCTGGGTAGGTATGGTCATGGTGCTGGGCCCTCTCTCTTCAAAGATCTCCACTGTTTTGATGACACTAAGTCCTCCAGGAAACGCCCAGGACCATGCTGTGGAAAATGATCTTCCTTAATAAAGTCCATTTTGATATTTTTCAACAGTGGAGGTAGAAGAGCTGGCACTCAATGAATCTACAGACTGTGCTCTATGTGGCTAACAAAGAAAATAAACAAAAGTTTTCTCCCTCTTCTTCTCCAGAAAGTAATTTCTAACATGAAAACCTGGGAGGCTTTCCAAAATCTAAAAGCTTCACTTCCAGCACATACTGCTGCTTTGGAAGGAAAGGGCACTCAGAATTTTATTTCAAACCATGGACTGTCCTATATAAAAAGGCTTCTCTCCTCGGAGTGATGCATTCAGTTTTGATCATTCAAGACTATTTCATATTTTTCTGTTGTGCTTTTGTCCTTTTACTCTCAATTATTAAGTGAAAGAATAAATTTACACTACTCTTTCCACTATTTTTTTAAAATTTAATTAAAATATGGCTTGGATAGTTTCCCCCCTTAGCCAGACCCGCATGCAACAGGTGCACTGTTTTTCATTAGCATGAATCAGTATTAATGGTTGTGCCACTTTTTGGCACAAATCACACAGGAGCAGCAGAATGACTCCTGCAGCGATACTGGCATGGGCCAGTACAAACCCCCTAATGTGATACTGATGATACCCAGGGAAATGGAGATATCTGCATCTGTATAGAGAAAGGAGAGAGTGAGACATCAAATTTACAAGGTGGCATATGATTTCCCAGCACTGAAGTTGAGACAGCAAGTTTTTATTTCGAAGGCAGATTGGGTTTTGTGTTCCAGCCTTTTCCAGAACAGACCAAAACAATCACTAAATCCTCCAAGAAGCTGCTGAACTGAATGGAAGAGACCTGTCTGCAGGTGAGACAAAAACTGAATTACCATTTTTCCTAGAAAAACAATAAATTGATGAATGCAGCAGGTAGTGACAAGAACTAGTTTGGAGCTACTTACGCTCGCTGGAACTCTGGGATGCTGAAAATGGCTTGCATGACAGCATTGAGGTAGCAGCTATTTCCCAGGTTCTTCATGCCAGTGTATCCTGGGCCATACATGGGCTTGAGTTTCACGCCAGCTTCCTGAATCACTTCCCATTCTGAGACTCTTGGCTTTATGTCATTATCTCTTAGCCCATTCTCTGTCTGAAAGCAACGAGATTTTCTTTTTAGTCTCTTTAACTTCTGCCGTAATTATGTTGCTGTCACCATCACCACCAACTTTGTGAGCTATACTCCAAAAAATGAAGAGCCAAATCAATGGGCAAGGCAAGGTAAATCCTGCATGTAGGGGAAGATGAGGGTCAGAAAGCCAGCAGTTTGCTCCTCCAATACAGCCTTAGCTCTTTAGCACAGGCCCCTGGTTCTTCAAATGCTCCCTGGTGTGACCTCAATCCCAGCTGGGAGCTTCACTTCTCTCAGGCCTGTGACCTCAAGCCTCAGCATCAAACACTGCATTTTTTTTCAGGTTTCCTATTCCATTTGTAATGGCCATGAATAGCTGCTGCTGTAGAAGCTGTTCCTAACAAACAAACCACATGAAAAGCTACAGATCCAAGGGCTCTTCCCTTCTTTCAAATGGTAAAAGCCCATAATTTGTGACACTGAAGTTTCTCCCCTCTAACACTCAGCCTTCAGCCTGTAGGTGTGGGTCACTACTGTGTCATTTACTGCTGGCACTACTCTGTCACTTCTCAAAGAATTGTACAGACCAAACACCAGAGGTGAAACCTCTGCAACAGCTAAGACTAAGTTTTTGAGGTTGCTGAGTAAAACAGGCTTTCCAGAAATATTTGGATAAAAGAAACTTCTTATTCATGGTACTGGCAAGGACATTAGTATACCAAAAATTTTATTAGTACCACGAAGAGTTTTGAAAACACAGTTTAACTCTTCTCTATCATTTCAATTATTATCAGTTTTCTCACCCCTTGGACAATTAAATGCACTTAAGCAGCAGCAGATTTGTTCCTTTTTAACAGTTTTCATGTTCTCAGGTAGTCATACTAGGTTCTATGCTTGAGTAAAAAAACCCAGAAAACAACAAACCAAATCAAACAAAAAATCCAACACAACCACAAAAAAACCTACCTGCCTTTGTAAAAATATCCTATTCTGATTTCTTACATCATTTAAACAGAACTGGAACCAACATCCACTAAGACACAAGTTATTAAATGTACTTCTTCACTAATACAGACACACACAGAGAACCCTTTTTTCCCCAGTCCTTTTCTAGCATTTCACACCTTAGACCATGCTGTTTTCTAGACTTGAGAGAATGCATTTTTCTCATTTTCTAATGTTTTTATTGACAAAATCTAAACTGAAATTTACCTAAAGAACTTTCAGCCTCTTTTTAACTTATCCATTATTTAGCTTCCTTTTGCTTATTACTTATATCTGTTTACACATGCAATAGGCTTCCCTTCACTCACTGTCATTAAGTACTCTAGACATTCTTCTCAAATTGGATGAGGTTTTTCATCTTGAAGACAAATGCTACATGACCCAGGAAAAGTGCAAAATGAAAACTAAAGACCACAAGGTACCTCTTTCAGAAGGTAACTTCTGGATTTGAGAGCAAAGATTTACCCAGAACTCAGACAATAAACCCCAAATTAGCTGGCTGAACTTTACAAAGCTGAATACTGTCATAACAGTCTGAAGGAATCACAAATAAGCTTCAGGTGTCATTCTTCTCCTGTTTCTCTCCCACCCCTAAGTGAATAAACAAGTGAGCAACAAGCTAAATAAAAGATCCATTTCCTACCACTTGCATCTGCAGCATATCAATTCCAAAGTGTGCCAAATGTTTTGCTATATGTGGATCTAAAACCGGCTCCTCTTCATCAAAGGAATAGACATCTACAAAAGCAGAGAGAAACCAGTGAGGCCCAGTATCAAATGTTATCCCTTCTCTTTGTTTACCAACACTGCATTCCCAGTGCAGGGCTGCCTATACAAAATGCCTTGTTCATATTCTCCAAGTTTGGTTCTGGCCAGCAGAGAAGTGCACAGATACCCACATAGCTCAGTCAATATATTAACAGAATAGCTTTAAGCACTCTCCTCAGAAGAAATTATATGCCTCCACAGTATTAAAACCTAAAAATATTTATAGGGATCATAGTATTTCTCCTCCCCCAAATAACAAA
>NW_008236696.1:3327469-3349668 GCF_000691975.1 Corvus brachyrhynchos | reverse complement strand
GGGAAAGCAAGGAACAGGGTATGCAAAGTTCTCAGATATGTGGCCACTCCACATTTTGAACATGATAAAAAGAGATTATGAATTTTTGTAGAGCTACTAGATACAGACAGACACATTAAAGCTGTGAGTATATCAGCCCAACTCACTATTGCCAACAGTATTTTAATTTTTAGTACAGTTTAAGAAATCCACTTATGCCCTTTTCACACAGAGATACAGGGAGAACAGAGGAATTCTTTATTAGAATAAAGAGAGGTTTTTTGGATTACACACCACTGGATTGGACTTCTAAGATTAATCTAACCTTGTGGTTAGGGAGAAAGGCTGATTTTCTGAGTGAGATGTCTTGCTTTATTGTTTGGAAGATCTACATTTCAGTTCTCTATGATAGGCCCTTAATGGCCTTAAGTAAAAGCCCATAAACATTCTGGGAGGGCAAAGTTCAGACTGTGAAGGGAAGAAGTATGTCTAATGATGATATTTTCAATATGAAACCAAGTTTAATAAATCCAAAAGAAGGACAAAAAAATTGAGAGTAAAAATGTTCTTTTCTAGAGTTTACCTAGCGAGTCCTATAATGACACTGAGTTCAGAGCAGGTTTCACCTACTTGAACAAAAAACAATAAAGCTGCAAGCATCATAAAGGGATAGAAGTGATAAGACATGCCCTTGTAAGACTTGAACAGGCCTTCCATCTTTTCTCTGCTCAGGTCTCTACCTCTGTAGTAAATGACTGCTTTGGTGTCTCCTCATACCAAAATCCAGAACCCCTGTGCCAGTCTCCCTGCATTTCTCTCAGGCAAGTTTCCCTCGTGCCCAGCAGTTTCTCACAGTGACCTTGCTCCATAAGACCAGATCTAGGCTGACAGAGAAAGCTTAGCCAGGAGAAAGGAACAGAAACAAACTCAGGAGGAGATAGCAGGAACACTGATAAAGGCTGTTCACAGCACAAATATCACTTCTGAGAGGTCCTTACCCTGGCCTCTCCTGGCAGCTGCAGACCCTGGCTCTAACTCAGCCCATTCCCTTTAACAAAAGGCATTCTCCTTGAAGTCTGCTAGTACCAAACCCACACTGAAACAACACACTGAAGGTTAGCCAAGAACTCAAAGACTAACTTTTAACATTGACCAGCCCTATGGAAAACCTCTCAGAGCAGGGAGCTGTGCTTTGAGCTGTGCTGCCAGCTGCTGATCAGCCATCAGATGCCCCATTAACATTGGTGCCCATGACCTTTCTGGCATGTGCGTGGCTGTAGCTGCCCATCTGCTGGAATTCCTCTGTGTGGTAGCAAATGCACCCAGAAGACATGACTGTTCATCCACACACATGGCATCACAACATTCCCATAGTATTCTGCTGAGGTCACAGCACAGCCAGAAGATCCCAAGAAGTTCAAACACCTGATGGAGTGAGATTACACAGCAACTGAGCTTGAGTGACTGCTTTCAGGGGGGAAGCTTTGATACTGTTTTCCCTCTGCTCTGACAACTGCAGAGAGCAAATCACCTGGGACTACTGACCCAGAGCAGCAGAAATGGACCACAAGACTAATGCTCTGCTCAAGAGCCCAGCTCGTGCCAGACTTCAGTACTTTCTGCTGTGTAGCTTGAGTTCATGGGAGAAAGAACTCACTTGTTTCAAAAAATCGAAGATGGAAGATAAGAGCTGCCAAACACAGGTCTGCAGTGCTGCCATACAGACTCTGGCAGATGAGGAATGTAGACAAGTCAGCAAATGTGACACACAACGACCTGGTGTCATTAGAGTGAGAAAGGGGGAAGTGGAAGGGGAGGGGGGCAACCCACCAAGATAAATATGAGAGAACAAAGAATATTATTAAACAGAGAACAAAATCATAGAATATGCTGAGGTGGAAGGGACCCATCAGTACCATCTAGTCCGACTCCTGGCCCTGTGCAGGACACACAAAGAATCCCACCATGGGCCTGAGAGCGTTGTCCAAACACATTTTGAACTCAGGCTTGGTGCTGTGACCACTTTCCTGGGGAGATTTTTCCAGTGCCCAACCATCCTCTGGGTGAAAAACTATTTTCCTGATAACAATCATTATGATTAATATTATTTTAAGAAAAGAAACATCTCAATGCTACTTGACTTCATTTTCTTCCGCAGCTCAAGATTTACACCTGTTCTGGCTGTGTAAACATCTCTCCTTCCTACTTAGTGGAAATCAGGCAATGGTAACACTGTCCCTAACGAAACAAGTGGCTCAGGATCCCCCCAAAAGGATCTGACAATTGCTAAGATTAGCATCCACAAAGCAACTCCTTCAAGTATCGGTCACATGGGGTTTCCCCCGGCCAATGCCCCATTCCATGCCTCAATCTATTCCCAAAGAAGCAACCTCATAGTGACTTGAAATAAATGTCAAGAGAGGCAGCAGGTAGCACAGTCTGCCCAGTGCTCAGCCCACTGAGGCAAACAACGTTTCTGACTCTCTGGTGCATCCTGTCCAAGGTAGAAGAGTGGAAGAGAAGTTTGGTTCAGTTTCTGCCCTGATCCCAGATGTATCTGCTGGAGCTAATGCCTCAGAAACCTTTCATAATGTACACAGCACAGACATCTCAGGGCAAGACAAAGAGCTCTCCTCTGTGTACATGGAGGGTGAGTGTCAGTGGAATACTGGCACCACCTCCTTCTCCTTCCTCCTGGTGTGAAAAAGGAATAAATTATGTCAGGACAGGGACTAGCGCTTATTACTCCTCTACTGTCACCTCTTCACCTCTAACCAGGGAAGCAGAAAACAGAAAGATTTTGTGTCACCATCAGCCACAGAGCCTCTCTCCTGAAGCCCATCTATAACCCAGAGGGGTTATGAGTACCACAGCAATATAGATCAGAGACAGAATAATTGCTGCAAAGGAACAAGGAAGGTTGGGGGAGGGAAGATTTTTCTACAGGGAAACCAAGTAAACATCATCCAGAAGAACAAAGGTCTGTGGAGAACAGCTGGTGCCTCTCATTCAGAGGAAAGGATGACAGCCTGTCCTTTGTTATCCCAAAGGCCACATAAGAGAGGAAGCAGCTGATCAGTGGGAGGCACAACAACAGAAGCCATAAGGAAACAAGTATTGCTGCTAAAGATGGGAAAGAAAAGAAAAATTTCTGAAACAAAAACCTACAGAATATCCTGTTTGTTTTGTACATGCAGTTGAAACCTACAGCTGGGCAAATCCTAAATACCTTCAATAACTGAGAGATTTGGATAGAAATCACCCAAGACCAGGCTCATGCAAGGAAAAAACATTCCATCTGGGAGAGAAAAAAATGGTTTTTACTAAGTGTTTCTGTGGCACAGCTGGTTGAATCTGACTACAGTTGCCTTTCCTCAACACCGAACAGGACTTAGAAAAGCTCTCAACTGATGGTTATTAAAAAAAGGGGCTGCTCTAAACAGCAATTTTTTGTCTCTGTAGTCATAAGCACTAAAGCCAAAATATAATCATGCTATGTGTTCTTCCATTTTTACTTCTCCAGGCAGCTGCAACAAAAGATCTCTTTGCTTATGACTTTTTCAGCTCCTCATGTTTTTATTCCATTTAATCCTCACACGCCATAATCCCCTCTGCAGCAACGCTGCAGAACATCACACTTGGAGAATATGCAAACAAGGACACAGCTACAGCTTTTTCCCCCTCTCAAGATCATCACACATTTTACAAATGAGCATCACAGCAGCCCCACAAAGATGAGTGGTCATGACTGTTTCAGCAACATTTTGTTCAATAAGGAAAAAGAGCACTTTCCACTGTGATTAAAAAACCCATACATGCTGTTACAAACAGACTTCTAAATTTAAAAAGCTCATTACCCTGTTGTTGTTTCTTTGTTACAGAAAGTTGAACCATTTGCCCTAGGAAATGCAGCAGAACTAAAAAATATTGTTTCTCCAGATTCTGTTGTTTCAAACTAATACCATTCTTCTGTTATAAGCCTAGTATTCTATGAAACCCCCAAAAATATTTATACAAAATATAAAATGAGCAGATAAAACAGGCATGGGCTTTCTCAGAATGGAGTGTGTGTCATCCCCCCCAACCCTGATCAACACTTGCAGGCTCCCAGGGTTTCCTTTCCATATCACACTCTCAAACGCTTGCACTAGAAGCACGAACACAGTTGGGAATAGATGCACACTGTCAGTCTCATGCACAGAAGGTACCTCATCTCAGAACATGCCCCGTGGCTGACCTGCTCCATCAGGAGTGATGGTTCCCAGCTTCACTGCCAGGGGATAACCTGTCTCCTTGTAGTGCTCCATGGCGTGCCCGTTGCCCCCGCTGCCGTCGAAGAACCACTTCCCGCACAGCACAGAACCATCCGTCAGGTTCAGCCACAGGTTCTCCCGCAGGTCACACTTGGAGCACTTCCAACCACTGCGAGACAAAACAGAGAGAAACAGCAGGCATACAGGAGCCAGTGGATTTCCCATTACAGCAGGCCAAACCAACCCTCACAGCCAGCCACGCAAGGGAATCGTGGCTGAGTTTCTGCCTTTAGTTCAGTTACCCTGACTGAATTAGAGAGCATACAAGGAACAAACCTTACTGTCCTCACCTGGGGGGAATTCTAACACCATTGTCTAACTGTACAAGTGTTTTGGCATGTTTAGATGCCTGCAGCTCTTCTTCCCAGGAGTCAGGTTCCTGCTTCCTGTAGGGTGATTTTGCACTGAGGAGTGCATCACAAGCTATCGTCACCTGGAAGACAAGTGGATGTCAGTCAAAGCCTTACACGACTCAGTGACAGGACAGAACTTGGCACTCAGCCTATTGCTAACCACATACAGAACTGCTTATCAGTAGACTATTTATATACTCAAATATGCATCTAATCTTTTAGACTGTCATCATTATTTTAGCAGGAGAGTAAGCACATGTACTATGTGAGCTTTCCTAGGACAAGCTGGCACCATAATAAGGGAATGAATACAGGAGATAGAAGGAAATACAAGAAACAAAGATGACTTTTAAAATTACTGACACTCTTATTATAGCTAGTTAAGAAAGATCTTTATGTCCAAACAAGCACTGCACATAAGACAACAAGACATCATCTTAATAAAAACAGAAACAGGAGACAATTCCTATGACCACTTCCACACACTCACTGACCAGTGCTGGTAGCTCTTCTATGTTGGGTAATGAGATTTCATAGTGATCAGGAAATATAATAAGTTTTGCTTCATCCTCATATTCAAAGTCATCACTGTTGAGATCACTGCTTGTCTCTAGATCTGGAAAACAAGATGGGGAATGTTAGGAGATTGCCCCACCATCCAAGGTTCCAAAACTGTGACACTATAAACAGTGCTTGCCTGGCATCAGCCAGTGGTTTTTCCTGGCTAGAAATATTTGTGAAATCCTGATCTAAACTGAAATCTCACCATCCTGCAAGAGAATGTTCTCAGGACTAAGATTTCCACTTGATGTCATCCCCGATCACAGATACAGTTGGTTTGGCCTCTCTCTAAGCAGCGACATTGCATTCTACAGCTAACAAAATTCTGCTCCTTTTGGACAAAATCAGGATGCAATACTGCTGTGCCTTTTACCCAGTATTTTGAAATGCTATAATGCACAGAGACCAAGTCGCACTGCACATCCCCAAACTGCAGAGCACAAATAAAAAGAGCACCCCATGTTTTCCAGATCACAGACCTGGCTGAAACGTGCTGTGGCTGCCATCTGTCTTGAACCTGTGGTCTTTCCTTCCGTAAAGATGTCCATGGCTGGAACTATTCCTGTGTCTCATCCATAGTCTCAAATAGCTGCAGCAAGTACAGTAACACCACCAATGTCCCTCTGTTGCTAACTCTACTCCTTAACCAGTGTAACTATGTTTAAAAAGCACTCATTAACTACTAAAGCTTTCCTTTGAAGATCAAGCCTTCCACAGTGTTTGTGTACATTCTTCTTCCAGTGTTGGAATGACTTCTTTTCTTAAATATGAGCCTTGACCAAGCAACATCAGCTAAAATGCTTGCCCAGAAATATGTGGACCCTGAGAGAAGCAGGAGGGTATATTGGGAACTAAATGGCTAGTGTTTGTATCTCTAGCTCCGTGAAAAAATATAATTATTAATATAATTATCACACAGTGACAAGACTCAGTTAAAATCTTGTTCTGTTCTTCCTAGGACAAATGAAAAAATTAAGACCAAACATGCACATTTCAGAAATTTCACAAGATTCAATTGCAAGAACTTCCAAGTCAATGATGGGATTTTGTGGATCCTTCTCCCATTTGTAGATGTGGAATCCCCTGTATTCTGATGTACCAGTCACTGACAGAATAAGGTTCAACCAGAAAAAGAGATATGTTAGCAGTGGCCAAAGCTGGCTCTTAATTTCCCCCCTAGAACATGCAGATGCTTAATGAGTCACTTGACCCTAAACGAGCACTGGCAGCAACCACTACACCCTGGGAATGCCTGAAATCTCAAATGTATGTTTGGGACAGAGGTGAGGATGACAGAAGCCAGATTCAGAAAACTGAGCTCTCTATTTACCCAGAGGGCAGTAACAGACTGAGAAGCCCAAATGATAAAACAAGTACCAAAATATATTTTAACTTGACCTGGAAAGACCACCTCTTGAGAGGAACATCAACTCTTGGCTCACCTGCTGCACCAGCCAGCCCTGAGGTGACAACCCCCACCGTCAGTGACTTCCAGCAGCATGACCCCTCTCTCAGCAGCAACCAACAAAAGCTCCTTCTCACCAGCTCAACACAGACACAAAAGCAAGAACATTTTCATACTGAAAGCATGACATTTTTAGAGAATGTATTAATCCATTACCAACTCCTCAAATCACACCATTTCATAATGATCCCTCACTTTACTCCAGGCTTCTTTCCCAGCTTGTATTACAGTTCTGTGTTTGATAAAGGGGTGAATCTCTACAGATGCAGTCTGTAACAGCTCTTCTGCTCTATGGAACAAGGAAACGGAGCTGATGGTGCATATGGCAACGCATCACAGGGAATTTTCACTTATTTCCCAGAAATTTGATGGCGGCCAGCATAACAAAGCCAAAAGTACTGACCACCTCCTAAATGGGAGAGAGGTTCCTCAGAGAGGATAAAAACTCAGTGTATGTTCAGCCAGATTTAGAGGCAGTGAGCCTCCTGCAGGGCTGTGGTCACGCAGTGCCTCAGCCACCAGAGGGAACCTGGCACCAGCTCACAGCGGCCACCGGCTTCTGGGGACATGTGTGAGACCTGCTGATCTTCACTGCCTTGTGCTGTTGACATTAAGCTCACAGCACTTGCAATCCCCTTATAGAAATAGCAGTGATAGGTTGCCTGTGTTCAAAATTCAGACACACACTGCAGCTCATCTCCCAGGCCAGACAGCAGCCAGAAGTAGTAGAGACTTCACCGCTGCTGGCCTGACCTGCATCTGAACCAGTGATCCAGGGATGAAAGATGGAGTATCCTATTAGCAGTCATCTGCTGTCATCTAAGGATTTCACATGCTTAGGAGCACCAGCCTCCTGTGAGCAATGGGCACAGAAGGGAATTTCCTTTTCACCTCCTCAGGCTTCATGCCATTTGTGCTGGCAGAAAAGCAGACAACAGTGTCCCATCAGCATGGGACTCCTTCTGCCTGACATGCCAATATGGCAGCATCCCACTTGTTACTTTAAAGAAGGATACACAAAGCTTCATAACAGTCCTGGGAAACACCATGAGGATTTAAAATTCCCCTTTTGAAGGTGACGGTGTAAAGCTGGTACACTTCCACCTAACACCTACTCCCTCTGACTAGGTATTACAAAGTACTGCCTTATCACTCTGAAGACAGCTTCTCAGAGTCCAGACCCAGTACATAAGAGTGGAATGGAATTCTAAGGTCACTGACTGAAATCCCTCCATACAGCAGATGACCATATAAACTGATCTCTTTTGGTGACTGTCAGAGAGAGCCCTTAATGATGTCAGTTGAAACATCACTCATATTTTTAAATCTTGGCTTGTGCGTGCTGAGACACAGAGCTGTTAAGTTTAGTAAGAAATTGTACCTGCATTATATTTTCTGTGCCTGTGCATGGCTGAGAAAGTGTGGGGGTAGAAATAATAAAAGTAGATGACTGTGACTTTAGAAGGCAATGGAGCCCACACTAAATGAGGGCAAGTTGACCCTGCAGCCACTATGCATCATGTGCTGTCTGCAGGTAGTTTCAAACAAGTGCAGAATTTTAGAGAGGAATAAGTAACTATAGGAAAGAGGAGTAGGGTGAAATCTACTTGCATGTGGAGCATATTTGATTAAAAATTAACACTAAAGACACTGAAAAACATGAACTTTCAAGCACTATACTTCATCCAAAGCTGTTTCTTGATCAAGGATGTTCTTCCAAGATGCTCTGTGAGGAGAAGGCAGAAAAAGGCTTTACTCAGTTCTGAGACTGAGCCATAAGACAACAAGCCAGTTTACAATCTTTTCAAAGAGTGACAGCTTGATGGTCAACGTCCACACGACACTGTTTTCCCTTCCAGTGGAGTAGCACCTTTCTGGTGCCTCCTGAGAGCCCCAGTTAAACCCTGGGGCCACCAAAACAAAGCATTCATAGGTTGCAAGTGTTGTGTTGGGAGGCCAGGACGACAGGAAAAGCAAAGCAGCAGACACCTTAGAGCAGAGGCTCAACTGACGCTGTTATTTTGGGCGAGTGGTCAGTAGAGTAAATTTACTGCACTCACAAGGCATCACTGAGTGATGGTGAGAAATGCACTGCTGCTGAACTGACTGAAAACAGCAGCTGGGAGAGACAGTACTGTAATGTAAACCAACCCAGCAGAGGGGAAGAGAAGGAGTGGATGTGTCCAGATCAGATTTAGACAAGTTACCAACTGACTGCACTAATAATAGGAGCATAAGGAGACTCCAGACAGGACCCCCAAATGGGATTTCCTGCACATATGGATGTGGCTGTGTGTGTGAAAGGCAATACAAACATGAAAATTGAATGAGGATGTTGACTAGCGAGTCTACAACTAATTTTGAAACCCTAGAAAGACATCTTAGGAATCTGGGCTTGATCCTGCTCTCGCTGAAAGCAATGGACAAATTTGTATTGACTTGGAAGTGGAGGCCTGAGTCCTTAAATCAAATTATTTCTTCCTGAAGCCTTTAAATAATAGCGAATTGCAGCAGCAGCACTCATCAGATGAGTTATAAAAAAGAAACTTTTTTTTTTACAAAATTACTTTCCAGTCAACATTTTCCTTTGCAGAAAAATGAAAAGTGAAACTTCCCACAAGGATCATTCGGATGATTCACTACTTGTAAAATAACATTCAAACTGCTTGCTACATCCCCAAAGCATTTTTATGTTGTTCCTATTGCTAGGTAAGATCTCACCCCTTGCATTTCTGGCACATTCCTGTGTTAAACAAGCAAAACTAAACGACTAAAATTCAAATTCATAACTGCTTTGACAGCAGCATGTGTTAATCTAGTCTGATTTTCACAGTTCTACCTAAACTAGTAAACTATTAAGACTCCATTAGTGTAAGGTATCTGCTCACCATCATATACTCAATTCAAGCATAAATGGCAGAACTAAAAAGCAACAGCTAATCAGTTCCACTGCTGCTGCTGGGGAATATGCACAGTTTTACTGGGCTAAATTGTAAAAATATTGCTGGGAAATGCTTAAATTCTCCTACATCACAACTTTTCATTCACAGATACAGATACTCTGTATGTGCTTACTCACATAAATATAGACTTTAACCACTCAAGGCAAATGTCCCCTTCAGAAGCTCTCCAAACAAAAACATCCTTACTGCAAACAGGGTTCTGCTCCTGCCTATCAGACCTGGGAGAACAAAGTGAAGCTGTGGTCAAATCCAGTACAGCCACTCTTAGGAACGGCCTTTACACTTGGTAAAGGAGCCATGAGTGCATCCACTGGCATCAGCAGGGAAATGCCATTGAGGAAAAGCTCAGCAAGTTTACAAGTTGTCCCAGACTGTCCAAGTGAAAGTTTTCCTTTCCAAGGTCTCCTGAGACCAACTGTGTGTCACAGATTCTGCTCCTTGCTGACACTCTCCTCACCAGCAAACACAGATCTGCTGACAGAGCTGTTCATTTGAGGACTTCAAAACACTTTTAATTGATGGTCTGAGTTAGCCCTGACTTTGCTCAAAACAGAGCTCCCACAGCTTGCTGCACTGGCAGATGATGTTCTGGTAACCACTCTGGGACAGGACATCTGTCTAGGGGCAAGTTTTACGATAGCTCTGTATAGCCAGGAGTCCAGGCTCTGGCACGGATCAACAGATGCTCAGGAAGAGGGCATGAGGACCAGGCAAAAATGTGGTGATTCCTCCCTCAATGCAGAGCTCAAGTATCTACCTGAGGTGTTTTGTTTGCTGGGGATGAGGGGGGATGGTGTTTTCTAGTTGGTTTTGGAGAGAGAAACGGGGACATACTGTGTGCAGATAGATTTTTCCTATTCAAAAGAGAGGTTCACTTCCTATTTATAAAGCAGAATGATAGAGAACAAAATATAAAGTGTTGCTTTACTGGTGTTCCACTTAAATCTCCCACTGCTGCTGACAGCTGACATTTCAGAGAACCATTCAGCCCATCTCGCTCTCAAAACCACCTCTCTGAGCAGCAACAAGTAACGTGGACCACATCCCTGTGCACACACAGTCAAAGCACCTCTCTTGTCTTCTTTGCATCTTTCTACTACTTCACCTATTGTTCAGTTACTCAGTAACACCTTAAAAATCACTTTTAGATTTAATCTCTTAGATAATTTTAAATCAACCAGCAAATTCCATTTCTTCAGTTTGTAATTCCTTTCCAGACCACTTACATTGCATTAATTCTTCATAATTAGAACATTATGAAGGACTCTGCTGATAACTCCTGGGATAACAAGTTCAGGAGACTCTGCTGGTAACTCTGTGGTAAAAACTGGACCTCCAGTGCCTTCAGCACAAGCATCTTCCCCCTAATTCTGCTACCCCTTTTGACCAGGAGCTCACGAGGAAGATCACAGGACATCCCATTAACTGAGTTTTTCCTATTCACACATAAGGCACTGAATAAGACAGACAAGTCTGCTTTAGACATCACCCCAAACCCCCTGAAACATTGCACAGCCTGAGCTGAAGTTCTCATGCCCACACTGCCCAGCAACACCTAAACCAGCCAGATTAAAGGCAGTTCATACATTTCAAGAAACAATGCTGTTATGCTTCCTGATTACACAGAACACTCACAGCCAACACCCTCCAGCCTTCTCCAAAGAAAACTAAACCAAAACATGCCCACAACCTAATGCACATGTGCACATGCACACACACTTTGCTGTGAATCTTTCCATGTTTAGGGAAGGATCAGTATTGCAGTTGACTGGCCAAGCAGCCTGTGTTTTAGTGCATTTACTAGAGAGCAGCAGTGCTAGAAAGTAATCAGTGAGCATCTAAAAGATGTTTTCCTAATACTAAAGAGATTGAAAGGGGTTTAGTATCTTTAATAGTTTTACATCAAAGAGGATTATAACAAGCAATGTAACAAATGCCCAAACTGGATTGACTTTGTACACAAAGCTTAAATCTCCAGGCCTTCAGGGAGTTATTGATAGACACCTAGAAACACAGGGATTCTGGAGTTTCCCACTGATCCTTGTCTGGTTTTGTCTGCCAGGGCAAGCCCTACCTGGCATGTCACATACCAGGGCTGCACCAGCCAGGATAAATTAACCATGAGCCAGCAAAGTGTTCTTGTGTCCTCTGAGAAGGCCAGTGGTATCCCGGGGGCATTAAGAACAGTGTGGCCAGCAGATCAAGGGAGATCATCCTCCTCCTCTACTCTGCCCTGGTGGGGCTGCACCTGGAGTATTGCATCCAGTTCTGGGCTCCCCAGTCCAAGAAAGACAAGGAACTACTGGAGAGGGTCCACTGGAGGGCTACAAAGATAATTAGGGGACTGAAGCATCTCTCTTAGGGGGACAAGCTGGGCCTGTTCAGCCTGGAAAAGAGACTGAGAGGAGACCTTATCAAATATCTTAAGGGCAAGTGTCAAGAGGGTGGGGCCAGATTGTCTCCAGCAGTGCCCAGTAACTGGACAAGGCACAACAGACACAAACTGAAACACAGGAAGCTACATCTGAATATGAGGAAAAGCTTCCTTACTTTGAGGGTGACAAAGCACTGGACCAGGCTGCCAGCAGAGCTCGTGGAGTGTCCTTCTCTGGAGATATTAAAAATATGCCTGGATAGGATTGTGTGCAGCCTGCTCTACATGAACCTGCTCCAGCAGGGGATTGGACTTGATGATCTCCAGATGTCCCTTCCAACCCCAACCATTCTATGATAGGTACCCAAGGTCACAACGAGGAAGACAGAATTACAACAACCTGTTTAGATGAGAAGATCAGCAGCTCTGAACCAGTGAAAAAGACGTTGGAGTAAGAGATAAGATGCCAAATTTTGCTCACCACCTCTGCTGCTGTCACATGCAAAATTATCAAATCAGATGACCTCTCTGTGCTTTCGTTTCCTCAGCTATGAACTAGGACAGGAATAATTCTTTGTTCTTTGCTTTAAGCATGGCCAAAACCAGTAACACCTGCTGATCCAAAGAAATGGACACGAAACACTTGGATGCATGGAAGTACCATCTCCAGGATCAGAGCAGATTTGATACCAGTCTACTCCCAGCCAGCAGGGGCTGCAATGAAGACTAGAATAGACCAGATGAGGTACATTTTCAAAGGTGCATTAGATTCCAGCAGTGCTGGATTAAATGGTGATAGATCCAATTCCTAAAGTCAGCCCAGTGAAACTGCACTGCCCTCAGGAGTTCCCTTGGAGCTGCTGCTCAAGACCTACTCAGGGGGAACAAAATGCTCATGCACAAGGGTGGAATTTGAGCATTTCAACGTGGCACATCAGAGACACTCTGCCAGTACCCTGTGTGCCAGCACACCTCAGTGACAGGAGCCTTCAGGTGTATGCAGAAGACCAGCAAGAGTAGAATTTGAATGTGCTTTTGTACTTTGTATTTACACTCACACTGCTAACACTGTACAACAACTGCTGCACTGCAGCCAGCTTTGTTTCTAAACCCATTCTTTTATAAGCATCCAGTGACAATCATGATTTTCAATGTAAACTGGCAGGAAATAGCATTTAGACCAGCACCTGCAATGTAACAGCCTCTTCCTACAAAAGAAGTCTAATTTTTTTATGACGTATTTTCAGAGTTTTTTCTTTCTTAGTCCTCCTTGCAAGATTTACTTACATTAACAACAACAATTTAATCAATCACAATCTGCAAAGACCTCTTAGGGACACATTCCACAGATCAAAGCAATTCCAACAGAAGGTCATTCTATTGTTTCCCTTTAGCCCTAAGAGCTGGCAATTGTAAAGAAAACATTTCACCTCTTCGTTACCTGAAGAAAAATTCACTATTTACTATTAATACAGAGACAATAAATAATAGATGAATTGAAGAAATACCACAGGCTGTGGGAGAAAAGAGAATACAGGCTTTTCATCACATTCTCCTCATCCATATTTATGACTCCCTCAGGTTTTCTGGGTAATCTGAATAAATGGATTTTGGATGATATGGGCATGGTAAGAAAACTGCTTTCCATGAAGCAAGGGAATATAACAGTGGACATAACAGAATTAGAGATGCTCATGATATATGTGCAGTTGCATTCATTACAGGAGAGACCACAACATCACTGAGGAGCATTTACCTGTGTAACAACTTTAAAATGGTAACAACCCTTCCTATGGCCAGCTGCCAAGCAGAATAGAGCCACAGTGAGGCCCTGATATACATAAACACTAAGTATGGGTAAACATTTTAATTAAAGGGTGCTTTGTGGAAATCACAAAGAGAGAGAATGGAGAGAATTAGTAAAAAATGCCTATCAAAGCCTAGGCTGTTTGAGAATAGTTGAGGATCTATTTTACATTTAAAATGTTTCATGTATATATACACACATCTCTCAATATACACCAAAATGGTTAAGAATTATGTATTTGCCAGGACAAACTTTAAAATCTAGAACCAAAAGTTAAAAAGAAAGCCAAAACAAACAGCAGGAAAAGAAAACCCAAAAGAAGCCCCAAAGCTAGACACAATGGTGGGCAGAACCCAAGTTCACTTGCAGACAGGGTCAGAAAAGGACTGCATGAAAGCAGCTGCTCACAATACCTAAAAATAGCTTAGCATTCCTCCTTTTGGGTAAAGCTCCACCAGATGCTCCTGGTACCTTCTGGAAAGAGAGAAAGAAACAATTAAAAATCCATCAAGCGAGACAACAGTAAATCAGCATTAACCCCTTCTATTAAATCATAGCCCTTGATGAGCAAGAATGTAAATGCTCTTTGCTCACCCCTGACACTGGGACCCATCACTGCCCACCACCCCCACGGAGTGAGGAAGCCTCCACCTGAGTCCTTCACTCTTGTGTTAGCAATTAATCAGAGTGGGTCTCACAGCCACCATGGGTGACAGCTGTCACCAAGACAGGGACACCCAGCACCTCTCAAACCTCTCTCCACTAGATCCCCAACAGTATTTCTTAATGACTAAAGCTGAATTAGAGAGCAGAAGAAAAGGCTATTATCTGCATAAAGGATTCAACCCTTCATAACTAATTTCAGTAGGACCACTTCACTTTTATCTGTTAGTTCAGTTCATTTTCTTCTATCCAGAAAAAAATGCCCTTTCCATCAGGATCTACACCTGCCTCCACTAAGACGAAGCCAAACTACCACGTTTTCTAAATATTAGGAAGTATGGAGGAAACTCAACAACACCCAAGCAACTGTTTAGTGGGGGATTTTATTGTAATTTTTAATTTAAGCTCCATAGCAGAAAACAGTAACTTCCAAGAGAGACTAAGTTTTGCTACTTTTCCAGTTCAGAATACCTCAGACTACAAGGGAAAACACAACTGGCTGAGGAAATGTCAAAGTCAATGCACTTGCTCCTTAAGCTGTTTATTAAATGGCACCATTAAATCAAATTAAATCAAAAAAGCCTCAGTGGCTATTTGATGCCAACATGATGCATGATGTAGTGTGTAATGTTAGTGTAACTGGCCAGGTTGTTAGGCAACTTTTTTTTTTTTTTTAATAATAATATTGGGATACAACAGGTGGAGAGAAACCAGCCAAGAACCTGTCAGCCTACAGGGAAAGTTCATGTTCGCCCCTGCCCCTTCACAGGCAAAAGGGTCACATATTTTGGGTGGTTCCCTTCACCATGTAAATAAAGCTTTGGCCTAAGCAAACTGGTTTAATCATCAGTGAGGTCTTAAACATCATAGGAAAATTTTCCATTCTTAGAAAGAGCAGATGCCAACACCCCTTGGCTGCATTTAAGAACAGAATCCATTATTCACATATAAAAGCCCTAGGGAAAAGAGTCAGGATTGCAACTCCAGCAGTTAAAATAAAAATTCCTCAATGAAATGAAAATAACATTCATTCATGAAGTGAAAATAACATTTCTTTCTTTAATGCTACTGGAATTTAACAAGCTGGAAGGAAGTAGCCAGGAATCTATTTTAAATGTATTTTAAATCTCTTTTTTAAAAGCAGCAGCAAGAAACAACATAACCCAATTGAAAATACATTATGAATAAATTACACATACTCCAAGGACTGTATTTCCAGAATGAAAAAAATTGTTTTTTCCAGTGCTAGGAAGCTCCCATTGAACTCTGATGTCACCAAGTGTGATATTGTGAAAGTCATTTAGACTAGTGATTTCAAAGAGAAAGAATTCACATGGAGTGTTTGTATTTAACTCAGGCTGGAAATTATTTCAGTTTGTTTTTCCAAATACAAATACATCGGAATTGAAGATGCTCAATACTCCTGAAAAATCCACAACATGAAAGTCTTTTGACCTTGTCAGAAATCACTGAAAACATTCCCCATTCACAAACCCATTTTTCTTTCTAACAGATCTGACATGCCCAACAAATGAGAGTGACACAAGGCATCAGCAGTGGCATTAAATTCCATTTGTGATGCTCCTTGGACAAGGTGACAGAGCAGCCTGTTCTGCTTTCTCCCACTTTTTGTAACACCACCAGCCCTGGATAATATCCAGGAAGTCACCACTGAAGGAACCTTTGTGCTTCTCTGCCCAGTGTTTTCAAGAGGGCTGAGGTATCACTCCAGCACCAAGCTAAAGCTCTGCCTGGAAATGAATAGCACCGAGGCAGCCGTACACAGGTCATACGCTACATGAAAGTGGCTGATTTAAAAATTCTGAAGAGTGTAACTCTGTGGAAAAGTAAAAATAAAAACCAGTTTCCTTTATTTAGCTAAGAATCTTACCAGAGGGTGCTCCATAACTTGCACTTGTGCCCTTTTCTGATGATTCAGCAGGTGCCTCTGGTGCTGAGCTGCCACTGGCAGAAGCACCAGCCCTACTCGAGCCAACAGGCTGAAGATGTGACCCTTATTTTCTAATTGAATTGTGACAAGATACACAACTGATATTTATTCCAAACATCTTGGGAAGCAACCCGGGATTTCTGCAGCAATGCAGTGCATTCTGCAAGGATGATGCCAAGGGAACCACAGGCAGGAATAGAAGCCTCACCATAAGAATCTTAAGACAGCATATCCAATGCCTTTGGCTTTACTGTACCATACACCATTAAAATCTTGGCTTCCAAAACCACAATGGAGACACTTCATAAAACACTTGATGTTTCAAATTGCTCAAAGGAAAACATGGATATCACTTAAGAAGTAAATAGCAATGGCCCAAAAAAAAAAAAAAATCCACAGCTAATAAATGAGGAATCCTGGCTAAGAGCCCTATTAGATGATGCAATATTCACCTGCACTGTGTAGTCAAACCCTGTTTCCTGCCACATGACCCAGAGCACCAGTGCATTGCCACCTTGCAGCACAGAGCCAGCCCCTCTGGTGCATCATGATTCACCAGGAGAAAAACAGGAACCACTGAACTTCTTCAATCAAAGGGGTTTGCAACACCAAACAGTTGGGGTATTTGTTACTCCATTTTAGAGTCCTTCAGCCTAATTTTTATGAGGAAAGGAGCTTATGAGGCCTCATTTCAATCCCAGTTTACCTTAACATACCGGAAGAAAGTTATATACAAGGAAAGCTGACAGGATTTCTGCCCACCTGCCTCCAGATAGCATCTTTCAGGAGTGTTAAATTCAGTCAGAAGAACCATTGCTAAAACCAGAGTAGGCTCTCCAAAAACTCGGTTAACAGACAGAAGGAAAATGTTGGTACTGCCCTTAGAAGGAAAGGCAATTCTAAAGTATAACAAATATCTTTAACAATCTCATCCTGGAAGACATGCAATCCATCTCACTGTAATTCTGATAAAATATGAATAGTCCTCTACTGCAAATAAGATAAGTGGTCAGGGCCCTTCACATAACTCAAGGCCTTCATCACCCAGGGGAAGCATTGCTGTAGAATGAGGAACAAGGATTCTAACCCACTCCAAGCAGTTATTTTAAGCCCTCTAAATTGCCAATAGAGACAGAGCTTATGGGAGAGTGAGCTATAAGCAAACCCAGTGCCCACTCAGGTCAGAAGTAATTTACAGTCCTTTAAAGATGCCAGACAAACCACAGACAAACAGAGGTTAGGAAGCACAGGCAGTAAGTGGCCGCTGACACGCAGTGACAGTATGGAAGAACAGTGAATATAAGGTTGTATGTGCACATCAGTGTGTGGGGAAAGGCTAAGTGAGGGGCAGTGTATGTCTCTAGAATCCAGCATTAATTTAAGCCACGCTTAAGATCCCAGACCAAGTCAGGGTTTAACTGTACAGGTATCTTAGGATGGAAAGTAGTCCTGTCACCATGAGTCCTGTCAACTGCATATAAAAAGTAGATCTCAGAAACTCTCAGCCAAATCTGAGTCAAAGCCAGTAATTGTACACTTGAAAGGCAGGTTTCAGAAAGGTATTTGGCTATGTACAGTATGCACATAACATGCAGACAATATGTATGTGATGCACAGAAACGAGACGTGAAAAAGAGCAGCGGAAGTCAGAAAGGAGCTACCTGTAAGACTCTCTAGGGCTTTTGATTCATCTCAGAGCTGAAGCTATAGGATTGGTTGGGATCCAAGCACCTGCATTTGATATCCAGCCCCAAATCTGAATGTGTGAATTTCAGTCACTCAGAACCTGGTTTATGTCTGAAATGCATTACCCAAATGAGCACAAGAGACACAAGAACTGCCAGGGTAGTTCTTTGGGAAGCCACAAGTCTCACCTCTATCAGGTGTCGTTTCAGATGCAGATACACACACTGTCCTGTTTTCCGGTAATGCCTTTCGATGTGTTCCCTTCCAAATCCCAGAAACGTGTTCATGCACACATAGAGACCTCCTTCAGAATCCTACAAGGAATGACACAAACAGTTACAGCAGGGAAGGAACTGGACAGGACAGAAAGGACCCAGCACACAGGAAAAAGCCCCAAGAATTGCAGACCCTTTCTGTTATCAGGCATGCACTTAAAATATGGCTTTCATAGCATATTATGGTGTTTACACTATCAGTCCTCGAAGAAACTTCCACATCATATCACATATCATAACACTCCATTCCACAGCCTACAGAAACTCTCTGAAATGAGTTACTTTGCAACTACACATTAGTGAGCATCCAAGTTGGAGGTCTAGAAGTTAGTCTTGGAAAATTCCACTTGAGTGCCCAATCCACAGAGGTTCGAAGGCACAGAAATTTGTAAAACACAGAAATAAGCACAAGCATTTATTTGAAATAGCAGAATTTCTTGTGGGCATTTGATTGCAAGATCATTGCAAACCAGAAGCACAGCAGAGCTGATGGTCCAGGGACGCTGCCACAACTTCTACAACTGATCACAACCTTGTCAGAAAAAACAAGATCTCAAGTGACCTCATGGCTCTTAAAACTGGCTAACAAAAACTTGGCAAGTGTTTTGTGTACATTCTTCAGTATCTATCAGGGATTCTCTCCATTCGTGCAAGCACAGAGCTTGGAGACAAGGGTGTTACAAAGGAAATATAAAGATACATACTCCTGGTGCTGATCACAAATGCTGACATTTCAGTAACATAACCTGGCATCACTTTTTGCTCACCCTAGAGCTGGGTGTGGATGCTCGCTGTTACCAGGGTCTTGTTCAATTTTAACACCACTCTAAGTTCTCTCCTACATCAAACTGCCAGGAGGACTTTCAGTCATTTGCTCATTGGTGTTGGATCAATTTTTTCAAGCTCTCTAACATGTATTGTTTTGAGTAGGTGGTGCATAACAAAGACTGAGCCTTTCAGAAGCTCTGTGACCTTCCTTCTATTGTGAGCGTGTTTGTGCTGTTGGATAGTACAGAACATCTCGTGTTAAATTCCCCAAAGAACAGCATGAACTACACTCATTTACAGGCTCCTCAGAAGTAAATTATAAATATATATATGAAAGTAAGGATCATTAACTTCAGCAACAAGTCATATTAGACACATACATGCTGTCTGCTCTTCTATCCTGTGCTCCAAATCCTTCTGCATTACCTCTTTCTGTGAGAAAGTCATGGATGTGTCCTCTACAAGAGGATCCTAGAGGTACCCAGTCTAAATAAAAACATACAGTGTTGTCACCCTAGGGTCTCAGGAACTTTGTTTAAAGTTTTGTTTTCTTGGAGATCATTCTCTCTTTCTGGACAGAATCCAAGAGACCACTGAGCCATTTCTGAGGCAGCCTATGACAACAATCTGACACTTTCAGTATAGGAGCTAAATGTAGAGGCTGAGTAAATTAGTTGTGGTTACTGACAAAACAGTTGTTTCTCCAAGAGAACACAGGCAGAGTGTTTTCTCCCACAGCTTGGAAAGAAGTGGACAGACTGTTCAAAAGCCTAAAAGGTCACAGTAAAACAGGGCCCTGTGTGGAAAAGACACCTTTGTAGATGGCTGAATGAAGGATTAGGCCCCAGTTTGGTGCTCAAAAAACACTCAGCTGTGATCTAAGACAAACTTTGTGCTGGTTAATTTAACCCTACTGAGCAGACAAACAGTTCTGGAAGGAATGATATTTTACACAGTCTGTGGTATGTAAATCTTTGTATTTGACATTCATTTTAGATATGTGTGAAAGTTTATGCTGGAGGAAGGCAGCTTATCTAAAGTACTGGAGTCACTATTTTACACCAGAAAAGCATAACTTGTCCTGACAGACAAAACCAGGGGGGGTATTTTTCCCCCCCACTCTTGCTTGAGGATGCAGCAGACACGTAGCGTGAAGTTTAGGATAATGTATAAACATTCCCTTTCCTTATTACTCCAATGTAAAGACATTGTTGGGGCAGAAGCTTGTATTTGCTCAGGCTCCATCACTGCCCAGAAGGCCACTCGAGAGCAGATTAGTCTTCTCACCTTCTAAGCAGAAGGAAAAGGGATTGCTACTCATTTCTTCCTGTTCTTTGCTGCTAAGGTAGTCATGGTATGCCAGGTGCTTTATTCACAGAGGGAAACACACAGTCCACACCAGGGAGAAAAGTATTAAAAAAAAAAAAAAAGCTGCTCTTATTTATTTAGACAACAATTCATGTTTTGAGGAAGGAAAGAGGCAGAGAATGCACAGTGAAAGAGAGGTAAAATGCACCAGTTGCTCCCTCTCAGAACTCAAAAGCAGAGCAAGGAAGCTGGTGGGTGAGAGGTCTGGCAAACACAAGTGCCAGTCCATGAGGACACAGAGAGAGAGATCACCCCCTCATTTCACACTGCTTGTGGCACCAGACACCAGCAGCTTTAAAACACCACTAACCTGATCAGGATTTGACCTAATGACCTGCATGCCATTACCAACCCTCATGAACCATTTAGATCCCTCAGGGAAATTCAGGGTTTAGCAATTCCAGCTCCTGAGGTGGCTCAGACAACAATTACTTTACACAAACACGAGGGCTATGGTGATCTCCTAACATGGCAAACAGTTCCAGACTCAGGGACAGTGCCTCATGCACAGGTGTTTGCTTTACATCCTCTGGAACAATGGCAAAATTTGCTAATACAGTATCACAGAAGAGAGTAAAATGGCACCTTGAGTCTCCACAAGTCTCCATACCCAAATATGAAGAATTAAAAGCTCGTCCATCCTGTCATATATAAAGTAAAATGTGCCAGTTATGACACAGGGTCACTGGCTCCTCTGTGCCTTCTGTCCTGGTTTCCATGAGAGTGTTTCCCTGCAAAATTCATGCATACAGGACTGCTACAGGCTCTGCTCAAGGTGTCTGCTCATCAGCAGTCACCATTAATTACACTGGCTGTGGTCACAAGAGTCTTGCTGTGTAACTACAATCCACTCTTTAATATATTTGGAAAAGTTACAGGACCACCCCTAACCTACACACTTTGCACTGGATCCCACAGAGTCTAACTAAATGACACATATTTTATTTCAGGACAAGCTTAAAAAGAACAACAGATGTTTTGGCACTTAATATTCATCTCAACAACACATAATAATTTACAATGAGGAATAAAAAGACAGCCTGTCTCTCTGTCATGTACAGTGAAACAAGGAGGAAAAATAAAAACACAGCAAACCACAGACAACCAACTGAACACTAAAGGACACAGAGATGGCTCCAGCAAACAAAAAGTTCATTTTCAAGTTTCCACTGCAGTAAATGCAGTTACTTCTGGGGAGAGGAGGGGGAACCAACACAAAAAATGTGTGCTAAGGCCAAGAATATATCTAGTCACATTCAAAAGAAACATGGGGTATGAACAGTGGCATAAGTCTGCCTTTTAGACAACTGTCCTCTGTCACCCAAAGGTGGCAAGAAAATAATGGTGACTAAAGAAAAGTAGAAAATGAATAATAAGAGAGTAAAATTGGGCATCAGGTAAAAAAACGATCAGAGGGAGAAGCAACGGAATCAGAATAAGGAATGGGAGGACACTGACATACACAAACATTGATGTCAAAATATGTACAAGCAGTGAAGAGGAGCCATGTACTACTGGAACTGCTGAAAGACAAGAAACATGGGAAAAGAAGACCTGGGTTGGGCAGAGAAAGAAAGGACAAAGGACCTGGAAGTAGGAGATAAATTACAGGGCTTCCTGTAACTGGACTGGGCTGGACTGGACTTGAAATACAAAAGAAATCCTTCTGCTGC
>NW_008236696.1:3321792-3327416 GCF_000691975.1 Corvus brachyrhynchos | reverse complement strand
TAACAAGATTTCTGGAACCTCTGTTGTAGCTCCTAAATGCGCACATGGATGAGGCCAATCCAGTACAGCACTTAGAACATTTCCTGGGAAGAAAAAAGCTGTGTGGGCCAGTCAGCCACTAAACCAAAGCCAAACCACCATGCCAAGAGGTGGATCGATGGCTCACGCCCACGTATAAATCACAGGTGGACTCCAGAGCAGGGCATACGAATTCCAAAGCAGTGTCTTGGACAAGTCACATGCACAGGCAGGATCAAGGCTTCACAGCCAGTGAGCAAATACAATGGCAAAACTCATGCTGGGTCAGGAGTACTTCTAACCTGCAACCAGGAATAGAGAGCCTCACCATCCATCACCACTGTTTGGGGTCAGTTCATCCAGGTGCAGACTGTGTGAGCCACTGGCAGAGGTGTCTGAGATCCACCACGGCTGATTGCCAAGCTCCAGCCCAGTACTGCAGCCCCAGCAGTGCCACCTGGCACTGCTTCCACAGCACCTTAGATTTTGGGGTTTTGCTTTGTGCAGAGCTGTGGATGTACAACTCTGTTGGTCACAAAAACAGTGCTGTGCTTCCAGAACAGAAAAGCTGGGGTGAAGAGCTGACAGGAAAACTTATGCAACAATTCAGCACAGCTCCAGCACTGTCCATTCGTCTGCATCTCCGTATTTACCCTCTGACACTCCAGGTACCTCAGAATTCAAGTCTCTCTGCTACCCAAGATATATCAGTCCATCATCACTCTGGGTAACAGGATGGTCAGTCACACATAAAGAGGAAAAGGCTAATAAGATCCAAATTTAAATCAATCCCAAGGAAATGCACAATGCACACACACTGGTTGTTCTCCCAAGCACCAGAGTTATTTCCCATGTGTCAGACACTGCAGGCACAACCTCTACTGCTGTTACCATTCTCCAACTTTAGAAGACCAGTGAGTTAACTGATGTGAACCAGTTGAGTGTTTTGGTGCACTCCCAGCTAGCAAAACACCTGCCCATGTGACAGCTTTGGTATCTCCCTGTCAAGCAACAGTACCACACTGCTCTGACTTTTCAGGTGATCACCCACCACCAGGCAATTCACTGGAGGTCATTTTGCAGCTAGGCCAAAATCCTTGTCTGGAGTATTCCCTTTGTCTTGGTGTGTTCAGTTCTCTTGTTTCCTCTCTGCTGCTCCCATTCCATCAATAGAAATAAGATCCAAGCCTACCCCTCACAGTCACGGGGCTCAGTGACTTTCTGGTTTTCCTCAAGGAATATTGACCAAAGGAACTGCCAGACAGGAGGTGCTTATTTCTAGAATGTTTTATGCAACACAATAACCTACATCCATTACACACTCCAGACTCTCAAGGATTTCAGTCCCAACTGCACAACAGCAGAGCATCAGCTCAGTTCAGCCTTTGGGAATTGTCCCAACATAACCATTACAGATCTCCTGAGCCACAAAAATGAAGTCAGCAAGATTCACAAAGGAAGCTGTTGTCAGCAGCAAGGTTTTCCAGTGGAGCAAGGCCAAACTTTCAGCTGCTCAAACAGAGTCCTGCACTCTACAGGGCCACACTGCCTGGTCCTGTCACCGTGTTGGGCTCATGAGCTCTGCTGGGGTTGTCGCCAATGCCCTTCATGGGGAAGGTTTCGGAGCACATCCATGTGCAGCATCACACATAAGCCTCTTTATACTCCAGTTTGTATCCCTTTTCCAGATGTTGTCTCTCCCCCAGATGCATCACTCTCATGACCAGTGACAGGACCTGAGGGAATGGCCTGAGGCTGTGTCAGGGGAGGTTTAGGTTGGATATTAGGGAAAGGTTTTTCACTCAGAGGGTGGTTGAAAACTGGAACAGGCTCCCCAGGGAAGCAATCACAGCCCCAAGCCTGACAGAGCCAAAGAAGTGTTTAGACAACAGTCTCAAGCATATGGTGAGATTCTTGGGGTGTCCTGTGCAGGACCAGGAGTTGAACTCGATGATCTTCATGGGTCTCTTCCAACCCAGAGTATTCTGTGACTTTCTAATTCTGTGATAAATGATCAGAGGTCTTTGAGACTAGGATCACATTAAAAGGTGGAATTTCCAAAGCTGAGTACTGTAATTCTAAAAAAATAATAGTACAACAAAAGATTATTATATAATACAACCTTTGTATCTTCTGCATTCTACTGAAGACAACGTCAGACTCGTCCATCAAAAGATGAAGAGAAGTCACAGTGGACAAAATAGGAGAGAAGAAACCTACAGCACAGTGTTGGAGATGTGGAAAAAGCCACCAAGAGGCACGACTGCACCTCAGATCTGACTTCTGCAAGGTACAGGACTTTGTCAGCCAAATTGCAGGGTAGTGGTTGGCTCCCACAGCTGCTGGGTCAATCCCTGGAGGAAGCAATACTCAACACTAGGCCAGGCTTGTGTTTTGTAAGCAGTCTGCCTTCCCTCCCTCCTCAATTCCTGTACAAAGGAATAGCTAACTGGAGTAGGAGCCCTCATCAGAGAAACACAGTTTTTCTAGAAGACACCAAAAAACCTCAAAAAAGTAATTAAAATGTAAACCATAACCAGCATATTTTCTCATCTTATGAGACAAGCAAACTAAAAAGTGTCACTAGGTCTCTTAAGTGCACAGAAATTTGCCTCCTGTTCCTGCCAGCTTTCCTGGGACCAATCCTAGTATGTTCTGTTGGAAGTAGGCCAAATCTAAGGACATTAATTTCTCATCTGTTTATGGTATTTCTAACAATACCACCTTTCTGACAAGATCACCACACTACAGTTAATCCACGTGGAAAAAATACACTAAACAGCCACCTGTACTTCCAGCTCTCACTTCCGAGGGCTCTCAGCTAATGACTCTCATTGTAGCACAAAGGCGACATTGTTCCCAGGTCTTCATCCAAGGAAGATTTAAAACTCATGGGAAGGAACCTCAGCCTGTTTTGAGAACAATCAGTGAAGCTGCCTATATCCACTGGAACATTCACTATTCAAACCCAGACGGGATGACACAACTGACAGAGTGACAAGCAGGGCAGCAAACCCCACGTCTCACTGCCACGTTAAGCTCTGCACAGCTGGAAGTAGAAGAGGGAGCTACTCGCTCCCAGTACCTCGTTTTCTCTGGCACCCTCTGAGAGCAAAAGCTCTGATTTTGAACACTCCACTCTGCTTGGTCCTTGCAAATTTGCTGCAGCACCTTTCTCTACAATAATAAAATTACTCTGTACCTTAACGCTCACAGGTCAGATGGTTTTCAGTGTATTTTAAAGATCACAACACATCCATACAGGAAAAGGATTAATATACAATTAATATAGCTAAAGACACTTGAGTGTAGAGCTGCTGCATGACCAGGTATGACATGACATGCTGAAGTTAAACTGTATCAAGGAGCATATTTAACATGGCAAAATGAGTAGATGTGAGGAAATACTCTTAAAAGGGAAAAAAACTCCAGCAAAAATGCAATCTGGAATTTTAGCATGGCTAACAAAACCAAGAGTGTGTTTTCTTAAATTCTTGAACATTATAACAGGGCCAACAGTGTGTCTTCTTTCAAAAACAGTTAGGTACCTCAAGAGGAAGAGGCTCGCTTAGGTAATACATAGATAACCTAAGAAGGTAAGTCACAAAATCAACCTAATACAAAACATAAACATCTCCCTTTAGCCAAGGAACAACCTGTCTGTTTCCTTTCACTGTCCGTCTGAATGAAAAACTGCAAAAACACAGCTTTGCTATTTTCAGTTTGAAAATGACAGTGTTTTACCCTAGAAAACCCACGTTACATTTACCCCGTAGAGTCACCATCCTAGAAACAATATCCAGGTATCTGTTAGATTATATGGGAATTTAAAATAAATCTGAGCAAATCTTTTGCTCAGCTAAACTGAGGAGTGGTATGGGCTGAAAAGCTGCGGGAAACAACTGAAACTGAGACTGCTTTTATTTTCACTGGTATTGCATAAATTCAGCCAAGCCTTTTGCCCATTGAATGCCCATAACACAATTTAAATAAGAAGTTTTCACATTGGAGGGCAACATTTTTCAAAATCTGAAATCTCTTCCTGATAACATCAAAAGGGTGAAAAATTCTTTGGTCAAAAAGAAAAAATCATACATGCTGCTTCCCACTCCTTTTGCTACTTTCATCCATAGTTTCTGTTAAGTTTGGCTCAAATCTTTGATGTTTTGTTCAAACAGCTTTTGCTGCGTTCAACTGAGACTTGTTGCAGGGGGTGGTGATTGTTTTTTAATCACCATACCATAGCAGTATTTTATATCCCTTCCTACTTGTTATCAGAAACTTTTTATAAACCATAATATCGAAGAAGCCTGAAAGTGTGACTAAAAACACCAACTATGTGTTCACCCAAGCAGAAATCTGAAGGAAAGAATGTGGTATATTGATTCTCCCCCGCCAAAACCTTCTTAAGCATATAATGCAATTATCGCCTCTGCGGTGGAGTCCGATTTGGCAGTTCTAATCAGCCCAACTCCCAGTACAGTCGGGGCTGCTGGGTGACACTTGAGATCTGAAGAGTGTGGGTAAAAATAACCTCTGTTCAACAAGACATGACGAACACCAGACAGCTGAGTCACCTTTAAAACCAAGTCTGATTTTCTGTATTTAAAGGAATTATCGAAGAGAAGGGGAATTATCAAATAGAAGGGGATAAAGGATTCCAAAAATGTGGCTGAAATATATCTTTCACTGAACAGTCTGTAATGTAAAGAGCCTCCTTTTGATTGCTGCCATTGACAACATATAGTGCTCGATCACCTTTGGGAAACCTCAGCTTCCTGTGGAGAAGCAAGTTTTAATAAAATTTAACCTCTCTTGATAAAGTCTAATTTCTAAGCACCTGTTTCTTACAAAGCATTGCCCATTTATGAAGGCTTTCAGTATTAGCAGTGAAGTTAAAAATGAGTCTCTGCCACAGAACACATGCAATCTGTGGAGCTGGTGGATGTTTTGTAAGACACCATAGAAATAACACCACAGAAAGTTTACTGCACACGAAACATTCATCTAACAGCAAAGGAACCAAGATAGTGGGGAAATACTACAAGTTCATTGAAGTTCAGTGATGTAACTGAAACCCTGGGGGAGAAAGTGTTTCAGGGGAACTTTCACGCTGATTTTCAGGATGAGCCTTTAGCCCTTGGGAGCTTTCTCTGAAGATTTTGAATAGAACGAGCACCGAGGCAGTAGGAAAGCAAAATAATTGACATCTGCTCGCCAGAACATACCAACGAGAAGGCCATTACCGTCCCGTTTTACTACCTCGGTGAGAAAGCAAAAGCAGGGCTCCGAGTCAAACGGACAGACCCCGACAACCAGAGCAAGCAGTGAAGTTTCCCCCAAACCACAAAATCCCCGTGTCCAAGCAACCACTTCAGACCGCCTTGAAGGAGGAAAATAAACAAACAAGCGCAGGAAGGAACCGCGCTGCCGCGGACGAGCGATGTGCGGGGAGCGCCGCGACGGCGAGCAGGCGTGGGGGAGCGCCGGGAGGGCGAGGGGGCCGCGGCAGGTGGAGGAAGCGATCGGGGGCATTCTGAAGCCTGAGGGGGAGGCAGCGGCCCGGGCAGGATGCGAGAGGCTGCGGCGGGGAGGGGAAGGGGCCG
>NW_008236696.1:3315045-3321195 GCF_000691975.1 Corvus brachyrhynchos | reverse complement strand
CGGGGGCCTCGCGTTTCACCCCAAAACCTTCGTCCCCAGGAGGGGAGCACGGAGACTTCGCTCCTGGTCTCCCCGGGTAGCGCGGGGCAGATTTCTGCTATAGGCGCTGTTATTTATTTTTAAGCATTTAAAGACTATATACATATATGTGTATATGTGTGTGTGTACGCAGCAGCATATATATGTATGTGTGTATGTATATATATATATGCATGTATATGTATATGTGTGTATATATAAGCATATATATAAAAAAGTATATATGTATATGTATGTATGCATATACAAGTGTGTATATATGTAAGTATATATGTATATGGTATATGTACATATATTTTTATATGTGTGTGTATATGTATGTATTTTTGTATAAAATATATACAGTAAAAAATTTCTTCTATGTATTTTCATTCTCAGCCCCTCATTGCCCAGTGCCACAGGTGTCTCATGTGTCCCATGGCTCTGTCCTGGTCCCACCAGGGCCGTGCATCAGGATGTCCCCATGGTCAAGAGCAGGTCTGTGTGGGGGAATATAGGGCGGGAATGCCCAGCCAGGGATGCCTGAGAAGCCTGTGGTAGTGCCAGGAGCCAACCCCCAATTTTGTGTCTTCTGGGGCAGTACCTTTACCTTAAAATGCCCTTTTTTGGCCTTTGCTGTGTTTCTCTCTGCTTTTCACTTTGAAAGAATAATGTTAGAGGAAGGAGAAATAGAATGAAGTTTGTAGGAAAACAAATATTGCTATTGTTTTCAAGCAATATCTAGTAACTACTACATATGCCTGGCAGCAAAGTGTTAAAGAAATGACCAACCCATTTAAAATGAAGATGCATAAAGTAATGAATAGCCTTCCACCCACAGTCCACAAAATATCCAAGGATTCAGTGATCACTTCCAAAGAGGTGATGTGACCTTTACTAGAACCACCCTTTACCTCAAAAGTTTCAATAGGTGGTTCTAGGAAAATCTCAAAAACAGAATTGAAAAATGCTTGTACCCAGTTATGAACAGGCTGTGAGCAGACTAGCACGGTCTGTTCTCAGCAATTTTTACTACTGAAAAATCAAGTGTTGGGAACAATGTGAAACACTGAGGTCAGAATGTGATGTCCATGGAGTGGTTTTAGACTTACTGAAAAACAGACATTACATCAGACTTGTGAGCATCATTGGATGCTGGATAAAAAACACTAATACAGGGTGAGACAGATTTATTTTACCTGAGGAGACTTTGTGCTTTTTTAATGGCTTCTCTTATGAATAACTCAGCATTTATAAACAATGAGAGCCATAAGAAGACATATGAGCCATCTAACCTGAAAGATTGATTCTAACAAAAAGAACAAGCAAAGCACTGATAGAAAATCAATGTCTTTCTAATGTTTGGCAGTGCCAGGAACAGCAAACAAGGCAGTTTTTGCTTAAAACAGTCCATGCAGTGTTGCCTAATGTAAAAAACCAGAATTTTATCTTTTAAGTTTCAAATCACTAGATGATATGGGGTTAGTAAAGGGCTTGGACTTACTTCCTTTAAGAAGTGAGGATTTTGAATATGGACAGATAATTTAGGGTCACAAACTGTAAGAGGTACTATCCACCACTCTTGAGAAATTTAAGCCCAAGAGTACCATGGCCTGTAGAACCTGAGGAAACGCGTCCCTCTAGTGGCAAAAACCTGCCAGGTGAAAAGAGAACCCTTTGTATTCCCTACAAAGTTGCCAAAAGTGGTGTAGAAGAACAGCTGTACAGTTCTGAAAATGCATGGCAGGTATGTGTGAAGATATTTTTCTCACTTAATTCATCTCCCACCAACTACCTGACATGGAGACTTGAGAAAAAAAATACTCTTAGTTTCTTATATCTTTCACTTGAAACTATAAATACTAGAAATCACAAAATGAAAACTAGTATTATCAACTTGTTCCATGTATGTTCTGAAGCAAAGGAGTGACTGTTGGAAATTGCATTAAAGGATTTTCACTGATTAACAGCTTTAATATCTGTATGAGCTTAACTGCCACACAGTTTCTTTTAAGATACTGGAATCAACACAAACATTGTTTATTCATTTCCATCAGCAAACAGCGGGATGTCTGTTCCATAGCTCAGTCACAATTTGCCAGTATGAATTTAAGAGCTTGCACACTGTCCTAAATTGTTTAATTGTCGGGTGAGGATTTCATAGAATTGTCAACAAGATTTTTGTCAGGTGTTTCATAATGATACCAAGGTCCATCTCCCCGGTGTCTCATCAGTCTGCGTGCCTCCACCTCCAGCATCCTAAAAAAAAGGCAATAGACACCCTAAGCATAAAGTTTGTTGATGTTCAGCATCAAGGAATTACTGAAAAATCAGTGACTTTAGCATCAATGGTTTATAAATACTGCTGAAACATACATAGTACCAATATATGAAGGGTTCAACTAAGACATGAGCTATTAAATCTTTCTATTTTGGGGGTTTTTTTCAGCAAGTTGTTCCACAAGGGAGGAATAAACATACTGGCAGCAGTTTTATCACAGCCTAGCTGTGAGCATTAGCAGGGGTAAAAAGAGCTACACCTTTATAAATACCAAGTGTTTTGAAGAGCCCCCGTCCTTGGATTGTTCTGGTAACCTGAATCCTGAGAGGGCAGCGACAAGAGATATCGTAACTCCCACTGTGGCAGCAGCCAGTGCAGGCAGCACTCAGGGGACACATGAAAGCACTTTATGTCAGCATCCTGCTCAGTATGTCATGCAAAATCAAAGAGTCAGCTACAGTATGGATCAGTATTTTAACCCCCTCAACTACAGAACATACCTCACTTCAGCTTTCCTCGCTTCCACATCAAGCAGAGCCATGTCCTTCTCGTAGCTCTTCTCAGGGGGGTCAAGTATGTAACGAGCTATCCAGCGGCTTATGGGGTGCTGGAAAACATAAAAGCAGAGATTATTTGTGCAATTTCCAAGTAGAAATGTCATCATAACTGAATCATTTTGTATATCCACAGTCCTGAAAAGTTGTCATTGACATCATGAGCACTGCCATTCAAACCGTAACAGTAAAGTTACAAACATGCACAACTATATGTGAGATCAGAACCCTAAAAAGTCATATTTCTTTTACAATTCTTAATGCCAAGATAACCTCCAGATGACTGTTCTGTTGCAAAATTAAAATTTAATGGAGGACATAATTTATTTTCTTTCTGTTGAAGTAAAGTTCCTTAAACTGCCATTCTAATGGCAGAAGTGAACTCCAAACCTTACTTACTTCAAAGTTTTGCTGCCACATAGAGGGCATCTCACTAGGAACAAAAGTGTAAATGAGCTGAAATAGTCACAATAATATTGCTGAATTCAATTACTTCCTATCAGAAACAAAACAGTGCTTGCAGCAAGAAGCCAGGGACTAATTTTAAGAAAATACAATTAAATTGAAAGCAGACAACCTTGAGTTTGTGACTATAAAAATCTTCAATTCTAGATACAAAAGTGTGTGTGATATTGGACTTTAAAACAACACTGGCAAACAACACAAAGGAAAGAAATGTCACTTTAAATTCCAATTTCTTACGACACGTTAGAAAAGAAACAAAGACAAAACCTGCATGCCATGAATGCAGAGGACTGTTCTTATTATTCAGTAGTATTATAGAAGAATTCTTGGCATACAGCTTCAGCAGTTTACTGCATACAGAGCATTTGCATCTGCTCGTGTCAATAAACAGATTTCCTACAGCCTTATACATGTTCCATAAAGCTGCAAAAAAGTTTACCAAAATCAGAACTGCATATTTGAGTTTTACTACACTGATAGCCATCATCATACTCCATTCATTTCACTCCCAAAAGTATTATCAAGAGAAGGGCTGTCAATAACATGCCCACCCTTTTGCATGGTACACTTACTTTGTAGTATTCCCAGTGCTCTGGAACATAACCTTCGGGAATCTCTGCAAGTTCAGCTTCACCTGACAAGCAAAGGAGGGGAGGAATATTTAACTCTATGATTATTTTCCAAAGCTACCTTATATTCTGCCATTCAGATCAGGAAAAGATCATTATTCCACATAGAGAGTACTTAATCCCTCAGTGTGAGCTCCATTCGGAAAAACTGAACTTGCAATTTTTGCAGACACGTCACACTGCAAGTATCTAGTTCATAGATTTTAAGTGACACACCAGAAGGGTAAAATTAGCAGCTATACAGAAGAAACAACTTGGATCATGTCCACAGAAATGCCCTTTAAAGTACAGGAGCTGAAAGCATGGATTTTTCCTGATTTCTCTATTAAATTAATTACATATCATTACAGCAGTAGATTTAACACATGTATTGCCAAGCAGAATTTTGGCATCTTTGCTAGATAAAACGCCAGAATTGCAATCTTGTTACAGCAAGTAACTGAACTTCACTGATGTCTGAAAGCCTGCTAAAAGAGGGAATATATTTTTTTTTAAATGTGAGAAACTTTTTTTAAAAAAGTCACAACTAAAGCAAATATACTGGGAACATTTTCTATGTACTTCTACAATATCGCTGTATTTTTTAGGCCTATGCCATGGTCTTCCAAAGAGAAAGCCTTAAAAGATTCCTTTTTTTCTATCCAGCATGCTTAATTCCCATTTAATAACTTTTTTGCTTAGCCCTGACAGAGCACTCACCAATGAAGACGTTGATATATGTTAAGAGCACTGCCACTGGTATTCCCGTCAGGAATATATAGAATTTCTGTAGAAGGGATAAAAACAAAAGGTGTAGGAAACTCAGAACCCTGACAAATTTACATGAGGTCTTGTCTGAAAATGGTGGAACAGCCAATAACTCTTAGATTTGCATTCCTAGGTTGGAAAGGGATGTTGTAGGTAAACACTGCTGATGGCAATGAGTTACTTAATGAACCACAGCACACAAAGAGCAACGCTGTGTCAGTCCATGAGCCCGTTTGGGTCAGATTCACATCTCCCAGTGAGGTCAGTCTGTGCAGCAGCAAACAGCAACACCTCCCTGAAATCTGCCTCAGCATCTTGGCATGACTGGCTCCAGCACTCAGCTGGAATGAGGCACTGACAGCAAAACAATAATCCAACACCAATGCAACCACTGTGGGCTCTGGTAGCCGTGGAAGGCAGATAAAGGAGTCCTGATCGCATGAAGGGAGTTGTATCAAATTGGCCGTTGCCCCTTATAACAGGATTTATCCAAAACCTGGCTTTGGAAGGGTCACACTCAGGTCAGGCTTCCTAAATCTCACCTCTGGTGTTAGTGGTTGTAGGTAACTGAAGGTAAGCCCTGTAGAAGAGGAACTGATATGTTTCAAAAGGGAGGATGAAGTAGAAAGCATTTGTGGGTCATGCATATACGAACACAGACATGTAATTTAAGAATGCTACAACAGCAGTAATTTAAGTACCTATCGCAAGCTTTGCTATCTAGCCAGTCTTTTAACTTCATCTAGCCCTGATTTTACAGCATATGACCAGGAAAATTTTGAAGAAGACCTGAAATTCTTTTTTATGTGAATAGTGCCAACCACATCTTAGGTGCTGTCACATAAACAATAGCGGAAATTGTATTTTAGACACTCTTACACCATTTGCAAGCCATGTGTTATACTGAATGCAATACATTTGATTTTTAACTCACCAACAAGCTCAGAAATCGAGAATCATAAAAACTCGTTGCCTTGATGATAAACATTCTCTTCCCATGGCTGCCGCTGTGTCGTACAGGAACTGAAAATTGAACCAGAGTATTATGGTTTTGTACCCCACTGGTGCTTATGCCAGGACAAGGTCAAACATACGTGGGAAAAGAAAAAAAAAGAAGAGTGCACAACAGCGGCTGAATTTTCTGCAGTTCACCTGAAGTAATTTCGTATTTTGCTAGCATGAACCTATTTTTCTTCTAACTTTAGACATAGATCTATGACTACCTGTAAGCACCAACACGTGAATCAGTGCATGTCACCAAACAGGGCCAAGCAAATTGACAATTAGAATGCCAGGAAGGTGGGCCTCCCGCCCGTATCCAACCATGCTTTACCCAAACCCGGCAGTTTTCACAGGAACGGGGACACAACACTGCACCTGCTCAGCCCCCGGCCCTCCCGCGGCCTCCGGGACGGCATCTTTGCCCCGCTCCGCAAGGTCACCTCGCCCCCACCGC
>NW_008236696.1:3312265-3314303 GCF_000691975.1 Corvus brachyrhynchos | reverse complement strand
CCGTGTGTCCCGGTGTCCCTGTGTCCTGGCTCCGCCAGCCAGGGTGGTGCGTGGTCGCAGGCACCGTGTAAGGGCAGCATAACGCGGTTCCCTGTGCCTGTAGAGTCCTGCAGTCATTGTGCCGGTGCTTCCAGCGTGGGTGGGCTTTGTGCTTTCCCGTGTGTCCACAGGTTTTGCCATTGAGGCCACGACGAAGGGCGTGGGTTCTCCCTCTCTGGAGACACCCCTGGATGCGTTCCTATGTCACCTTTTCCTTTGGCAGGGGTTTTGAACTGCATGATCTCCAGAGGCCCTTTGTAATTCTAAAAGCTCTGTGATTCTATGATCTACTCTTGTACAGCATAGCTCAAACTTACTCCTTAATTTTTAATTGTTCATTATCTCTGAGTATAGAAAATTAGATAATTAGATGACGGGGAGGAGAAAACACCGAGATGACATTTTTGTGGCTAAGCAAACCCCTGCCTTTCCCCCGACACCTGTCCGTAGGACCTGTGCCTTTGTGAATGAAACAAACATTCTCATTTAGCGGAATATTATTTTTCTTATCATACAAAGTTTTCCTTCTAACTTTTATGCAGAATGGTGCTGAATCTGTACCACAAGAACCTACGAAAAATTGAGCCCCTCCATCAGGTGAAGTTCCTGCACACAACTGTGTCTCAGAGGGGTCTGGAGGAGTTTTTTGATGATCCAGGAAACTGGGGGGAAAAAAGTGTAAAGTCTGGTGAGTTATATTTAGCATTTCTGATAGTGATCTTTGAGCTGAAATCTGGGGTTTTTGCATCATAGGGAGTATTCACAGCTACATAAAACTTACTTTTCTATGTATATGTACATACATCCACTTGTGCATCTTTATGCCTGTTAATTTTTCCTGTGTGTAGTCAGTGTTTATGAAAGTAAATAGCAATTGTGCAGCAAAATGTTTTGTTGTAAATCCTGTGCCTTGCTCTGAAGTGAGTGTGTCACAGAAGAGGTGTGCTTTGATGAAATGTAGGTCCTATGGAAGAAAACTAGTCCAGTGTAGAGGTTCATTTTACAGCTTTCCTTATTCCCAGCCTTTTACAAACACAGATAAACACTGCGTGTAGTTGCCTTTTTGCATTGTGTTTTAAAAGCAAAGCTGAATATCCTCGAGGATGGCTGTCCAAGCAGTAGTATTTTTTTAAAAAGTGGTCTTTGTACTGTTGTGTCAGCTGAGCCTAATAGAAGCACGTTTTTTATTTTCCAGAATAAGAGAACTTTGTTCCGTTAAATTAATGGTGGTTTTTTATCTTTTACAGGGGATTCATGGAATATAAAGCAGCTAAGGGGCAAGAGTAGTGAAGACCTGCACAAACTTTGGTAAGTAGGTTTTAGTGAAGAAGCTTCTTTTCTTTCTGAGCAGCTGTGCGCTTTTTAATGAAGTGTGGCTGGTGAACTTATCCAGTAACTTTAGTCTGCCATAGAGCTCTGCAGGCTCCAGCCAGCTTTGGGCCTGGATCAGCCCCGGTTCTGGCCCTGCTCAGAACACAGAAGCTGCACTGCAGGTGGCTGTGGGACAGCTGTGTCTAGTTCAGAGGGCTCAGGTTGGGTACAAACCCTCTGGGGATCGTTTGAATTGGACAGACTTGGTTGTCAGTGCCTTCTGGTGGACTGGGCACTTCGTTTCATCAGGGTGCTCAGGCTGGCATTTATTCTGATTTAGGAAGTTTCTGAAGCTGGAGGTTGCATTGCCACTTCAGGGCTGTGCCAGGGCTGAACTTAATCATGACTGTGAACAGCTTTTTCCTTGCTTTGACTTGTCCTTTTCCTGTGTACATGTAAGAAAAATCTGGCTCTGTCCAGGTAGTGGAAGACAACTTAGTGTTAAACTCTTCCCTCCCAAGCCTTCTTTATTCCAGACTAAGTAAACCTGTCTCCCTCATTCTCTTCTTTTGTTTATGTGAAGCCAGCAGGCACAGGATATGGGATTACAGATAGTAAGTGAATAACTGCTTAGCTATCCAGGAGTTATTTTTGTATTACTGTGCCTTCTGCTCTAGGTATGTCCTGC
>NW_008236696.1:3308904-3312240 GCF_000691975.1 Corvus brachyrhynchos | reverse complement strand
AAAGAAAAGAACATGCTCTTAACTTCAGAGCAAGAATCCAAACGACAGCGCAAGCCTATGCCCAGTCCAGAACGATTAGAAAAGGTAACTTGTTCACACTACATAAAAAATAATAACTCTTAAGTAGAATTGCTGAAAAATCAAGTGTTTGTAAACTTGTTAAAGACCATTTTTTTAAAATTATTTCCCTGATTTTAGTGTATACACGAACTGCTCAAGTCATAGTTTGGTCAAGGCAGCTTTCTCATTGTCCACTGGGTGTTACTGGGGCTGCGACCAGACTCCAGTGAAAACTAAAATAACCCAACAGCCACTACAAACTATAAGCAAATCTTTTGTTTGCTTCTCCTGCTTCCTTCCGACCCCTGCCTCAGAGCTTCCTATACTTCTGCATCAGCATTGGATCTGGCTTTATGCATTACCCAGCTGGTCTTTAGTCAAGTATCAGACTGCCAGTTATTTCATATCTGTCATGCTCTCAAGTTAGGTTTTTGAAGCACCCATTCCTTACTGTTCTAGTACACAGGGCCTGCTGAGAAAGAAGTCATGATCAAACTCCAGCATGTTTTACCATTGTTCTCCCTTTAAATTTTGTCTTGAGCTTTTTTAAATTGTCAGCATTGTTTTTTGTTGGTGCATCCTGAAACTATTTACCATTTCCAGGTAGAAACGTCTATGAAAAATATAGACTTGGTTGTCAGAGAAAGAGAAATTGCTCTGAGGCTTTTACAAACGGGCCATGAAAAGCCAGTCCCTGGCGAGTGGAGACACGACTTCTTGGGACGCACCTTCTGGTATGGAAAGCCTTTTTTCTTAACATGTGAATTTTTCTTGTGGTGTGTCTCTCTCCCAGAACGTCCTTATCAAATCAAGGAAAGATGCATATACTGTATAAAACACAGGAGATGCAGTTACAAACCAGGCCAGCCAGCAAGAGCTGGAAATAAATACCCACATACTAATTCTGCAATCTCCCAGACCACTTCATCACTGTACTGAAACTAGAAGAAATTGGTAAAATCCCAGAATGAAAACAATGTATACATTCTGTAATCATTTTTATCTGTCTCCAACAGGTACAGTTACAAGGAATGGCCAATACCGTGGCACTTGAACAAAAAACACAAAAAGAAGAGATTCTATTACTTACCTCATGTGAATCACTTCATCAGGTAAAAAGATTTTTTTCACATTGAAAGTTCTCTTCTTCTGTTCCTGTCCTTATTCCACTTTAAAAGGAAAAAATAGTAATAATCCTTTGGCTTTCAGCTACTAGACTGAAAATTAGGCTTTTTAAAATTTACAGCTTGCTCTGTTTCTTTTTTCTGTTCCCACCTCAGTTACCACAAGACATGGTTATGCAGTTGCACTGTATAAGTAACTTCAAATGCAGACTACCAAAAATCCTCCCAGGGGCTGAACTTCTGTAGAATTCAGAAGCAGAGTAAAAATATTACTTTGCAGGCTTTTTTACTTATCAAAAGCAAATGAATACTGAAGTTGTTCATCACTGAGAGCCTCTATCTGATGGGGGGGGAGCTCATTAAGGTGGTCACAAGCTGGCTTGAAATTAACCACATCAACTTCTCTGTTTCAGACTCAGACTTGAAAAAGCTTTACGGAAAAGGGCAAGGCAGCAAAACCTGGAGAGGACGAGGCAGAAGGTCTTGGAAAGGAAGTTCCCTGACCTTGCTGTGAAATCCCAGAGCCAGTAACATGCTGGAAGAGCACTGCAAGCAATCGGTCGAGTGTCTGTGGAACATGAATCGTGTTCTGGAACCACAAATGACTCCACTGAGCATTCCAGACAGCCTCCATCTTTTTTTTTTGTTTTAATACCACATTTGACTTTAATTAAACTTGTGATCTGGAACTAAAAAGCAGCTTTGGTGTAATTTCTCACATTCCCAGAAACAAATGTTGTGTTATCCAGCTGTTACAAGAGTGAGACTTACATCAGGAACAGTGAAGAGCAGCCATGGAGTGCCAGCTGACAGTAAGAAGTGTATGGGTAATATTTACCTGGTTTAGTTTAACAAATGTACATTAAAAGCAGACCGAAACATGAAAGCATCTGAAGCTCACATACAAGCCTTTTTTTTCCCTGACCCTATTTTTCTGATATATTTTTCTGAGTATTTTCCCTGAGTTACAGGTAAGCTACCCAAGGTGTATTTGCTTTCTGCATAAAGGCACTGGTAAATGGGGCTCTTCTGTCTGCTATGAGGAATTTTTTCCCCTGCTTTAAAAGTCTGGCTTCTTAGAAAGTATGAAATACTCAGCATGGGAACTTCTAACTATACAGTTGTCCTGCCTAGACTTCTTTTCTTTGTTTTCATTTCAAACACTTGTGCAATGGGTTTTTTTGCAGAGTGAAAAATGTTTGAAGGAAGACTGCAATAGTCATCTATGAAATTAAAGTAGGTACTGCTGCTGCTCTCAGGTCACAGAAACACCTTCACCTTTCACTTTCTGAAAGCTTTTAACCTCCATATGAGGTGGTCTAGAAATCTAGACTAAAGTCACACCAGTCTTTCAGGAAGCAAATGTGCTCAGCAGTATAATCTGGTAAAACACTGCAAGGGAACCAGTAATGTTTCCTGTATCTGTCTCCATAATTTTGACCTTCACTTACTCCTCTGCATGACACAAAATTCCCCCTATTTAAACTCAGAATCTTTATAGTGGTAAGAAAACCTCCAGAAGTGTTTTGCTCTCCGTATGCTGCTGGAATATTAACAGGTATTACTACTGCACTGCAATTCTTTTAAGATAAAACAGAAGATAAAAGCTGGTTTGGCATATTGAAATCTAAGCACACCACTGAGGAAAAGCTTAAAAACACCACGCACTGCAGGGGACTGAGGTGCCAGTTCAGTTGATGTTCCATGTTCCACTTGAATGCAAACTGGACTGAGTCTTTTTCTTCCACAATGGCAAGAGCTGGTGACTTGGATCACTTGGTGCAACTCTGCAGTTTGCCTCATTTTGCAAGAGAAATAGAGTTTGTCAATAGCTTTGAAAATCTGGATCAAGCAACTTTGTCTCAAGAGTAACTCATGAGTCTCATGATAAGACAAAAGCAGACTGGTTTGATAAATTACTTTATTATTTGGAGGTAATGTGAAACTTTTCAAATAGAGGCCTCATAATTATTTACCCACAAGAGCTTTTAGGATACAAAAATGTAGCAGTACTGTTTATTTTTTTTAGATCAGTTAAATGCTATTTGGTTTTCCACAGCTTTTGAGATAAGGAGCAAAACTTCATTGTGTCCCAAAACAGACCATCACACCACTGTAATTTAAAGTAAGCTTAAAAGCAACATCAAGCTGC
>NW_008236696.1:3284835-3308857 GCF_000691975.1 Corvus brachyrhynchos | reverse complement strand
ACTGCATCTTCCCCCTGCAAACACAGGCACTTACAGACCCTGCTGGGAGGCACAGAGGGAGCCACACCAGCCATGGGCACACAGCAGCTGCTCCTCAGCTACAGCTCCCTGCAGCAGGGTCAAGCCACACACTGAAAGCTTCTGACTGCTCCCAGTCTTGGAGAGGCAATTCTTTGTCTCAATTCCTCTGTCTTGAACAAGTTTTGCTTCTCACCTACATCACAAAGGCATTAAATACATTCTTAGACATCAGGTGGAAAGCATTGCTTGCGTACTGAAATGAAACTGCTCCGTAACAAAAAATTAGCAAACCAGTGCTTAATATAACATTCACTCCATGGAATGTAACACTTCTGTGAGACAGTAAAAGTTTACACTAAAATAGATCAATGAATACAAACTTTCAACTTTTAAAACAGCAGAGTAACTTTCTCTGCAAGTACTCACAAGGTTGCTCAAATATAAAAGACCAAATTTTATTTTTTAAGAGAAAAATAAGAGCAATTTAAGGCCAAAGTACCAGCAAGGAAGACTAGTATGTGAAAGCAGACAAGAAATTAGACAAGAAATATTTAATAAATAAGCACAGGCATTTGCAAGGTTATGCCTCTATCTATTAGCTAACCTGTAAAGCTGTTCCCAGGAAAAGATACTAGAGAAAAATAGACATTTATACAAAATCATAAAAAGCTTGTTACATGAATTATTGCTTTACAAGGGACGTAAACATCCTTTTTCTATTATAGTACCAATTAGGTCTCTCAACATTTCTAAGGTTTGTTAAAATGGAACTTGAATTATGAAAAAAACCCAATATAAACTTTCTACAAAAAACAGTCCATCCCATTCCTGAGTATGCTAAAGCTATAAAACAGAAGGAGCACCGAGCAGGCAGCAGTTTTCACAGTAAAAAGGTCTAAGGACATTTTCTTTCTACACACTGTTTTCCTCCTTCTTCATATTCTTGTTTAGAAATCCACATCTGTTGGAAAGTACCCTACAAAAAAAAAGAAACAAAACCAACACAAAATAAATATCAGAACACAAAGGAAGGTTAATTGAAACATGATTAGCTTTTCCTAGGAGGGAGAACAAGCAAGTCCTTGCATTATATGAGGTAATAGGACTTGACCTGCTTAACTATCTCTTCCTTGACTTTTATTGCTAAGGGATTAAACTCAAGACAGGAAGTGCAGCACCAAATGCTTATTTCAGTCTCCCTTTCCCATGATGATCAATTAATCCCCACAAACCATTTCAGCACTCAGAAACTTGTAGACCTACACACAGGAATATGATGCAGAAACAGGTTTGCTACTTTCATGGTCTACTAGATACAGTCTAGAGAAAGTGCATGTATTTCAAGATTGCACCTTGCCATTAAAAATGGGAGAACACGGAAGGATATGTTGTCACTGGAAATGCTCATACCTCTTTTTAAAACAGATTCTCTTCACCTTACCATGAGGATAGCCAAGATGATGATTACATAGCACAAACTCTGCAATGCACACTTCTGGGGAATCAGATGTCTGGGTGACAGTGCTGTTCAGCACAGCAACAAAGTAACACAGGTCTACTAACCAAAGAAGCCAAAATGGAGCCCCCAATCCACGAGCTGAACCTCCGCTCCACAGTCGTGTTGTTCGCTATCAACTTCAGGCGCATGCTCTGCACAGAAAAGGAGCCAAAACCAAACGTCAAACTGGAAGCTGGTGACCTTTAGGGGCAAGCAGCAGAAGGAACCTGGTGTCTATACCAACATGCAGCTTAAAAAGGTCCATTTTAGTACATCTGCACTACTGCTCATCTGCCCTCTATTTAGAATTCAAAATCAGCCACAGTGGAACAGGAAATGTGGCTTTTACCTTGTCTCCCAACAGCAAATGGTTACGGCAAGGAATAGGGCAGGTAGAGAGCAATATCACAGTGTATACTGTCATCTCCAACACTGCACTGGGACTAAAATGACTAATGTTGCTAGACCTAACTTTTATCTAGCCTTTTTTGGACCCATTCATTCCTTTTGCTTTCAAAATGCCTTGTAGCAATAAAATCTTTGCATTTCAACGGGTTCCTCCTCAGCTATTATAAGCAGTGAATGAACACATTTCTCAGTTTCTCCTAACATTCATCATTTCAGAGTTGTCACAAGCAGAACATTTTTGCTTGAATACTAAAATTCAAGAAATATCGTAATTATATCTACTCTCAGATGCAAGGTATCAATACTTTCTTTGACATCAAGTCATTAAAAAATATGTAAATATGTTACTCATAGACAAAACCTAGTGATTTAAGTTGTCTGCCATATCAAGGAAAAACAACTGCCACCATGACGTGACCTCAGGCAGAATGACTGAATGTGCCTCAAGTTAGTCAGCAACACTTCAGAAGAGAGACCATCAAAGGAAATACTGGCTGTTGCTTGAGGAAAATTACAGAACTTAGGATCACAATATGAAAGCAAGAGTGAAGCAGTAAAATATTCATTCCAAGGTATATTGGAATTTATTCTGTCTAAAAACTCTTCCAAGAATTCTTTCTTTTCTTTAGAGAGGGAGGTTTCTTAACCCTGAAGAAACCTGTTCAGCTGTCAGGTTCCTAAGAAAGTCAAAGCAATGATATCCTTGAGTACTTATGTGGCAGAAAAGTGAAAGGGTAAATACTCAATGCAGTAATGGAAAGAGTTGTTTTACCGGTGGGGTTTTCTGAGACAGCTCCCTGTTCAATCTGTCTGTGAAACTCTGTATTAGAGTGTTTCCTCCTGCTACAATCACGCTGCCATAGAGACCCTAAAGAGAAAAAAACAACCTAGAGCATTAATTCTGAAATCATTCTGAAAACAGCTCTTTCTCACAATAGAGAGGGGTGGCACAAGGATGTATAGTCAACAGCAATAATACATCTCTTGATGCCAACAGTATTACCTCTCCCAATTCAGTTAAATATTTAATCACTTAAAAATATTGCAAGGCAGCTTAATATTTAACTATAAAAGGAAGACAGAAGCCATATGATTAATGATTCTAAATTATTTCACAGAACGATTTCTACTATGAAGAACCCTCAACCTACACATCTCCCCTGTATCCAAATTGTTGGGTTTTTTTACAGCTGAATGCAACCCCAAAAGAAAACCCTGCAGCAGTTTTCTATCTCGCTACTGCTGCAGTTGGTGAACACACACCACAGCCCAGCCCACTAAGCCCTCCCACACACTGGTTAACAGAAAAAAGATTTTTGAAAAAACTCCCATGCAGTCTGTATAAAATTGACACCTGAGAAAGATAGAACATTATTTTTAAAAATAAAGTTTTCCTTTAAAGCTTCTTCTCCTCTTTCTACTCTTTATAAATTTGTCATGGTTTAGCATAGTTTGGGTTTTTAGTTAAAGAGGGCTCCATCATGTACATTCCATGTATGTTCTAAACATAGAAGATATTCAAAGTTACAAACATAAATGCTTATCTGAAGCCAGTCCAAGCCAAATTATGCAGTGCCAGCCACAAAATCTGTACATCAGATCTTTAAATATGGGTAGAAACACTCAGTAAAAGATCCTGATTTAGCATTTTGTAAGACAAAACACTAATGGTATATATCCCTATATACAAACACTTAATACTTACAGAATTATTCTAATGTATTTACCATTATCCTAGAAAATCCACGTCTTCACTGTTGCTGTTCTAGTCCCAAAAACATGTATCAGCACAAAAATATCTATGCTTTAAAACACTGCCTGGCTGACTAACACTTACCGGCCTGATGTCTATATCACACATTCCAACGCTTGTTGTGACAACGTGGCTCACACCCAACATCGTGTTACCAGATAAACCCTGCAGGGAAAATTAGGAATCTACACATCATTGCTTCAAAAGAGCAAGGCATAGAAAAGCCCTGAATGAGTTGAATTTACAAATATTCTGAAGAAGGAGCTAAGCATTTTGTTAGGAAAAAAAAACCCTCCTATTTTCCCAATCACCACCCATTTTGAACATTTCATCATTCCCTTGCCCAGCCATAATTCAAGACAGGTAAATTCTACCCCCAGGAGAACCCCACAGTGCAAATGCATCCAAATCATGAAATTAAAAATATTATACAAAAGGAAGCCAAGTGATAACCTAGTCATGTAAAGCCTTCCAATCACAGCTATCACAGTGGTTTTACCTTTACATTGGAAGGGTCAAACAATCCCTCAGGAATTTTCAGACGCTCAGCACCGAAGTCACAGTTGTAGCCATTGGGAAACTCGTAATGAACTGTTGGCATCTGTGCTGCTACCCTGGAGCATCAGGCAGAAAGCAACACATTAAAGTGCTTTCTAAACAGGGTGTCAAGTTATCTAAGCAGCGTTATAAACTACAGTGCCAATGGGAATATTGTGATTGATAAGATTTACAAGTTCAAATAAAATTTATTATGATCTCATCTTGGAGTATTAAACAAAAAACTATATCCTGGATATATGCAGTATTCCTACTTTCATAAATAAACAGTGTTTAGATAAAACCTCTTTCCATAACAAAACCAGCCAAGAGCAGTGAACAGGCTGAGCTCCCCACGCACAACTGGTAACTGATTTTACAAGAAAGAAGAAAGTAACGTACTGTTCATCATAGGTTGAATCTGATACTTGGAGGACGGAAGCCTGAAAGTCCTGAATGACACACTGTGGAGTTAAAATTAACATGAATTTATATGAATTTTAGTCCTCAATTATATAAAATTTATAGAATTAGTACTAACTTTTTAAAGATTTTCTAGTTCTTCAAGAGAAAACGCTGATATACTTGCAAACAAAACTTACTTATGGAACACTCAGGGGAGGTGAAAGAGGGAAGAATGACCTACTTACATTACACATGTAATTGTGCCAAGACCTGGTGACCTGGGGCAACTTCTCTTTTCTCTTCCAATTTGCTGGTGACCCCTCACGAACTGCCTCCTGAGATTGTAGGGTACACAATCACCAGGTAAACATTTAAGCCTCTCCCCAAGAAAACATTTACTAAATAAAGTTACTTTCCCACCTTTGAAGCAATCATATATGGAGGAATTATCTCTATGTTCATTTCCTGAAACAATTCCCGGCACTGCATAGTGATAAAATCTCCTGCAAGTGGTGATTTTACAATACCTAGAAGGCAAAGAAGGCATCCAAAATAAAAACTGAAACAACTCACCTGGAAAGTATCCAAATCATGAACAGACTCTCCCAACTATTTGTCAGTGAACTCGATTAGGGTTTTTTTTCCTTTTAAATGGGACACACAGATGTAAAAACAGTAATGAAAGTGTACAAGCAGAAATCAAGCTAACTCAGCCTTGATATTCCAATATAGTTATCCATGAAAGTTTATACCTTGCTGAAGCACATATCCATCATGCACTGGAATAGCAGTGGTGTGTGTTGCCCCACTATCCAAGATGAGACCTGTAGATCTCCCATTAGCAAAACTAGTCAAAATGATTAAGGAAAATATTGTAATTTCCACTTAGAAAAAAATGTTACAATTAAAACCTAACTAGGGATGAGGACCCCAATACATTATTCCTTGGCTCTAAGAAAGGATTTGTCATTTTCCAGTATGTACCATCTTTCTGTGAAGTGCACAACCTCATAGAGAGAGCAGCATTTAACTTCCATCTGTGAACTAACTCAAGCTTTGGAATGTGAAAATTCACATCACTACTATGCAGCAAGCTCTAAGTATATCCAACTCATTTAGACTCTGAAGCTGAAAACATGTTATTATTAGTTTAAAATAATAACAAATATTCTTCTTAAGGCTATGAAAACTTCCAGCTCTAATTACTGTATTTAGTAGTGTGGACACCACCATTTTAGGTCTGTAATATTCTTATCCATAGTATCCAATGAAAAAAAATAGTAATAATAATAAAAGAGTAATAATAATATAAAAAGACTTGGGCCCCAAGGACAGTCAGATTGGGAGAACTTCAAAAATGAGCTCTAATGTCTTAAAGTTCAGAAGCTGAATTTGTTGACTTCCTCCCTGGATGTCTATGGAAGAAGTCAATTTGAAGAAAGTTGACATGCCGTTATACTCGGAATTGCCTGGAGAAAGTTTACCATCATTTCCTGGGGGAGGAAAATAAAACCATGCAGTGTAACATTTCAAAGGATACGCTGTCAGAACAGCAGTTTTACACAAGAAAAAAGCCGGGATGTTGTAGTGTTCAAACATCAATTCCGTCAGTTTTTCACGCTTTGCTCTGGTATTCCACTAAAAAATAATAAATCCAAACCACAAGTAAGTGACCAAAAGGAAGCTCTGTTTGCACACTAATAGATTGCTAACACACAATAAAGAAGTGATTGGAAAAATTGCAGCCACAGTTTTCAATCATACCAAAATTCCACAGAGACAGCTTTCAAGTAATTTACTTCTTTAGAACACTTTTTATTCCATTTATACAACAATACATCAATGCTTATTGATCACACAAAAATGCTGCACACCTTTCCTGTTGCAATAGATTTCTTTACACTTCTACAGCTCTTCCAGTGTCGGGTTCCCAAAGAACTCTCTAAAGCAAGCACCCTGCCTTTTACAAGGGGGAAGATACATGAAGGAACTTGCCCAGTGGGAAGAAAAATAAATCCAGACTTTCCAGTTTCCAAAGCATCTTTCTACAGTGCTACTGTAGCTGTGATTAAGCCAGGATATATCTGAAATATCCAACACATTACTGAAAATGTGAAGTTTTTTCCAAGCCAATACAACAAAGTAAGATGAGGTTTGTAAGGAGAATGTCAATGGGAATGTCTCTATTCAGACACCCACTGAGCCATCAAACATGAAACAGCCATTGCAAATTCATCCACACTCCACAAGCTGTGATTCAACACAAGGGAATAATGAAATTCAAGAAAATCCTTTTCATAAGATTTTATTAAGGAAAGGCATCACTTGTGTATGGCATGTCTACCTTTTCTACTCTGACTTCAAGATCTGCCCTTCAAATGATGAGCATTATTAAATGACAGACACCTTGTCCAGATTTTCCCATAAATTTGTATTTATCCACTTCAGCTGCCTTATAGGACCACTTACAGAAACAAAGACAGAAAAATTAAAACTTCTCCATTATAAATATTATTCTGCGTCACGTTATATTAGTTGTAAGGCTGAAGGAAGCACAATTTTTTGATGGCATTTTATTAAGTGTAACTTAATATATAAGGCATCCAACCATCTTTTTCTTTTTATTCTAGGAAGTAAAATTTCTTTTTTTAACTTTTGTCTTTTTTTCAGTAAGTGAAAAACAACAGCATATTGTAAATACTTCCTGATAAAACTCATACCAACTACTTCAAATTGAGGTTTTTTAGACATTTTCCAGAACCTGGCCAAGTATTTTGAACTTGTCACTTCTGTAGCTAAGTTTTAACACTTGTCACCTACAGGCCATTCTCAGACTTATCCAGGACCAATGTTTGCAGTCAGCAAAAAGACTTATCAAAATGCACAGCTGCTTTTACTCACTGGTGCTTCAGACATAAGGACAGGATGCAAACTTGCTTCAGATTTAATATGCATCTTGTAAGTGTGATCCAAAATTGCCTGGAAACTATCCCAGTCTTCAACTGTAACAACATTGACACAAAGAGATTAGTTACATCTAAGTTTTGTTTCATTTCATAAACACATAAAGGCTTTCCAATTTATTTTTTTGCACAGAGCTCTTCAGTCAAACGCTGTCCTCAGCAGACATATACTTCCTCTAACAGCTCTGCAGAATCCTCTTCCTCCACAACTACCATGACTTCAAGAATTACACTGAAAGTCCACCAGCAGTGAAAACCAACCACATTTCCATGCAATTTATAAACCAGTAATCTGTTCTTACAGCCTCTGTTGCTGTACATAGCATCTATCAACACGACTATGACTTCCTGCAGCCTGGCAATGCTATTTTAAAGCTAGGTAGAAAAAGACAAAGCACCATACTCATTCCATTTTTTAAAGGTGAAATGGCTTCCATATTCTCTCTTGGAACTCTCAGGGCATTGGTGTCTATGTAGTAAGTCGGGCCCCCTTGTTTGCCCTTGTCACCATCTATCTCCATCAGAGTGCTGCCATTGTCCCTTTCTAGCACCACACCAATGGCTGTTGGAAAATCAACCTGCAAGGCAAGAGGCAAGCAGTATATGAGGATTAATAATGTTTGGGAAGTTGGTGTTTTTCTCATAAATTCAGAGGCTTCTTTATACAATACAGACAGAACCAACCCCAATGTATTAGGAAGGGTTGTAACTTTCTAAGACTTAGGGCATAAATTCATGGTGAATTTCCATGGAGGCACAGATTCTCACCTTTGGGCAGTCCTCGCCTGCATAGCCTGCTCTCACTGTGTACGAGCCAATGTCAAAAACCAGAGCCCCAACTTCATCTGAAAAGATTGTTAATCAAGATAAATGGTTATTACACTCTTCTGCAATCCTGACTTTTCCCTGCCCACTGCCTGCTTTACAGGCAAAGGAAGAAAAGGAAACCAAGGGATCTTTTACAAGGCAAGGAGAAACTTCTCTATTCAGAACTCCAGCTACCAGAGGGTTATGGGAAAACTGCAGACAGACTTTAACCGGGGCACTGCAATCCCTCCGTTTGGAGTAAGAAGGAGAATTTTAGCAGTAGAGAAAAAACGTAGTTGCAGCTAAACGGATCGCAAGAGAAAGCTTTCAAAAAGTTCTCATTTAACAGTTACACGAAGCCAGGCGAGCCCATAGCCCCCGGGAGGGATGAGGATAAGCAAGGTGAGACTGAAAACAGCGACCATGTGAGGGAAAGGGCCAGAGTACGAAACGCCCATCCCTGCGGGCCCGATCCCCGCGGATCTCTGCACATCCTAAAGAGAACCTGTCCGACACGAACGGTGGTCACGGGGTTGCGCAGAGGGGCTCGAGCGAACCACACCCGGCTCCCGAAGTGCGGGGACCTTCTCCGTACTCCGGTATTGCTGATCCTGCCCAAGGCCGCGGTGCGACCGCTCCCCGGAGGAGGCACCTCGGGGCCGCGAAGGACATAAACAAGGCCCGCTGCCGCCTCCTCATACAAAGGAAGGAATTAACTTTATAATCTAAGAATATGAGAAGTAAACCCGTACCACAGTCTCTAATTTCCATTTTTTTCTGCTGTGAAACATGTAGCATATGCATAATGTATGGCAGTGTGATCTACAGAGCTTTTATTGATGATCGTTTGGTGTGATCTATAACTCATATATTGCTCATTTCTTGTGAGTAATGCAGTCCTCCCAAACTCTTGCTCACATACATATAAAAGATGAAAACATTCAATGAATATCACTTTAGGAAGGCCACATAATTTCTGAATGTCACAGCCTATGCAAGTCTTGCTGAAGAAAGCATAGAACTAACTGACATTACAAAATTTCCCACTCTAAATGCATTATACATTTAAGAAAAAGAAGTCATTTAGAAATGTGATTTTTTTTCCCCTCAGAAAAGTTTGTTGGTCTTTTTTTTAAATCTTTGAACCTAAAGCGACTTTCCGTTAATTCGTGAGAGGAATCACAGAATGGGCTAGATTGGAAGGGACCACAGTGGATCATCTGGTTCTACTTCCCAGCTCCAGCAGGGCCGTCCCAGAGCACGTGGCACAGGATTGCGTCCCCACGGTTCTGGGGTATCTCCAGTAAGGGCGACTCCACATCTTCTCTGGGCAATCTGTTCCAGTGCGCGGTCACTGCACAGGAAAGTTCTTTCTCATGTTCAGGTGGAACTTCTTGTGCATCAGTTTCTGCCTGTTGCCTCTTGTTCTATTGCTCGGCACCACCGAGAAGGGTCTCTGACACCTCCCTGCAGACATGTGTACACATTACCGAGGTCACCTCTTCCCGAGGCTGAACAAGCTCTGCTCCTTCAGCCTTTCCTCATGAAATGCTCCAGTCCCTTAATCATTCTCGTTGTCCTCCGCTGGACCGGTTGCAGGAGCTCCATGTCCTCTTGTAGTGAGGAGCCCAGAAGTGGACACAGGGAAGGCTGCTGGGTTTGCTGGAGCGGGGAGAGGCGGCCTGTGAATCCTGAGGGCTCGCAGGGTGAACTTGCTGCCACATGCGGACTGGGATGACTCCAGAGCATCGGGACTGTGGAAGGGAGCTGCTGCAACCGGGCCCTCCCCGAGTCCTAGCTGAGAGGAGGCTGTAACCGGGTGGGGTCAGGCTCTGCTCCCGGGCAACCAGCGACTGGACAAGAGGATATCGTCTCAAACTGCCAGGCACAGGTTGGACTCGATGATCTCAAGAGATCTTTGCCAACCTAACTGATTCTGTGATTCCCCTGCTGCTGCCACTGTTCTGTTGGACTCTACCACTGAGAATAAAAAGCTTTTGAAGCCTATCTTGATATCCCTGCCTCGTGTTGCTCCTTTCTTGCTTGGGGCAGAGCCCTTGGTCGCCGAGGCTGGTGTGTCTGCAGAGCTGGGCAGTTCAGCTGCCAGTTTTACAGCTGAACTTGTAGTTAGGATTTCACATCACCTTGTTTGGTGTTGGAGTGCTCAGCCAAACCTGGTGTTCAGCCAGAACAGCCAGAGATGGGTACCTATAAAGCTGTAGGAATTAAAACAAAAGAAAGACCTCAGGCAGTAACCAGTAGTTAGCATTAGAGAAGACTAAAATTTTAACGGGAGAACAGGGGAATTGGCTTAAAGGGCAAGTGTTCCTGGGGTGGACCTTTTTTAATTTTTATATGAGGTGGGGTTTTTTGGAGGGAATGGAAAGCTGTGTGAGCTTTTAAAGTTTACGTAAGATATGTAGCTTATTTTTGTAATACTGCAGCAAGGATCTTCAAGTGATTAGATTTAGCATGCTTAATAGAATATTTTATTTATTACATTTACATTTGACTATGAAGTTTTGGATAGCGTAATGAGCAATCTTAGTAGCACCTAATTATAGGACTATAAATTATAAAAAGAAGTGTTTCTTGTATTTTCACCATAAAACAAAAACTACTGGTGTGAGCTCCCTTTATCTTATTTGTATAGGGAGTTCAGAACTTCCTACAGAACTCTGAGGTTTTTTCCTAAGTTGTGACTTAAGCTTCTGTTATACCTCCCTACTTACACTGAATTTTATCAGGGAGGTAAAAAGAGAGATAAAACTGACATTTGGTGTACCCAGTAGTTTTGTTCTGGAAGCTGAATAAATAAGCTTTGTAAAGCTGTTGAGAATCGAATTAATCACTACAAATCCCAGCAAACTTTATGCTGGTGAAGGGGGAAAGCACCTTAGATTTTGTGTTTGTACTGCCGCTCCCAAGATGCTGCAGTTAACATTGGGCTGGTGAACAGCAATCCCCCTTTTAGGGGGAGAGTGTCAAAACATAGGAAAAGTAGTAAAATCCAGCAGTTCCAAGGGACAACCACTTGAGTGGGTTTTTTTAAGCGCAATTACGACAGTACAAGGAGGTGATTTGATTTACTAACTCTCAAGGGCAAAGAACTTAATTTGACACACAATCTGAGTCTCTGTTTCTTTAAGGAGCAAACTTCATAATTTTATCATGCAATTAAGAAATTCTTTTTATGAGTTATAGTACAATACAACTACAACATATAGGTGCTAGCATTAGAAAGATAAATCCTGCTGTTTCATTAACAATACATCATAAAGTCAGTGCACCTTCATTTTGTGTTATGAAATATTTTCAAGTCAGTATGTTATCCTGATTTCCAGTATGTGGCACTAATACTCAAGGCAGAGTTCTTTGAGGAGGAGAAATTAATTGCAGATGGCAAAAGCGGTTCAGAAAATTTGGAATTACCATGCCAGAGGTTCTTCATTTATCTCCTTCTTGTACTTTATTTTGCAGGGATGATTCGTTGTATTCGTGTGATAAGTGACACTTTAAGCCGGATCCTGCTCTCTGCAAAACAGCTGCTTTTGGCTGATCTGTAAGACAGAAACCAACACAGCATTCTGCTGCTTCGTTTTCTTCAATATTTCTTCAACACAACAACATGCCCTGGAAATCATGTTGGTATCTAGAAGCCTCAGGATTTGATAACCATCCAGAAACAAAGCCAAATCCATGCACTTCACAAGAAACCTGGAGTATAAGGGGAAGGAAATATAGACTGACAACTCTCTAGGTCCTACTTTTGTCTTCCTTGTACTGTTCCTGGTGTTTATATCAGTGGAAAGTGTGCAGAGCATCACTGCTGTGGTTTGACAAGGTTTTGCAGTGACTTTGCTTTGGAGCAGGTGGATGACCCTACACTGTTTGATGCACAAGAAGAATGGACTTGAGGCATCTGTTTTCAGCAGAGTTCAGCCTGACTTAAGGATTTGCAGATTTCAGATTATTTCAGTGAACTGCACATCATCCTATGTTTGCATAAGAGCAGGTGAAATCTATAATCTTGCTACCACTTTCCATAATGAACCCAAACATTTGGGGTTTTTTTAATAACATTTGCTTAGTTTCATCAGAAGCAAGAATTATAAAATCAGAGTAGATAGAAACAATTAATGTATTTTATCTAGGTTTCCATATTGGTACGAGTGGCTGTAATATCTTGGCAGGAGTTGTGATGCAGGTGTAACACAAACCATGTGCTTTTCATGGGAATATCACATACTGATTTACTGCGTGTGACATTGCATATAGTAACTCTAGAGGCAAACACTGGCATAAATTGTCCACAGGAATAAAGAGAAGAATCATTTAAAAGTGAGGCATGAACCGAGACATCAAATGATGGTGCTTACTCATAAGCAAAAATTAATTCCATCAGTGATAATCTGGAGAAACGGAAGTTTCCTAATTATTGCTTTGAGATTTTTAAGACTTCGTTGTTTCAAGCAAGTGCATTCACTTTTTTGAACATAAAGCAATGTAGAAAGTAATGTATATGTCAAGCCCAAACTGAACAGAATGAGTTTTTGCTTCTCAACAAGCTGCACTTCCCCATGGGGTGGCTGATGGCCTGTTGCTTTTGAGCTGTGCCATACAACTGCCAGCCAGTCTCCCAGACTGCATTGCCAGCAGACTGGCTGTGACAATGGCTTATTCGTGATGTCTGGGTTCCTCCTTGTTCCTTGATTGCAAAATGCATCTTAAAGGTTCTGTTTTTCCTATTTTCAGATGAGGTCTTGAATTTCTTAGGTTTATGTGACCTAAGAAAGCATCTGTAGATGAAAAAGCAAAATAATCATTAATACTCATTCACTCAAGAACTTTGTGTGACCTCTCAGCTTTCCACTTTCTTTGCTAAAGTACTCGGGTGCTTTATTTAATTTAAATATTTCCTTTCCTCACAGGGATGCTGAGTATAAATGTGCTATCATTCTCCTTCTGCAGAAAATGAGCAAGAACAGAAATTAAATGCTGAGCCTCACTAAGGGGCCTCATCATTGTCACAAAGAATTTTAGGTTCTTATCTCAGACTGCAGTCCAAGCACTGAACTATTTCATATAAAATGTACTAAACACAGACATCTTAAACCTGGATGAGTACTGCTGTTTGGTCTTAGCAATTGAAAATGCTGAGGAAAGGAGAAGTGTCTGAAATCCCTCTGTGACTCCAGCAAGGCAGTCCTGAGGTTTTATGTTCCAGAATCTTCTTTTGGAGCTGGTGTGTTTAACTAGTCCGTCTGCAAAAGGCCTGTGACTCACTCTTATTGTAGAACATGATTGAAGGAAGAGATGATGGTGCTTGCCATTAATACACAGTCAACTTTCCATCGCCAGTGGATGGCCTTACTAGATTTCAGAGAGCATGCTGAGATTCCATCTGACTGGCTGGAATAATAGTGACTAGGATATGCTGGAGAATAGGGGGAAAAACCCATGTAATAATAGAACTACTTTGTAGTTCTGTACTGTAAGTGGTTCCTGTGAAACCGAATTAGAGGCCTCCAGACCCTTTCATTGTTTAGATCAGGCAGAGTAAGGAATCACAGAGCTAGATTTGATCAGCAATGTACAGCAATACTTGCCTGGAGCTGGTTCTGAGGTAATTGGTCTTCTGGGCTGAGCTGGCCCTGGCCAGAATTGAAGTGTGCCTGTATTGCCCTTCTCAAATGAGTCTCTTGTGCACATATGTCTCACTTGGCTCAGATCTGGCAGAACTCACTGTTTCAGGCTTAGTGCTTGGTCTGTAGTCACTTTGGATCCTTGCAGGGCTTATTTGCTTGGCAGCTGGGCCAACCCTGACCTGGCTCAGTACCTCTCATCTGCAGAAACAAAGCTCCTTACAGCTGGGAACCAGCTTAGCTTGACAAACAGAAGATCATTGTGTCAGCTGAGCCTTGCCATTAATGAGGGCATTGATCCCCTGTGCTTCCCAGTGTGACATTGGGAATTTGGTTATAAAAGCTGAGCAGGTAGCACAGAGCACTGATCTTGGTTAGAGCTGTAAGGGTGTGCTCAACACTGATCTTATAGGCCTAGTGGCACGTTTTGTGTCACCTTTTTGGAATGCTGTCAGTCTTGGAATCTTGGTCTGGTTTAATGTGAAAAGCTGTTTCACTTGGCATCAGGAAACGTTTGTTGTGCAGGGAAGGTTTTGATGTAACCACGTGTCCTGTGTGACGTTTGCTCTGCCACCAGGAGAGGGCACAGGCAACGCAGGGGCAGAGACCCTGGCAATCCACATAGTGCTGCAGGGTTTGGAATGCAAGTGAGAGCAGCATTATTTCTGCTGACCTTCAAAACCAAAGTATTTGCTTGGGGGGTTTAAATTTATGTATTACTTTATCGCCAAATATATATATATATATCTATATCTATATAGTCATAAACTTGATTATTAAACAGTAGGGAGGAAAAACAACAGTGTATCTGCTGGATGGGCATGTTTGAAAAGAGATAGTTGCTTTCCTGAATTAATTCAGGTCATTACTGTGACAAGTAAGTACTTTGTCATCCAAAATGAGCATGTAGAGAAATGCAATTGCATTGCAGCTAGAAGTCTGATGAGAAAATGGTTTGTTTCTATTGAGGAATTACCAATTTATAGAGGGAAGCTTAGGATTGCAGTGCTTTATCTGAATATTTATTCACAAAAGAACTGTGTTGTGGGGTAGTCATGCTAGAGCTGTTCAAAAGTGTCAGCTGTTGAGTTACAGCATGAGCACACATCTGTATAAATATGCTCCATTTTAAAAAGTATTGGGATGGTATATATAAGATCTTTGCATTATTTGATGTTTATTATTTGATGATTATTTGAAACTGCTTTAACAGGTAAGTTCATGGCATCTTTTATAACTAGTGTAAGAATTCTAACTTCTGTATCACATCCACATTTGTAATCCCTTTTTCTTCTGCTTATGTGGTTATCTTAGAGACTGATTCTTCTCTCTCACCACACTGACACAGTCTTTTATTTCAGTACAGCAAAATTGTGTGCATCAGGCCCAAGACATCTTCCTTGCAAGTGAAATTGAGAGGAATGAGTGTTTCCAAGTGTTATCAGGAAAAGATGTGGTACAGTGAAGAACCTGATCAGAACTGCTGCTGATGGATTTTTCTTGAGTCCTGATATGTCAGCTTACATGTGTGGGTAGTCTTCATTATTTACTCCAGTATATGAGAATTTGGTGTGGCATAGAGAATCCTGTCTAGGAGGGTGGTCAAGGATGTTCTTTCTCACAGGGCATAAACAGCATATAAGAGCACCACTCCATGAAAAACTTGGTATTTTGTATTTATTAATTGCTTGAACCATACTTGATTTCTTTGAGCAATCAAGAAAAATAGAGATAGAAAACTGTCTAGCACTGTGGGATGCTTACAGTAGGGAGAACAGAGGTAAGCAAGTCTTAGGTATCTTTAAATCAGTGTTTTTAGGAAACTGGGCTCATGCTACCTTTTTGATTACTTCCACAGATTATAAGGTTTCAGCATAAGATGTATTATATTAGCTGGCAACAGTTCATCCACGTAGAACACACACTGCATGAGTATCTTTATCCTAGTAAAAGCTTTGATCAGAAATTTTTCCTTTTTTGAGACACATGAAAGAATCTAAACAGGAAACACAACTGGAGAAAGCCAGGCCTTTTAAGCTGTATTTCCCAGAAACTTCTTATTTTCTATGGCTTGTTTAGATCTGCCCTAATCAAAGCTGCAGACATGGTTTCTCTTTGTGTGTATGAGCACTTTCGTGCTTGCCAGTGCCAGCACAGGGAGAGCCAGTCCTGGGCACCTCAGATCTGTTGCTTACTACGAGTTGTAGTCCAAGCTGTGGGGATCCCAAGGCTGCAGCACCTCCCAGGACTGTGGTGTGGTTGGCGGGGTGGCTGATGGTCAATCTGAACCAGCAGCCCTGAGAGTGAGTCAGCAGAGACTGCAGGTATTCCCCATTACAGTGGTTGTCACCCACTGGAGTATTTTAGCACAGGGTTTATAGGGTCAGCAGAGGTGAGTCTGAGTTGCTAAGGTGCTGGATGGCAAATGCAGGAATGGGAACAAATATGGAGTGAGAGGATGAAATCCTGGGTTTGGAGGCATCTGTGTTAAAATGCAGACTGTATCTATGAATTTGACTGAGATGGAGTAGTAAAGGATACTACTTTACAGCAGTGTGCTCCTGTTCAGATGTTTGCATTTTCTGAATGTTAGTACTTTCTATTCCTTAGTTTATCTCACTGAATTTCACTGTAATAATGTTCCCAGATAAAGCTAAATTGTGGGAAAGCCAGAGAATGCTAAAAGGCTGTAATTTCTCCTCCTAAGGAATGTTATCTTTCAGCATGAACACCCTTGACATCAGCTGGTCTTGCTGCAATATTGCTAATGAAGAAGTGCAAGGACACTAATAATGGGTTTGACATCATCTGGCGAGGGACATGTCTGTCCACTAGAAGGAAAGAGAAGAAAAAAGAATATATTGTCCTTACTCAACAGGGTATTGTTCACAATCATATCCATAGCCTGGGAAACAAAAATGATCATTCTCCCTTTTGATGTTTACGTGACGTGACAGTGTAAGGGCCTTTGGAGAGATAGTATGTTCTGATAGGTTTGGGATTTTTTCTGTAACTCTGTGGCATGAAAGGCATCAGGCCTGCTAAAACCTGAGCTCATTTTTTTCCAGCTAAAAACCAAATTGAAATAGACACACCTAAGAGAAAAGACAGAATTTGGAAAGTATGGAGAAGATGTGATTGTCCTTTACACCAGGTCACTACAGGCGTGTTTAGGTGAATGGATTCTGCAACAGGATACATTTCACAAGCATTTAATGCTTGAGCCAGAAAAATGCTGAAGACTTTTTATTCCCACTCACTTGAGTGAGCTGATCCTTTTCTGGGATGAATCACTTAAAATCAGTAATAATTTACTTACTGAATGATTCCTGTCTCCAGCCTTTTTTAACATACTGATGAATTTTTAATTTAATTTGATAATGTGTTGACAAATTATACCAGTGTGTAGAAAGGATCCTTTAAGGATTGGCAACCCTTTTTTTTCTTGTGCCTCTTCCTAAGACTCCATTAAAAACTTTTTTCCTGACTGCAGCTCTGCACCAGTGTCTTCCCCTTCTCCCCACTCAGTGATTGGATTTGTCCCTGTTGTGCTGCCCAGAACATTCATGAGTCAATCTCACATGCTCAGACAAAGGCAAGTTGACAGGCCGGGGTATAATATACAAATATGAAGGTTTTGTTAAGACCACAAAACACAGAAATCTCTGTGCAATCTGTATTGCAAAAACACACAAAGTTTTTGTATATTTCAGTACTTTTTGGTTTTACATCTACTAGCATTTCCTAGAGAATATTTCCATGGCAGACCACATTTGTTGCTACGAAAGCAACTTTGGGAACACCAACGGTAAGGGTTTTGTTTAGTTTTGGTGATGAGCGGAAGGTTGGTGGAAAATTTTTAGTTGGATCTAAATTTCTGCAAAGAGTAATTGTAAAAAAAAGTGAGAAGCTTAGGTTTGGACCATTTGGACCATCACAGAGATTTATGGGAACATGGAGCTCGCATTGGCCATATACAAATTGCTAAACTTTGCTTTCTATGGTTTCTAAACACAAAGTAGTACTCATCCTCCTGTCAGGAAAGTAATATATTATCAGAGGTAATGTTATACCAAGATTTCACTTTGCTAGACCAAGATATTTGTCAATTATAACCCAGCAGAACATTTGCTAGTATGATGTTGCCAGAGTTTAAATAATTAAAAATGAGTTGTCTTCAGCAAATAAATAAAGTACACCTAATGGAGCATTATGGAATATCATTACTTCTTTGGTCATAAAACTCAGTCATTTCCAATGGCTCATTCAGGCTTTTTGGAAAATTGTCATGATACAAGTGTAACACCATCCTCCTGATTGCAATGGAGCAGTAGATTTGGAAAATAATAAAAATCTGAATTTCAAAGACTGCCAACTTTTACTCCAAAAAGCTGTAACTAATTGAATTTCGGCAGCCAGGTACAGAAATACCCTAGTGGAAGCTGCTGGTTACTTCCATTTCATTTCAGGTTTGGAGTGGAGCAGAGTTCAAATACATCTGATGTGTTTTAATCAGTTCAACAGAAAACTCAGTTGTCATGGTAGAGCCATTTCCATCCAACTTTTACATAATAAATAGCTAAGTGGTTAGAGCAGCCACCTCACTTCTTCAGTTATTTCAGGGAATGGTGCCCTTTCCTTTAGGTTATAAAATTATCTGAGTGCTAATGCTCTCCAATGTGCTCTTTGAAAGTTGTTTTTTGTGCATTTAGGAATCCGGAAATCCTGAGGTCTAAAGAAGAGTGAGGAAAAGGATGCCTGGATTGTAATTGGTAACATATGCAAGCAGGGGTGGAAGATGCTTTTCTTGGGTTTTGTACCCAGAATTCGTTCCGTTTTACTGAATCGTGGAGTGGTGCTAAAGAATCTCAAAGCCGATTTCCTTTATCTTACTTGTGCTTTTTTCTGTCTGATAGTGGAAGAATTAACCACACCCAAATTTATTTCACTCTGTGACAGACAGATCGTAGTGTGGTCAAATTCACTGTGATCATTCTGTGCAAAAATAGCAAAATGCTTTTTATTTTGTCCGCTAGAGTTTGGCTAGAGCCACATCTTCTTTAGGCATAATTATCAGTAACACTAAATACAACTGCTAATGTGTTTAATAACATAAACATGAGAACTCTTGTACAATTTGTGCAAATGAATTGTTAGGGAAAAATGAGGGTATGAGACAATGTGATTAAATATAATAATAGGTAACTTTATGTAGCAACAAATAAGGTGAAAAGGAATAATGAAAAATACATCCGCTCTTGTCTGAATATGACTGTGAGCTCTTTTAATGGGAAATTTTAACAGAATTGGAAAATAAAAAAGAGAATAAACCCAGTGTCTGAATTATTAAAATAACCAACCCCCAATTTGCTTCAATTAAAAACTTAGAGATGCTCCCAATGCTTTGATTAAGAAAAAAATTAGAAAGTTTCTTATTCACCTCAGCAGGCAGTTCTGCAAAATGGAAGGTCCCTGTGCTCCTCTGAAGCCATTTAATGCATATGTGAGCATGGATTCCCAGAACTATCTATAATGCATATAGTGCTTTCTGCTCTCAGTGGCTTTTTTTCCCATTCTCTTTACGTCATTTGCCATTTGTGAGGGTTGCCAGGGTAATGACCAATCATCCCTGGAGAGATGCCTGCTAGTAAGGACAACATAGGCTTTCTCTTTTTTGGTATTCTGCAGTATGTATTTGAGAGCTATTCTAGCATCAAGATTGCAGAACTTCTGTTTAGTTAGCAGGGAGGGAAAGTTTACACAGTATGAAATAACAGCTTACAACTACTGAGGTAAGTGAGGATTTTTCTATTTTATTAACTGTCCTGTCTGGATTTATTCAAAACACTGAGCATAATTACTTTATTTTGTTGTTGTTGTAACACATGTAGCTGACCTTGAAATTAGAGAGGTTTTGCCTAATGTGAACAAGGAAATCTTAGTAGCGCTGCATATACAGGAGGGCAGGATTTTATTCTCTTTGTAATTATGAACCCCACAGCCTCTCTCACCGCTGCAATCACCATATACATCCACTCATCCCTCAAATATTTTCAGAAGAATTAATTATAACTAAGAAACCCACAGAGTGTTGTAATGAAGATTTCAGAGCATGAAGCGTGGTTGCCTCTCAGGCAAATGGGAAGTTCTGAATACTCTTCGTTGTGCTGTATGTATATATTAGGCCACATCAGCTGGAAACTGAAAATCCAGAAAGGAGTCCTGTCCCATAGGATGCTGAAGATGTTGAACTCCTGTTGTTTTTAAATGTTGTCTATTGAATTGCCACTTGCAGGCTCATAGGTAACTCTTTGCTCATCTATGGACAATGACAAAATAGATCCTCCAGACTGCAAACATTTTTTCTGGCACTGGGATCAGTAGTGTGAGCTGGCAGTGGTCATTCCCTTGCAGAATGGGCCCAGATTTTGGTTTTTTGCATGGGAGGGCACCTAGATAATACATGAGAAATGAGGCAAAAATAATCTATTTAGACATTCCCAATGATCTCAGAAGTTTCTATGAGGTATTTACGTATAGTCTGGGTTATGGCATATGTGACTGAAGTGATTGGTTTGGGATGGTTTCATTTGGTTTTTGTTGTTGTTTTAAATGACCCCCCTTAGAATTACTCTGGCACAGTTTCTTGTTCGTGTGATGGCTTCCTGGGAGAGAGGGACAATTGCTGAGGTGGTTGGATTGTTTTTCTGTAGAATTGCCAATATATCAAAGTTCAAATTATTAACTGTCTAGTCAGAATTACTGTTTGCTGCTTAGTGTATGTTCACCTACACATCTGCTTCACATCCTGACAATCTCACCTGTGCTGATGGGCAGGGCATATATATACCAGTATAAAGCATATATTTATTTCACTCTATTTTGTGCTTACTGCAAATACATACAGAGTGTAACTTTGGCTCACACTTTTCCCCAGTAGAAAAATTTATTGGGGCACTTAATTTAATGTGGTAAATTCCAGTTACTGAATTTTAGATGTTGCTATGTGTTCAGATGTGTTTATGATAGCTTTGCATTATCAAAACTACTGGAGCACAGCAATGAGTCTGGATGTGTATATGTGAGAGAGAAGAGAATTCAAAGTCTGAGATGAAAATGATCTTTTCATCAGGCTGTTGAGAAAATATGTTTGTTCAGAAAGTAGACCTGTCTCCTCTTTCTAAAAATTGTTACTGTTTTTTGACATCTGTGTGCTGGATATCACTTTCAAGCAGTTTAAGATATGAATAATATTAAATGCTTACACTGTAGGGGAAAAAAATCAGTAAGCGCAAAGAAAATTTATTGTTATCTAATGTTTATCTCAATTCCGTATGATTTCACTATTTATAGTAATCTGGGAAGCAGAACCACAAAATGATAGTTTTGTATTATTCTTGGTGGTGTCTTTTGACAGAAAAATAATATGATGACATTTAGATAAGGCATATTAATTAGTAAAGTAGGATTTCAAATGAGAAATTCAGAGGTGAACCTTTGTGGAGAAGATGGTGGGTAACAAGCCTCAGTCTTTATCCCTCTGTCCACCTTTTTCCTGTCTATCTGCTTCACCATCTCTCTTTCTCTTGAAAATGCTCCATGGCTGTATTATGCAGAGAATAGCACTTACTTCCAGACAGTGGGACAGAGAGAGGGAAGCTGCAAGGAGGAGAAGGGAATAAGCCTGCACTGTGAATTGCTCACAGTACAACTGCCAATAATTAGGGCAATATCTGTGGCTCTGAGGAGAGATGCAGGAGATTGGCAATTCTAATTGTACAGCAGCTTCCCATGTCTGAGAAGTCAGGAGGCAAAGGGCAGGGAGGAATGAAGGAGAGCTGTAGGGCTGGGTGGAACCAAGGGGGTTTAGTGGTGCTTGTACCAGGAGTGCAGTGAACCAAGCAGCAGAGAGCTCCAGGGAGCAGGCCGGGAAGAGATGGGGTTCCTGGAGCATCTTGGTGAAGCTGGCATGCAGGGTTTGGGGTGGTGAGCCAGGGAGCAGGGCTTGGGTAGAGACATTAGAGCCTGAGATACAGTGTTTGCCCAGTGACACAAAGTGCTGTTCAGCAGCTGGGCCCTTTTAGTGCCATGTCTGATGCTGGAGTGGTGAATTCAGATTGTTATCTTTATCTTGTGCTTTTGAATACATAGGAAAGAAGAGGAATAATTAACAGCACAAACTGATCTACTGACAAAAAGTCAGGCTTCAGACCTGGATGGGAAAGTATGGCACAGGCTGAAAAACAAGAAGAGGCATGTCAGGATGGCAAAAGAGAAGTCCCTCCTGGAGAGACTGAGACAGGCTGGATAAGTGCAAGAATGTATAAAAACATTCAGGAGCCCAAACTCCTCATCCCTTGAGAAACAGAAGGCAAAAAAATAAATGAAGGTGAATAATCATTGAGTGAACAATAGTTTCTAAACATAGTGTATGACAAAGCAAATCACTATTGATAACAGGATTAGTGCTATCACTGCACTGGACATCTCAGTCTGAACTGTGGCCTTTGCTGCTGGAGGTCAGTTCTCCTGACCTGATGGATTATTCTATCTGGTAGACATCATCTACCGGATTTGGCATAGATTACTTTTTTGGTTGGTTGGTTGGTTGGTTGGTTTGTAGGTTTTTTTAATGAACAGTATCTCTCTGGATCTATATCTCACAGGAATACTGTGAGTTTTAATTTGTGACTGTAGTGATTAATGAGACCATCAGATGAAAAATTTACTAATTCATTTTTATCAAACCAAAGCCTTATGGTTTTGTATTTTGTTACCACTGTTTGGAATCAAGGCTGTTATTTCATTACTTGGGCCTGACTGTCCACTGGTGTGAGTAAGCATAGCTCTGTTGCTTCTGGCATCTGGTGATGTAACTCCAAAACTCTAGTGTAAAATCATGGTACATGTGTATTCAGAGCATTAGAGAATAATTTAATTGCATGAACTTAGTTAAAGTGGCCCCAGAAGGCGCAGGAATAGTTGCAATGTAAATGTCTGATTTTAAATTGTCAGTTACTGGCATTTTTGAAAAAAGAATGGTGAAAATGTGCTTTATCATCCAAAACTGCAATTCAGTAACACAACAAAGGCATGCAGAAGGAAAGTTACTGTTGCTTGACCAGAAATATGCATTGTTAGGAAAGGCTGAAATTCAGAAAGTATTGCAGCATTTCCAATGTCTCTTTTAAGGTGCGTGGTAAGGTTCACTTTGAGCAAGTGATTAGAGAGGAAATGTTTTGTGGTTTAAAACAGAAGTGGTTGACAGAAGATGGGCATTTTAAAGCACTTTACTAAAAGCTTCCAATTTATACTTTTAGTCCTATTTTCAAAATATTTAACTTGAGTTTTATTGTATATCCACAGGCTCTAAGATTCAAAGAGAGATGCTTTTGAACATTCCATCACTTATTGCTGAATTGTTACATATTTGCTGTGTGACATCAGACAAGTCCATTAAACACTTCAGGGCTTGTTTCTTCCCCTATATAAGCTGGGAATTAGTAGTATTTACCTTCTAAGACTATGGATGTTTCTGTTATTCTTTGTGCAGTGTTTTGAGTAGCCATGTTGTTCAAGGCCTAGTTACTTAGGTATGCAAAGTACTGCAGCACACAGCCCTGTGAGATCCCCCAGTTCATCTTGCTTTTCTGTTGTAGTTATAAGGTCAAGTTGAAATAATCCCCATGATTATAAGAGCTTGTATGAAAAACTTTCCTGGAGAGCAACATCTGTTATCTGGTGGTAATAGTGATTCAAAGGAGCTCTTTGGGAAGAGAATTCAGTCTGTCTCACATGAACAGGATGACTCAGTAATTCATATTGGGAAAAAGAAACGTTCTCCAGGCCTCACAAATGTGATTCTGGAGACTCATTACATGCATTATTGTGTGCTTTTGTGAAGCTCCTGACACAGCACAATGCAAATGGTTTCTGGCAGCCAAGGCCCTGTCTTCCAGCAGCAGGGACGATCCTTAACCATCTG
>NW_008236696.1:3260385-3284708 GCF_000691975.1 Corvus brachyrhynchos | reverse complement strand
CCAGGGCTGCACACAGACCCTCCTTCCTCTGCCATTCCTCAGGGGCAGCACACATGCCTCTCATTTCTCACAGCTGGGTGCAGCAGCAAGGGACAATATAAACTGTTCTGTACGTGACAGGACCCTGCCACACACCTACCCATTTACTGGTAAGTAATTAACAGCTGTGGCTATAGCCTGGGTTCACTTCTTCAGAGAAATTACATTCCTCTGATGGGCTCTGGACATGCACATCAAATTTCATGAGGATTTAATTTTATTTACCACATTACCTGAAATTTGAGTCAAGTTCAGCCCCCATCCGTACAACTGCCCTTGCTTCTTGAGGCCTTCACGTGAAAGCAGCCTCCCATTTTCACCTGGATAAGGGAACAGGTACCCTGCCAGCATGTGGTGGGAGTTGGTGACTGACACTACACACCTGAGCTCCATGTGGCTGCTCCAGCCCCATCTGCTTTCTCAGAGGCTTCTGAGCAAACATTGCCCTGGACCAGTGAAAGTACTCGTAGATGCCTCATTTTTTTAATGTAAAAAGCTCAGGACCTGAAATATTTACGGCTTAATTGACTGCAATTCCTATTGACTTCAATGAGTGTTTTATTCAATTAGGGACTGCAGAATTTACATCATTGCCCCTGGCTTACATCATTGCAAATATTACTGATGCTTATAAAGCTTTTGGGGATCTTTCAGGCTTTTAGTCCACAAAGTGACTGCAATGTGAAAGTCTTGCTCGAGGGTAAGAGGAGTATTTATATCCATCTCATCTTTCATTTACTTATTCCTGAGTCTCTCTGTGCTATTCCTTTGGGAATGCTCATATAAAATCTGCAATTTAGCAAAGAGGGGGAAAGCAGAGTTGTCTCAACACAGCAAGATTCAAGTTTCACTTTGCACATTAGATGTGCACCTTTCTTATTTTCTTGCCTAAAATGTAAAAGTGAATCTGATTAATTTTAATCTCATAAAATGTCGAGATGAAGGCACAGTAAATTTAGAATGAATATTGAGGAAAGTTGACACTTTCTCAGGGGTGAGCATGAATACAGTGACTGGAATTAAAAACTGTGCAGATTGGAGCACCAGAAATTCTGGCAAAAAGAACTAACTCAAACTGGTGAGAAGGGTCAGGGTGGCTTGAAAAAATTTTTACCTTTCTAATCTACATGTGCTATAAAACCAGTGTTGGAGTTACTATGTGAGTAGCACAAGCAGGCCCTGTGTATCTTAATTATGACATCTCAGCCTCTGACTACAGTAGGAATATGGATAGAATAGAAATCCTTGTGCTGGCTCTGTGTTAGGCCTGGAGAGAAAAGGGATAAAGCTTCTTCTCCTTTTCATTCAGTGCCTTGGGAAAAAGTTGTGAGTAAACCATTTCACATATGCAGTGTGTACTTGCATTTCATACTTCTTTTTATCCAGAAACAGCAACGAAACATCTAGAAATAGATATATGTATGTAAGTAAACAAAAAAGATGGAACAAGCAGTTTTAGGACATGTCTAGTAGAAATCTGATTGCATTTCAGACAATATATTCTTACTAGAGATTTTCCCAGAAAAATCTGAAGAAAGAGCTAGGAAAAGTCACGCATATATAACATGCATGGTTTTAGGTCTGTTTTAGCAAAATTGGAGAAATGTGTGTGTGGCAAAATTGATACACTTCCCAGGCAGAACACTGACTTTATTCAATTCTGTCATGGTAGGTGAAGTGAAATTGGACATAAAAATAAAGGTAGCCTCCTTATAGAAGGCATTTTTTTTGCAGCAGAGAACACAATAAATATTATCTGTCAGGGAAAGAAGCAGGCTATTTAAATTCAGGCAGCATAGCATCTTCAGTCGGAAGGGCTATTTTTAACTTCAGATGTAGCTTAATTTAGAAACTGAGCAGTTGAAGTCCCTTTTTTTTTTTCCCCACTTCTCCAACTCGTGATTTTTTATAATGATTGTAGATACCCTTGTGCGAAGATGCTGAATAGAAAAAGAAATACATTATCCTGAGCTTCAAGGTCATGAAAATGCACATCTAAACAAAGCAGCTTTGTGGCAGTATTGGCATACACGTGTAAACACAGATCAGATGAGATCGATGCACTGTTTTCTAAGCATAAGGGCCACTTTGGCAATTTGCCAGGAGGTTGCATTGAATTTTCATCTCCATTTATGCAAGATCTTACCCAGATCTGTATTATTTTGTGTAGGAAGTGCTGTAATTGCATATAGTCCTATACAATGTGTGATAAAGAGAGTGTAAATTCCAGTGGTTTCTAAGGCAGAAATATTTATGAGAAATCTGGCAGTGATTTCCTGCATTGATTTTTCTGAGCCAGCTTCTTGTATTTGGCTTTGTTTGCAAGTTAATCACAAGAATTGAGAAGCTCATTTCGTTATAGAAGATATTCAGAATTAAGAATTGCAGATTTGACTCTATTAAGTGATTACAGGCTTTTTAATGTATTCAGATTCTGAATATGAAAAAATCCTCTCACAAATGGAAGTACTTCCAAGATGGCTTGTTGCAAACACTCTTCTTGCATAATTGCATACTCTGTGTCACTCAGCATTCATCTGGTGAATTGCAGTAGCATTTCAGCATAAACCTCAATTCAAGCTGGATTTTATAGTTTACCTGTTCAAGCTCAGCCAGAAGCGATTCTGAAAGCTCTTGCAGTCGTGTAACAATAACAAGGAGTGGAGAAACATGTGCCATTGCAACAGAAATAATGGGGTTATTAATAAGCTGAATGTGACATGGGAAAGCTGGCTCTATTTCTGAGCATAGTGACACCTTCACCATTAACTCCTAAGCACACACAGCTTCATACAGTTCCTGAGATTTTGCTTGGAGGGTTGAGCATTTGTGCACGCACAGAAAAGAGAACTTTGTCTGTAGTCACCTAAAATCCTGCAATTATATGCGAAAGCTTCTGCTGCCATTTATTCTTTAACTTATGACAGCTAGAATTAGAGGCTTTCATGCCATTGTTTTTATACACTGGGTAGTATGATGTAGTGTAGAAAGAATATCATAAAACAAGTTCGAAATTTGGAGTTATAAGCATTAATGTTCAATGGAGGCTAAAAGGAAATATCATTTAGAGGCTGGACTTCTTCTGAATTGCCCACTTTGGATGGGGATTCTTTCATCTTCCTCTGAAACATTTGTTTTTGAAGAATGCTCCTTTCCCTGGCTACGTTCTGTGTGGAGGGAATATGGGAGTTAGCACAGAAGCTGTTAGAGCCATTAGACTCTACTGTGGGGTTTCCTTAATTCTCTGCTGGCCACACAAACTTGAATTAAGGCTGAATTTAGTCTCTGGGAGGCATTTTAGTAAGAAATTCAGACTGTGATGCACAGTTTGGATTGGGAATGTGAATTCACAGCCCTTTATTGAAGAGGCTTTTCTTTACAGTGAAGCAGCAGTATTTGCTGAAGTGTTTCAGCTTTCAAAAGAGAATGTGTTTTTCTCATCAAAGACTTGATCTGAAGCTTGTAGCAAAGGAAGCATTCAGCACATACACTTTCTTGTTTTAGGTATGTTGGTATGCTGTCAAGAGTCAGGATTCAGTTTGCCTGTTAAAGAGGTTTAAAAAAAGACTAAAACCCATCCAAAAGGAGCAGGGGGGTTGTTAAGAAAAAGCTGAAATCTTACAGAATTGAGGGCAATATTTTTGGTCTTACAGAAACACAGGGTATGCTCAAAATAAATTTCTGAATGGCTTTATAAAATCTAATCAGCTTGAAAATAAAACTGTCCATTTGTATCTGCTTTGTTTTCATTCAGTTTGTAGTACAGAGGAAAACAACTGGTGTGAGACCAAATAGTAATTCTATTTTCAGGCATTCAATCTCTTAAATAACAAGTTTCTTTGAAGAAATATGGTAACACACAGATGATGAGGCTTTGGTAAGGCTGGACTTAGAGCCTTGAGTTTCAAGTAAAGCTCAGATTTGTCACAGAGCAGCAGTAATGTACTCAGTGACCTAAAAGGAGGTTGCAGCAAGGTGGGTGTTGGTCTCATCTCCCAAATAATAAGTGATAATAAAAGAGGAAATGGCCTCAAGTTGCACCAGGGGAGGTTTAAACTGGGTATTAGGAAGAGTTTCTTCATGGAAAGGATTGTCAAGCCCTGGCACAGCTGCCCAGGCCAGTGGATGTGCCACCACCCCAGAGGTATTTAAAATATGTATAGATGTGGCATCTGGGGACATGGTTTAGTGGTGGACTTGGCAATGGTAAGTTAAAGGTTGGACTCAATGATCTTACAGGTCTTTTCCAACCTAAATGATAATAATTATTTTTATTTAGTAGTTTTCATCCACAGATCTCAATGTGTTTTATAATGAAGGTCAATCACATGCATAATGTACTGACTTTTTCTTAAGAATTTTATCGTAATTTTTCTGTTCAAAAAGTTTAAGCCATCTCCTCTATGTCACTTGTTACAGGACAATGTATCAATGTGCTCTATGCCCACAAATGCAGGGAGGACAAGCAGTAGACTGGAGTTTTTATTAAGCAGTGTGCTGTCTTCTCAGAAATGGGAAATGATTTTATCAAAGTCTGACAAATTACAAGAGGCAAATAAATTGATATTCAGGTGAAGTCCAGGAGACCAACAGTCACTGTAGGTCTATAAAAAAGTAGTGTGCTATTCCTGTATAAGGATTTCCACAAATCAGGATGAAAGCAGTTCACAAACATATGTAGGCATCATCATCCCATGCTCTTTCATCTTGAAGGAGATGGTCACAGACGAGGAACTAAAAATAGTCAAATTTAAGAGCGCATGCTCCTGAGAGGGGATCAAAGACTGAGATGCTGTTTAGGCATGCAAACAACCAGAAGTATCAGAGCAGGAAGAGTGTGGTTGAACCAGTTACTGCTCTGATAAAATCTGCTACTTTAGCTTCAGCCAAATTTGATAGTAACAGAAATGGGGTGCAGAGGCACAGGGAAAGAGATGTGTGAGGCAATTCCTATTGCCTGACCTTGCATGCCTAACACAGGTGCCTAAACAAGGAAGGCAATTTTTCCTGGATTACTGAGAGATTAAATACAGAGGATGTTATTTCAGAAAGTAATTCAGAGTCCACAAGTATGGCTTCTGCTCTGAAGCAGCTCTGGAGGAGCTGGACACCCTTCAGTGATTTTGTAGGAGACTTGGGTAAAGTGCCTGCCCTAAGCCCCTGGGTTGGTGTTAAACACAGCCCATACAGAGCCACTGCAATGGCAACTTTGTACCCAAGTTTGATAATATTCTTTCCTTGGGAAACTTCCCTTTTCCCCTCAGGCTTCTCTTTCTGTTCTGTATATGACACACAGATCTTGAGTGTGGAGGCTGAATCATTTGTCTGAAGGACACAGTCAATCTTAGGTCTGTGCATTGCATTTTTAACCAAGTCAGAGACTCCTCTATGTTCCTACCTAGACATGGGAGGTTATTTCTCCAATCAGGGTAAACTTTCATAAAAGTCCTTGGCATAATCATAACTTGTGTTGTTTAGTTCAATAAGATCTCCGAAGAGCAGAGCAAGGTTCATAACCAAACCAAGAGCAATAGTTTTCGTGCCATATCAGATTTAATAAGACAGCATTATTTACTTGGAAGGTATGTAAAATTTGGGTTTTCATTAAAACAGGTTTTTTTTAATGCAAAAAAGAGTTATTTTTTTAAAATTTATGATTTAAAATACAGTTTTCATTTTAATTGCTGAAAATTTTGCATCCAGGGCCTAGCTTCAGAAGTTCTTTGCAGCTGACTTGCAGCACTATTAACACTTTTCATGTTTCTCTGTGGCACTTGTCTTGTTTAATACCAGACAAGGAGCCGTGTGGGTGACAGCTCTATACCAACACATCCTAACAGACAGATGCTATGATTTGATCCTGATACTCACTGTATGTTTTACTTAGTGCTGCAACCGGGAATGAAAAATATAAGCGCCAGCTTTTTTCCTGTATGTATGTCCATAAGAAAGCCTGATCTGGTGTAACATAATAGGAAGCTATTTTTAGACCAAATGAAGCAGGGGAACAATGACAATAATATGTTTCATGGTACAAGAAAGCTGACATTGGCTGACATTCATCACCAGATCTTGCATCAGCATTCACCATCCCTAAATAAAGCAGTAAGAAGAAACTTCCTCCTCCAATTAAGTGGCCCTTTATACAGAGGAGATCAAATTCAGCTGATAATGTCACCAGGAAGTGTGTGCAACATTTAAAATCCGGTTGGCAGTGTAAATACTCATTCGTTGAGGCAGCTGTGGCAGGGGTACCTCCTGTGGCTGAGCACTGGGTTGAGGTGCAAGAGGGCATCCCAGAGCCAGAGAAACCCAAGGAAGAGCAGAGGGCTCTGGCAGCTCTCGTGAGCAGCCTTGGGAGATTTCAGCTGTGCTGGGGAGCACAAGTGACCAGGAATGCTGTGGACAGGGATAAGGAGGGCACTGCTCATAGGGCTCCAGCCCAGGGCCTGCTCTGGGTCTCACACAATGGTGGGCACTTGCCCCACACCTGAAACCACTGTTCCTTCCTTATGAAGTTCAACAAGAACAAATGTATGCTCTTGCACCTGGGGAAACATAATCCAGGGTGAGCTTCCTCCATTTAGATTCCAGCAAATGATATCCCACAGGAAGTTGTTCTTGAATTTGGAAGTGAAGGTGGTGAACACAAGAACTGTGAGCTGGCTAAAGTTCTATTCCAAAGAAAGTGGCAAGGCTGGAGAAATGTTGCTAGTGATGTTTCTCTGGGGTTAGTCCTGGGACCTGGTCTATTTAATATATTTACCAGTGTGGTGAGGCAAAATTCCTAGGTAAGACACATTGGGAGGCATTGCCAATGTTGAGGAAGACTGGGTTGATGTTCAAAAAGGATTAAGGTAAATTTTTTACCAGCTTGCTGGTGATGTCATATAATTAAGTCTCGTACTGTACAAGCCAGACACATTGGGTTCAATAATAACCTCATCTATAACCTGGGGCTTTGTGAACTGTATGTAGCAGAGATGGAAACAAACCTGAGTGCACTTAGCAGTGGAAGGATGAACGTGATAAAACATTGGAGTATAATTGGGTGGGGTAGAAAAGATAATGCAGTCCTGGAAGGTGAGAGTTTTTAACAATTTGGAGGAAATATTGGTGCCACCTTACAATGAATGTTAACTTCTCTAGAGTATTTCTACAGTTGCGTGTAGCTATTTTCAGAAAAATTAACTTAAACTGTGAGAGGTATAAAGAAGAGCTACAGGATGAGCAAGGGAATGGAACTTCATCTTTTGAAGGGAAATTAGAAATGCCTCCTGTACCCAACCAAATGGAAGTTTCTAGGGTGATGAATCATTTAATACACTGGGAGCAAATACTGGTGAGTGGAAAGGTTCAGTGTCTGTGATCACTGTAGCCTCTGCTGAGATCACTAAAAAAGCTGCCACTCGTTGATTGTTCAGTAGCTTTCTTTGTGATGTGGGTAGTGGACTGGTGTTAATTCCAAAAGTCCACAAAAATTTTGCGTGTGACACTGACAAGAGGATGGCCAGTAAGGCTGTGTTTTTATTAGTCCTGCAAAAAGTACTCAGCAGCCTCAAAAAACAAATACCATTTTTCAAATCTTGACTGCAGATTACTTACAAGAGAAAGAGATTTCTTTAACTGAGATGAACTTGCTCCTGTTTGGTCTGTTTGGGCTGGGCTGTGGTGGTGTCAGTCCCTCAGCCCTGCCTAAGGAGCCAGCTCACTGTGCTGAGATCTGGGTTTGACTTGGGAGAGCTCCGTAAGTGCGGAGTGTGCTGACATCACGCTCCCGAGGGTGTCAGTTATTAGCTGCTAAGAATAGTTACAGGCAAACACAGAATAGAAAAATCAAATGTCTGCTTAAACCACCAGTGAATGGGAAGGCAAAGAGCTTGAGCTCAGCTGAGGGGCTTTCTGTTTAAATGCAATGGCAACAAGGTTGGGCATCACCCTGGTGCAGGTGATGCTTTAGGATTTGGGAGCTGGGAGAGCCCACAGAGACAAGTTCATCCCTGGTGCAATTCCAGAACTGTCATGGTAAGTGAGCTTTTTGTGTTTATTTCCCTCTGTTTAGGTTATCTGATCTGAGTGATTTGTGTTTTCCAGTCCTTAGTCTAACGATGGGATTCACAGCACAAGAACCATGTCAGTGTTACTGCCAGTATAATCACAGTTCTATTAAAAGATAAAACACAAAGCAATACTAATTTTGCAAAATGAAGTGTTCAAGGTTACAAAATAATGTACAGTGAAAACTACATGTGGGCATAGGTGGTGCCTCCAGTCTCCGAGTTCAGGAAAGTATCCTGCTCACCCTGTGTTTTGGGGCTATTTGGCATAAATGTTACAACCTTTAGGCCTTGATTACAGATTTATGAGCTAAGACAGGCTTGAAGACAGAGGTCACATTTTCAGGTTTTAACTTATTTCCAGTTTTGTAATGCAGACTTCAGTTTAGTGTTTCTGTGATATGAATAAGGTGTTTCAGATATTAAACTGTTCCAAATTAAAGATGATCTAATTTAAAAAACCACATATAAATACAGAAGCAATATAAGATGAAAGTTAAGATTAACATAGGACTGGGTGTCTCACAACCTTTGAAAATCTCATCTTGGCTTTTTTATACTAATTAGGCCATGAACAGAAACGTTCAGCTAGGTTTATCAGTGCTCTTAGGAGATCCTCTAACCTGAGGTACTCCTAACGATATTTTTACACTTCTTAATTTACTGTATAAAGGCAGGCAGGGGTAGAAATATCATGCTGTGACTCTTCCAGACAAACACAAAGTTACAAATTGGCCTGGAGGTCCCTTGGCCAACGTATAATCTTTGTCTCACCACTTCGTACTCACCCACAACAGCTTCATGGTGATTCAAAACCATCAGAAATCACTTGTAGCTATCACTGGTGCCCTTAGCAGGGAGAACAACCTGTTCTCCCTCCAAATTTGGCACCCTGGCCCCAGACTCCCTGGTTTGCAGCCAGTGCACAGCAAAACCTACCAGTCTGCTGATCCTACAGAGCCTGACTCACGTTTCTGCCAGCCCCTTGCAGGAGCCTTTCCCAGAGGGAATGAGGAGCTTGATGGATGTGGTGCTGCAGGATGTCAGAGTGTGCTAATGAAGCAACAGATCCATTACAGTATTTAGCCATTTTGCAAGATCCAATTACAGGAACTTTGTGAAGTATAAAATAGTTTGATTTTACCCTGTGCTTATCCTGTAAAAGATGATGTCTCTAAAATATATTCCCATCCTATCATTATTTCCGTGTGCTGATTCATCTATGTTAAATTGTTTAGAACCAGGATTTGCTTCTGCCCTATTGCTTATCATTTTTTTGTAAATCTGTTTGATAATTGTTATGGATAAAGATGAAGAATCCCTGGGTATTCTGCTTGCAGGGTGTGACATGTAAAGTAGAAGTTTTTCTTGCAGATCAGAAGGCAGGACTGACGTAGGAGTTATTGTCTAAAATTACATTGTCTCTGTTATGTAGGAATTCAGACAGTGATTGTGATAGTCCCTTTTGTCCTTTAAAAATGAGAATTTATGACTCAAAAGGTGCTATGCTGTCAGTCAGAAAATTTTTCCATTATACTGAATCTTATTTTTAATGGTGTAATATCCTGTTCTTTTGGGTGCAAGTGTGGTGTTTTGAATGCAAACTGATTTACAGTCATTTTCTTCAGTCTGTGAAACAAGCACCAAAAAATAAAGAAAAAATAAGATGTAAAAAATTCTATATTCGGTGTTATTGTCCAGAGGGGTAAACTATAACATAATAAGAAAAAAAACCTGAAGAATTTTTCCTCATTTCAAGGGTTTTTGAGTTTTATTTTTTTTAGGAAGAGGACTATGCTTAGGTGACTCTTGCCTGAAGGAGCAGCATCTTTAAATGGGAAGCTTTTATGACATAAAGTGCATATGGCTCTTAGCATGTGGCCAACTTCTTGTTTAGAAAGATTTCCTGCTGCATTCGTTTTTCCTTGCTGTATCCCCCGAGGGCTGAACGTCGCTATCTCCTGCAGACAATGCAGCAACGCCCTGGTTTTGTACTGGTGAATGATTTTCACATTCACAAGCTGTTTCAGTGTTCCAGAGCATTGCATTGTTCTAGCATGGATTTATCTGAATTCTTTCATAGAAAGATGATTCTCTCTGGTTTGGGGGATGCCATCAGGGATAAAGGCACATGCAGTAGCACAAACAGCTGAAATCTCATGGCAGACTTTATGTCTGCTTGATGCTTTCCCTGATGGCCTTGACACCAATTATAATGTCAGTAGAGTAAAATAGGCTCTGCAAAATGTGATTTTTCTGTTGGAATGCTGGCAAAGTAGTGCCGATGTGGCATAAACTTCTATAGGTGGTGGCACTCTCTCATATGTTCTGTTTTCAAGGTTAAATACAGAAGTGCACAAAACACTCTCAGCAAGAGGTAGAAGTACCTGGGCCTCGTGGCCTCTGATTTCAGCTGAGCAGTCAGACCCCTGTCCTTTGCTTTTTTGTGTGCAGATGGACCTGCCATGTATGGAAATTATCTCAGCTGAAATCGAAGCAGTGTAGAAAACAAAATTGTGTAAATGTCTGTGAATGGATCCCCCTGATTTTTACAGAAAATGCGAGAATGGTGGACCTAAATAATCGACAAAGTTAGGGTAAAAGTCTGTAAAACGCCTGTGGAAGTACATATTAATCAGTTTTACATGTCCCAAACTCTATCCCGTTGAAATTATGAACAATTCAACAAAATATATTCTTGGAATGTACTTAGATCAAATAGCAGGAAGCTGAGTCCAGGTACAGTCAGACTGGAAATGAGGCATATGTGTCCAGTGGTGTGGGTCACTGGCATAGCTGGAGGAGAAACGTGATGTTTCACATGCACAGCAAACTGAGGGTTTGTCCACATAAGACTACACACATGTAATCTGAATTAACATCAGCAAGTTAAGGGATCTGATGCACAAACTTCTCGGGGAATATGGCTGACTGTTGCTGTAAAATGCCAGACTGAGAGATCAGAATAATCTCTCTGGCTGGAAAATCCACTGATCCATAGCAATAGCTCTGTTCTGTATGTGCATGGCAGACAGAGAGCAAGAAAAGGTTTTCATTCTACTGCAGAAGAATATATTAATGGTCTTGTCTCACCACAAATTTTCACAAAATTAGATAGTTAGATTGTGTCAAATCTTGGCTCATCACCAAGACTACTTGCCATAAAATTTCTGACATCAGAAGAGGGACACCTGTATTAAAGTGAAATTTGAAGATTCTCTAATATATAAATTTGTGAGATGGAGTCCTTATCCATAGCAATCATGTTGTCAGCAATGCTGTTTGTTTGAATTAATGCTGCAGATTGGATCTGGTCGTTGATGCTGATCTCAACTTATATGTAGGACATAAGCTGAATACATTACATTTTCTAACGTGCCTGGCCAGAATGCTCTGATGCAAACACCAAAGCTGAAGTAAATGGGAGCAGGCAGTTCTCAGCTTGAGGTGCCAGGCCATTGGAAATTCCAGGTTCCTAAATGTAAATGTAGTATAGATATCCAAGCTGAAAGGTGTCTCAAAAATACAGCCAAAGATTTATATTATTCTAACAACACACTGGAATCAGCTGACACTGAGCCAAACCCAGCAGAGGAGTCTTTTGATGTATTTCAAGAGACATGTTAAGTTCAGTGTCCTGAAACTGCATCTGTCACCACCATCCTCTCAGGGAAAAAAACCTAAGAAGGCTGGTTTTTTGTTTTTTAATCGTTAACTTTGCACTGCTGTGCCTTCCTTCCTCTCTAAGCTTCCCTTTTGTGTAGATGAAACCTAGTGATGCTGTGTTTGCCTATAGGCGTCCTTTTTCCTGTGAACACAGAAAACCCTGAAGAACAAATAAACTGTTTAAGTTGCTGATCCTGCATGTTTGCAAATTCATTGGGAGATTTGGCTCACATGTAAGGACACAAGGATCCGGCTCCTAGGGAATAAACGTCAAAGAACATGAAAAGAAAAGCCTTGGTAGGCACTAGGACTATAAGAACAAAGAGTGCTTCCAAACTGCAGTAGTAAAAACCACTGGGAAATGTGGGATAGTCTGACAGAAGCAGTTAAGAATGATGGTTCTGAGTCAGGCACAGAATTGGAAAAAAAGAAACAAGAAAAAGAAAAATGAAAAATGAAAAAAGAAAAAGGCTTGATCCAAGTGAATTAAAGCCACTTATATTCCTGGAAATGAATTATTTCCTCTTTATCAAAAAAGGAAAAAAGACAAAGAGGTTAAGAATGTAATTATATGTTGCAGAAAGAATTATATGGCAATTTCTGTCTCCCAGGTTTACGTTCAGGGTGCAGACCAAAACTCTGATACGCTGCCTGACTTCTGCAGTGTCTCAGCAGCGTTGCCTGTGCTGCCTATTTACTTTTCAGCACTTCCTCTCAGAGGCTTTCTTGTAGCCCATGTCCTCTGCAGGCTTTCAGAGGAAGCTCTGGGTATTATTCTGTGTCCAGAATAAACAGAAAGCACAGCACTGTCTTCTGTGCATAATCCCTCTCCTTCCCCTGTGAATTTACAAATACTGTAGGAAAACAGAATGATCACAGAAATAGCTGTGTTAGAAGATCCCTCAGTGCTGAGGACTTGGTTCCCTGCTTTGTCAGGGAGTTCAGGCATATCTGTGACATCATTTACTGTTTACCTTGCCGAGGCTCCAAGGAAGTGCCAAAGCCTGTGAACCACCTCCTCCCTTTCCCATCTTGAGGTATTTTCATTCCATCCATCTCTGCCTGGACACAGAGTGCCTCAACAGTGTGGCAGGGGATGTTTTCAATGCACACTGATGTTTTGCCCAGTCATATGTCAGGAGGGAGCATCCTCCCACTGGTATGAACAGTATGACCACGAAGGAAGATGAACAGTAACTGCATTATGTCCTCCAGAAGATGGATGGAAGTGAGAGGGAATATGGTTTTGTGAGCTGTATTTCAGGGCCTTGTTCATCAGTTGCACAACATTGCTGCATTTGTTTCCCAGTGTTTACAAACAAAATTAAATCAAGGTTGTAAACCAGAAAACCGTATTCATATGCGGTGTAGATTGATGATAGACATAGCATAAAATGCTAAAAACTAGATCAGCTGCAATTAGTCTTTAAAGAACCTAATCACCAATATGAATTGGACAACCAAGATTTCAAATAGTTAACTTCCTTCTGTCCTATATGTTCACTGTCTTTTTGTGTTGTGTGGTTTGTTTTTTGTTTGTGGTTTGGTTTTGGTTTTTTTTTCATGGGTGGAAACTGTTTGGAAATAAATATACTAAGATTCAGTTATTCCTAAAACTTTGTCATTTAATGACAAAAACCATTTGCTTATGAATGCATTGAGGTTGCTGCACTGCGCATATCCAGACTCTGCCAATCATCAGAGAGGGTCTCTGTCATTCTTAAGTGGCTGAAGGGTAGAAAAGGAGTGGGGCAATTTCCTGCAGACTTTCTTCTGCTCTCCTGGTATGATGCCTTGAAGTAGATGATGCTGCTATATCACAGAGACCACCAGTTTAAATTAACTAGGATATAATTAAGATTATAAAAACAACCCCAAAAGTTTTATGGGGTTACAAAGATCATTCTCTCATTATCCCAAAAAAAGTTTATTTCTTGCTAGTTCCCTTGAGAGAAGAGATAAAAATTGCCCTTTTATGGGAAGACAACTGCCCAATAGATCACCAGGAAAAGCAGTCTGAGCATGGGCAGGGCTGGCTGGAGCCCAGACAGTGGGACTGGGACTGGAGAGCCCCTGAAACAAAACTGTGCAGCAGAAGCTGCTGCAGAGCTTCCCTGGCAGGTGCCACTTGAAGATGCCTGTGACAGCCTGGCCTGGGGGAGTCCAAGATGATGCAAAGTGAATGGGAATGAGAGAAAAAAAAGGCAGTGGAACAGTGGGAAAAGGAAATATTCTTGACTTTGTGTGCTGAAGAGATCAGACCTCATTGCACTGGTGCAGGGTTTTGAAGGATGTTTTTTGTCTTAGGCCCTGACTCTGCCCAAGCCAATTTGTCACCAGTTTGATACACAGTGATGCAAATAGGCACCTATCCCTTGCTTCCCTCCTCACACAGACACACATTTCTGCTGGATTCTTGCTTTTTAGCACAGTGGTGAACCAACAGTGCTAAAGCACCACCTGTTTTGCTGTGTCAAGGGAACCAGCTATCACTGCAGCCACGTCACTAAATCACATTACAACCCTCGGTCTAATGACATTTGTATAGATCTCCAGCTCTCTACTGTTTGTCACTAATCAGGGTAGTCTGAAGATAATCATGCAGGGACATTATCCCATTTCTGCCTTATCTACTCATTTCTGCAGTGCACACACAAGCCAGCATGGCCTGACTTCTCCAATTCCTCTGCTATATTTATTTGTCTTCCTTTTAGCAGAAATAATTGAGGGATCAATGAGGTTACTGTGCCAGGTCTATTTCTCAACTCTCCACTTCCCTTTTGCAATGGGATCTTGCAGGAAACTTGAAGAAATCCAAACAATAGCCAAACCTCTTCTCATACTTGCTCTGAGAAGCCAACCCTGCCTGTGTAATAGGCACTGTTGAACATGATTTAGCCTTAAAAGTTTAAATATCTTTTTGTTACATCCCAATGGAGACAATGTTAGGGTTCATATTAGCACTACTGAGTGCTCATTTGTTCTTTCTGGTTTTTAACATTGCAAAAAGATTAGATAAATTTTCTTCCCTGTTGCAGTTGCTTGAAACTGCAATGAATTTCGTGAAATGAATGGAATTATTTAGGATTTTAATCAATGGAGCTGCAGAATTTAGCCAACCACCTTAAAACCATTGTATTTATTTCTAAGATTCAAAATGTTATATTAATAATTTAAACAATTGTAGGGAATATCCTGTTGTATTGACCTTGAAAATGTTGTTAAACATAGTAAATACAAAACATTTTCTTGCTAAAATGAAAAAATGAAATGCTCAGTCACTTGGAGCTTCACATGGAAATCATCAGGAAAACAGCTCCTGTTCTAAATGGAGCTGTCAAACTGACAGGTTGCAATAGAAACCTATTCCCAGCTATTCAGTAGTAACAAAAGATCAAGACGATCCAGTTTCATCAGGCCATCAAAGAGGGAGACTTGAATTTGTTGAATTCAAATCAGTTTTCTCTGTTTGCTTACTTAGGCTGGTCCTAACTGCAGGATTGTAAGAAATTCATAATAAACGGAGCTGTTACTCATTCCAAGAACATCAAATAGCTGTCAATTATAAGGTGGCAGAGACTTGAATAAAAATGAAACTGCCTTTTTTGAGAAATACTTTGGGTTGATCACAGCCACTTTGACGTAAGATTCTCTGCATGTGCAATTAGCAACTCATTCTGGCAGTTTCCTTATGGGAATTTTTCCAGGAGTATTTGATGCAAATGTTTCTGAGAATCAGCTGTGGATGCACTATGAGGATAATTTAGAAATCTTTTCTGGAAAAGACACCTCTGTGGCTGCTGTAGTTTAAACAAGAATGTACAGCTTTATTGATTCCTGACCCTTTGTCCCTGTCCAGCGTTCAGCTCCACCACTCTAATCCAGCCTTTTCTCCTCTGGAGTAATGGAAACCTCAGGTTTTTTCCACTTGCTTGTTAATGTATTTGGCAAGATACTTGGGGCTTCTTTGCAAAGGTGCTACTGCTCTGCTGATTGACATTCAGCATGGGCAGGCAGAGCAGGCCATAGAAAGAAGCAACAAGCCAGGAAGGAACAAAAACCTTCCAATCTTGAGTTCTTATTCCAAGTGTCTTTGAATCAGCAGCTCTGGGCCCTTCCCAGCTCTTGAAGGAATGCCAATTCAGAGCAGTGAGTGAATAAGGTGTGTGTGGGGGCGACTGCTTCCCTGTCACTTGTGAGAAGCTTCATTTTAAAAAGTGCCTCTTCTTTTGCTGCATTACAGGCGCTTGGATGGCTCCGAGGAGCTGGGAATTGCTCACAGAGGCTTTTTGTTCATGGCCTGTTGCCCAGTCCAACCCAGCCCAGGCCACGAGTGACCAGGAGCTGTTTCCGTGTCAGCCCAGCCTAATGGATGATGTGAGCTGTGCCTCAGTCCAATTTCAGCAGCAGGAGCATCACAAAAGCCAGCACTGCCCTTGTCCCCAAGTGACTCTCTTGCAAGCCAGGGCTGTTTTGGGGCAGGGGAGAGCCAAGGCTCTGGGGGACCAGCTGCCTCCTGCCTCACATCCTTCCCTGCATTCGGAGGGGGAACTCCAGCCTGCGGAGCTGTCAGGCTGATGCTTTCCCCAGCACTGGAATGACACGCAGTGAAAACAGGCTGGCAACAGGAACAGAAATCAGGAGCATCTTGGGTTAGGAGCACGGATATCTTCTGGTAAAAGATACACAGAAGAGCATGAATGGTTTCATTCAGAGTTTTGCACCAATGCCCTCTGTGTATGAGGAAAATCATTAGGATGCCATTAGCTCTCATGCGTTAAAATGGAAAATACTTCTTTATTGTAATCTCTAATTTTATTTTACAATGTTTTTACTATTTCTTTTTTGCAGTTTGCTTACTTAGACTCTCAGACTGGTCATTTTCGCTCTGCTTAAATTTAATTTCACTCCTTTGCTTGCTCTCTTGTTCTTCCATCTGAAAAGCTTTCATGTTGGGTAACTTGCTCAGCAGCAAGGATAGAGGGAAACAGGTGGGCAGGCAATCTGAATTCTGATTTTGGCTCTGCCACTGGCTGCTTGGCAAGCTGTTTACACCACTCTGTGCCTTACTTTCCCAGAGAAAGAGATTCATAGTTTAAGAACAGTTCAAAATCTTTGACAAAAAAGAACCGTGCAACTACTTAGTGCTATTTCCTGAAGGAAAACACATGTAAAATCAGGTATTTTATTCCATGTGCTCCTTAAAATGTCTATCAGTTAAACCCAGTAAGCCTCTGTTCTTCATTTTCCTTTACTGAATTAGTTCTAAATGTTGAGTCATCATCATTGATGCCCACATCCAAACCACCACAGACATCTTAGCCTTCAAACTGCAAAAAATCCCAAATGTTCTGGATTCTTCAGCCCATTTAACATGTGTGGTATGTAAGTAGCAAATCCATGTAACTACTGAGACATGGCTACAGTACAGATCTGCACTGGCACTGCAGAAGGTATGGATTGCTCTCTCCTTAAGCTTTAATGTTCTCTCTATTCCCTCCCTCTCCAGTTTAATTTGGATAAAGTGTTCACCAGCAGGACACAGTAGTTTGTTAAGGGCACAGTTGTTACATAACTTTATATTACTTACAGCCCTATAAAAGTGTTGTAGATAACACCAGAGACAGTGTTGTTCCTCTACCTTGTTCCTCCATGGTGCCATTTCCAGTACTATTGATTCACAATGGAACCCCTTTTCCCTCAGGAATGGCTGGGGTCAGAGCAATACCGTCGATGCTGATGGAGGTGAAGAGCCAGCAGCAGCATTATGCTGAAAAGCTTCCTAAAAATGGCCTCTATCTCCTTGCTGACCTGGAAACCCAGCTTCTTGTATCAGATGTCCTCATTCATGACCATAAAACCCCTTTGGGTACCAAAAGTTTTGTAATTTAAATGGCAAAACTTCAAAACTGCAAGCTTGAGTACCACTGCTGACAGCTTGGTGTAAGCTCAGCCTCAAAGTCCAAGGGAAGATGAAATACATCTGTAATTATTCTGAATTCAGCACTTGACTGCAGTGAGTATTTCTTGCTGCACAGCAACCGAGGGTCAGCTTGGATTCCAAAAGTGTTACATAACTTTATATTACTTACAGCCCTATAAAAGTGTTGTAGATAACACCAGAGACAGTGTTGTTCCTCTACCTTGTTCCTCCATGGTGCCATTTCCAGTACTATTGATTCACAATGGAACCCCTTTTCCCTCAGGAATGGCTGGGGTCAGAGCAATACCGTCGATGCTGATGGAGGTGAAGAGCCAGCAGCAGCATTATGCTGAAAAGCTTCCTAAAAATGGCCTCTATCTCCTTGCTGACCTGGAAACCCAGCTTCTTGTATCAGATGTCCTCATTCATGACCATAAAACCCCTTTGGGTACCAAAAGTTTTGTAATTTAAATGGCAAAACTTCAAAACTGCAAGCTTGAGTACCACTGCTGACAGCTTGGTGTAAGCTCAGCCTCAAAGTCCAAGGGAAGATGAAATACATCTGTAATTATTCTGAATTCAGCACTTGACTGCAGTGAGTATTTCTTGCTGCACAGCAACCGAGGGTCAGCTTGGATTCCAAAAGTGAATTTGCCATTTTTATTGTAATGCAACTGCAACACACAGAGTTAAATTCTTGTTTCATTTTACTGATCTTCACTGAAGCATTTTCCAGTGGCACCTGGGAGCTTGGTGTTCTGCAGCCTGCAGGAAGCTGCCAGGAACTGTGCTCAAGGGGACCGTGTTGAGGTTATGTGCAGCAGGGCTTCAGATGTGAATGTGCTTGTGGGTGGCACTGTGTGAATACACGTACTGAAAAATATTACACCTGCGATTTCCTAAGATTGGGTAGCAGTGGAATGCGAGAATCTTTCATTAAAAATGTGAAAAGCAGTTTGGTTTTGTTGTGATTAGTAAGTGGCTTATATCTGTAAGAATTTCTAAAGGTAATTAATGGACCTGATCATGCTTATTCAGTTGGCTTCCTGTCTTGTTCATGAAAAGGCCAAACAATTTCTGAACAGACTGAACAAAATAATACTTCTTTAATATTCCTCTCTTCCTAATTCCACACTTTCACTACACATGTCAGTTACTGAATGCTTTGTTAAGCTCCTTTCATGACTATTAATTTTCTCTTTTGCCTCTACTCATTCCACTTTATACCTGGCACACAATGTTAATGTCCATTATGCCCTTCATTTGTTGAGGAAGTAACTGAAAACTCACAGAAAATGATCACATTAGTCCTTGTTTGCTCCCTACTGCACACACCGTAAAATTCTGGGGGGTAAGGATGAGGTTTGGTATATGGTAAAGTAAACGTAATTTCCAAAGCAGGATGTAGAAAATGCCATGCTCAGAATCGGTGGGAGAAGAGCTACTTGGCTGAAAAGGACTGGGAAATTTTTCAAACTGAGAGTTAAAAAGGGATCTTCGTTGTTTCTGCCCCTCCCATCTGCTGTTCTCTGCAGCTGAAAATGGGGCAGAAAGCCAACATTGTGACATTTGAGCGGACAGCACTTTATGGAAGTGTCTATTACAATGCCACACCCACACCCATGGTAGAAAGGAGCCTTCTCCCGGGCCAGGGCAAGCAAAGGTGCTGCCAGAGTACAGCTGATGTGAGGCTTCTTTCCCTGAGTCTGGCATTTGTAGGCAGACTCTTACATTTTTCTGTGTAGGTTTAAAATGCAGATTCCCTTTCCTCTGCTTGCTTACTCCTCTCCCCCTACAGAAGGAATAAGAGGATTTCTAAAACACACTGTGGAGTTTCCTCAGCCCTCACGTGCCAGCCTTGCCAGTGGGCTGGGCTGCAGCAGCAGAGAACGTGCAGAAGCACCGTGACTGGGATGAGCTTTGCCTTTGCCTCACCGAGTCATCTCAGACACCGGTGAAATACCCTGCAAATTACATCAGTGAAATACCCTGCAAATTACAGTGAGCACATGAAGCCCATGACTGATCCCAGTGTCCAACTGATCTTAGAAGGGAACACTACAGATCAAATGGCTTTTTCAGCCCCTTTGATTTCTGCCGCTGTTCTTTTACAATGAGCACTTTCAGCAGTTCCACGAGTATCCTTCATCATTTTATCTGAAAGAAATATTAATATATTCAGAAATACATGCATATATATAGGCTGCACGTAAAGCATCTATCCATATATGCCCACTCCCCTTTCTTCTATTTAAATAGTGTTTAGTGATTGCTCAGTTCTCTTGAAAGGATGAGTCACCTGTAGCTGCACAATGATCCAACTGTGTAGCTTGATCAGTTATTTTACTGGACCTTAACTGGCATCCACTGTCATTATTTTGGTTTGTACTTATATTATTTTTCCTTAATTTTTTTATTTGAATTAAATATTAGAGAATTAGCATGAGGATAGAAGAGGATCTGCTGGATTGGCAGCCCTAGAAATTGAGGTTCCCTGTTTCTTGGTAGCACGGGGACACACAGCAAGGACGTTTCCCTCCACCTGCCCGTTAAACAGCGATCCATGGACCAGAGCTGGTGGTGAGCAGCCAGTGCAAGTGCCTTACACATTCCTTCTGGGAATTCTAGAGAGACATGGCCACAATGTGAACTGAACTGCCACCTCAGATGCTTTTCATGTGGAGCATCACCTGGTGTGCAGAGAGATCACCACTCCCTGGTGCTGTGAAAGGCCACCCTACATCAGCAGAGCCACTGACAGAGTGACAGGAGAGGATCTGTCACACTCCAGCTGTGCCCTGAACGAACAGAGGGGTCTGGAAGGAAGGAAGGAGTGAATGTTAGACTCCAGTGAGAGTAAAACCAGGAGATTGAAGGTAAAGCAGTAAAACCTTTGCTGTCATATTTAGGAATGAACTGAGGAAGGGATATCTGAAGGGGGATATGTTTTCCATCATGTATATATAGAATATAAAGATAATATGTGTAATCTTGCTTAACAGAGTAATTAAATCAGTAAATTAAGTGGGCTTTTAAGTCTTGTGCTCTCCATAAGGCTTGAATAAAATGAAGTGAGATTGCTCACTTATTAATAAGGGGTTAAGTGCCATTTTAGTTCCTAGGTCTGGAAAAAAAGATGCAAAGTGAGGGAGAAGAGATGTAGATTAGCACATCTCACCTGAAGAGCTGCAGACTGCAGTGGCAGAAGAGCTGTCAGACATTAACAAAGAATGAAGACAAAGCAAAAAGCAATGGTCCAGCTGTGGGGTGGCCTGATTTAACCAGTGACACAAACAACCCTGAAACGAAACCAGCCTTGTCACTGTAGAGGTGTCGAGGAAGTGGATTGCTCCTTCAATAAATTAATTCTGAAGTCTGAATGAGCAATTTATTTTTCTTTTGTTTTCCTGAAGTCAGTCAAAGGGGTTGTGTGATTCAGTCACACCAGTGCAGGGGATTCCCTCTGGATCTATGTCTCTTAGCTATGGGTTGGGATTTTTTTTTTTTCCTTTGTCTTGTCTCCTGAGCAAACATGACTCCTTCATTTATTTGAATGAAGTGTTTTGGGAAGCAATTAGATAATGGGCTAATGAAATGTGGGGGCTTTCTGGTAGCCCTGGAAAGTACCAGGCTGACAGTGAACCCTGCCTTTCTCTGGAACCAAGAAAAACATGCAGAGACTCTGGTGGTATTTTTAGTCATTTAGATTATATGTGTCCCTGTCCATCTTTGTGCCTTTTGGCCTCAGCCCTGCCAAGACTGGGAAGTTTTTTAGAAAATGTCTCATTGCTTCCTCATACCCGTTCACTGTTCTAGCACGGTGTTTCACAAATTTCCATCCAAAGGGTGTTTAGGGTGCTGCTGGAGCAGTCCTGGCTGAGGTTTTCAGTTACAGCTGAATCAGCACAATCTCCAAACAGGTTCCCTTCCTCTGCCTTCCCTTTGGAGGTGTTTCAGACTCACCGGGCAGGAATCCAAGCACCATAGGCCTCCAGTAGCATTTAATCTATCAGAAACCAAAGTTGCTGCGTTGGCTATAGTAGCTCATAATTCAAAGGGAACATGTTAGAGAAACTGATCTGGGTATTGATTTTAAAAACTAATCTGGCACTGTGTCCCAAGATTTCTCTTTCACTGCAGAACAAATTGATTCCTTATATAAATTCTAAAATAATACAAAGCATATTGCAGAACTGGCATAAGAATGGCTCCATTAGGGGTAACTCTGCTTTTGCAGAGTGGGGTTTGGCATGTGAAACCAGTGATCAGAAGCAGAACTGGATAAAAGCTGGTGGTAAAACGCTGCCAGCAGGAGAACTGGGGATTTCTATTTCATTAGGAATTTGTAACATCATCTAATAAATGACTAAACTGACTACACAGTGGGTGAGATGAGTTTTATAAGGAGGGGCAGTTTCTGTTATCCGTATTGGTTGGTCCAGGACAAGATATTCCTGTTTGCCTTGGACCACCACAGCAACAGCAATGCCACCCCTGCAGGATGAGTTCCCCTGTGGAGAATCCTGTCCTGTGTGCTTCATTTTCACAGCCTGCAACTGAAATCTTCCCCGTCTCCCAAATGAGTCATAAGGATAAATTATGTAATTTTAAATGTTTTAATTAGCACTGGAAGGACAAAACCTGATAATTGAATAATATGTAACTACCCAAATACCATCTGAACTTTTCTAGGGCTTTCCTTGCTGCCTGTTGTTTTCCAGAGTTGTTTGAAAACAGATGAGAAATGGTGTGCTCATTCTGGGATGGTATCTTGTCAGTAATCACTATTCAGGGATCTAGAGATTGTACTAGGAAAAATGTAAGAGAACAAGCATATTTTAAGGGAGAACTATCCTTGTGCCAGTTTCTCCCCTTTATAAAAATTTAAGTTACTTATATGGTGATACGGTGACTCTGAGGCAAGTGTATTTTCCTCAAGTGTGGTCCAACAAAATCAAACCCACCCCTTGTTGATTTTTGCTGTGTGATCACTCATTAAATGCAAAGTAAACACATTGCTGAATGGCATCTGTCCTTTGGATAAACAGAAGACAGATGTATTGCAGTGCAGGGAAGCACAACACAGACTTTGCAACCAGGACAGAGCCATTAAAATAATTGGCTTGAATCAGTTAGGGGATGTGCACTTTTTTAAAGACTGATTTAGGGTAAGCAATGAGCTGTTTCATTACAGTATGGATTGTATGTTCCAGCATGTGCTGTCATTATTACTGAGCCCTTTATCAGTAACATGCTAATAGCTCAAAGATTGCTTTACTCACAGAAGTTATGATACTCATGTAAAATATTTTGCAAAAATTTGACAGTGTGTGTTGCTGAGGGTGTGTCAGACCCGTGCTAACAAGATGGATGACGCTAAGAGTCCCATGGTTGGTGCTGGAGGGCTGAGCAGGGCTGCCTTAGGCTGACTGTGCTGAGGCTTTGACTTCTGCAGAGGTGTCCCTGTGGCATCAGGGTCAGTGGAGCAGGAGAAACTCTGAGGTGTGGCCAGAGCATCCCACAAATCACCTATCCCATATGTTCCCAGGTCACTTGTTGGCTGTGGTTGTAGTTTGGCAATTTGATTGCAATAGGAGCATCAGCTGTGGAATGGCCAGACAGATCCACAACACAACTGACAAACCCCTGGCAGTCAGCCTCCCGTGGTCTGTCTGCTTTCCACATGCCGTTGTAAGGAGGGCTGCACCATTATGGGATGTGGGATTGCAGCTTTGTGAGGAATACACAGGATCTGAGTACCCATTCAACATTTCACTTTTTTTTCCCCCGCATTACTGATCTGCAAAGTTCAGCGGAGTCAGTTCTCGCTACTAACCAAAGAGAAGCACCACACCCTGCTGCGTGCTGAGGGGGATATAGGACTTCAATTGATCACAGAATCAGTTAGGTTTGGAAAGACCTCAGAGATCAAGTCCAACCTGTGACTGAACACCACCGTGTCAACCAGAACATGGCACCAAGTGCTGCTTCTAGTCTTTCCTTAAACACCTCCAGGGATAGTGACTCCACGACCTCGCTGGGCAATCCATTCCAATCCCTTTCTTTGAAGAAATTCCTTCTAATGTCCAACCTAAACATCCCGTGGCTTGAGACTGTGTACTCTCATCCGACCGCCGGTTCCCTGGGAGCAAAGCCTGACCCCACCCAGCTGCACCCTCCTGTCAGGGAGTTGCAGAGAGCGATCAGGTCCCCCCGAGCCTACTTTTCCCCAGGCTGAGCCCCCCCAGCTCCCTCCCCAGGCCGCTCCAGCGGAGCATCAGCCATGGAATACTGGGGGCAGGAGAGGGGCCGCCTGCCCTGTGGGTGCTCGGGAAGTCGAAGGCTTCATGGAGGGCAGTGCTCCCCTTGGCTCCACGGGGTCCCCACATCCCACCTCCACAACCCCATTCTCACCCTTCGTCCCCACAAGTCCCCATCACCCATGTCCCGCTCCCTGGACCCCCATCTCCGTGTCACTGATGCCCCCCAGTGTCCCCACCCCCAAGTCCCCATCCCCAGGGATCTTAACTTCAGGTGAAATCTCTGGGTCTCCACATCCTTTGGGTCCCCATGCGCTGGGGTCCCATCACCACCCAGGGCTGTCGCGCACAGGCCCCCCCTGCCCCGTGTGCCCCGTG
>NW_008236696.1:3232238-3259201 GCF_000691975.1 Corvus brachyrhynchos | reverse complement strand
GGCTGCGGAAGCTCCGGCTCTCGGTTCTGTACCTGGCTAGAGCAGCCCAACTCTCGTTTGGGTTTCAGCATTCCATATGTCGGCTTTGTGGCGAGGGGCTGTGACTTGCATGCCTTGCGTGACTCTTGTGGCAAAGGTGAATCGGAAGGTGCTCCCCGTCTTTAGGAAAAGTGCAAAGTCATTAGGTGCTTTTCGTGTCATATTTTGTAGGTATTGCTGGTTTTCCCATCCAGATTTATTTTATTTTTTTGAGTCTGCTTTTTTATTTTTGCACTTGTTGCTGAGGTTATCACGTCCTCTAATTTTTAATTTGATTTCTGTTGGAAATTGTGAAAAACAATCCAAATTGCTAACAGCTATAGATGTGGTAGACAAGTTTAGTTTATGCTGTAATATTATCTGAACTAATTCAAAATAAGCCTCTGATCTGTTCCCTCCTGTTAATTACACAGTTGAGAATGTTGTCTTTTATTAGACTGGTTATTGTAGCTTGGAAAGTACATGATTTTCCAGGATGGTTTTCAGTTCTGAAATAGAAGCAGGGTAAGTCTAAAGGCTAAGTATGAGCTGAGGAAAAAGGTCCTTAATTTAATTAGGTGTAATCAGTTTCTGAAGAAACAAAGGAATAGTTGCTCTCTGCTGGGTGGAGAGTACTGGGAAGGGAAGGGGAAAGAATGAGAAAATGGTGCAGAGAGAGGAGGCAGGTACCAGCCTCTAAAACCCGCTGTGAAAGCGCTGGGAGAGATGAAAACGGTTCCTGTGGGAATAGCGGGGACATGAGTCTGCAAAGTCATGGGAGTGTTCAGAGGAAAACCTGAAGCTGCTTCCTGATTTCTGTTAGAAATATGGGAAGTGATGTAAAAGATGGTCTAACTAACCTGACAATGAAGTGTCAGCTATAGGAGATGTAATCGCTGGTTAGAGCTGGGGGAAGTCTGAAGCCATGCTAACAGGAATAATAACTGTATCAACAAATTAAGATGAAACAAACCACATGACAAGCGCACACTGTCCTGGAAGTCTCTTAATGGGATGGGAATTTTCAGTGGTTTTTTGCAGTGTTTGTTTGTGATTCTCAAGCACGATAGCTGTGGTGAAGTTAATTTGTGCTTCCAAAGAACAGACTGATGTTATCTGGGAAGAAGGGGGCTAGGGAAATGAGGGAGATTGTAAATATATGGATATGTCTTGCTGTGTGTCTACTATGGCAAACTATAGTTTGAATTATTATTTCTCTAAAATGAGCAGTTCTTACAGTGAATAAGGTAGATGGGTTATACAGATTTAATAGGCTGAGAACTAAGGTTATAATAGTATATACTAACACCTTTCGTCTCTTAATCATAAAAAAAATTGAGTTTCAGGTTACAGAGGTGTCTTTTTCTCTCTTCTGTATTGTTAAAGTGTTACAGCAAATAGCTGCTGCTCTATCTGTACTTCAGCCCTTTCCTGAGTGCTTGGAAAGTTGGTCTTGATTAATTGCTCAGGTCATTTAAATCTTAAGTAAAAAAATTTCTGGCTACAAATGTAATGTGTTATGTTGGATAATAAAGTTTCAACTGTATCATGTTGCTTACTTGAGAATTAATACATCTAGTGTTTACTTTGTCCAGCTATTCTAATTTTCCACTTTCTAAAGAAAAATGTGGGATTTAAAAACCTCACTAGAAAATCTTGGAAAAAATATTTTTGAATACAGAACTGAGTATTTCTCTCCTGGACCACTATGGAACTTTAAAAAAAAGGCACAAAATTTATAAATACAGGATTCTGAAGGTGAATAAGAGCTATAAATAAATAAATCCCCACAGTATATAGAGAAGTGATCTCTCTTTTCTGCCAGTCTTTAATTTATGACTGTTTTGTTACCGAAGGCAGTAATTTATGTATTTTTATGTCTCAGAAGTCACTTTGAAATGTCTTATCAAAGTAGTTAGAAATTCAGAATCTCTGTGCTTGACGTGCAGTGCATGGTCCTGGAATGTAAATACTTCGGGACAGTGATAATGCAGTGATTGTGTTTTGTACTTAATACTGTCTGGAAATATCAATGCTCAGATTAATGCAGCTCCCAAGTGCCTGGAACCGGCTGTTTAGAAAGTATGCATAGTGTTGCTAATCAAGAAAATATTTTTTAAGTTCCACCAAAATTTTTCTCCTCTCTAATTGGATGCAGACCTGTCACTCAGTTCATCTTCTGAAGTGTGTAATTAAATTTAGTTGTTATTGTTTCGTTCTTGTATGAAACTTCTGTGTTTTGCAACCCAGAGTTTTGTAATAGAATTTACATGAAAGATCTGAAACAGAACTAAAGCAAATGCTCCTGAAAAACACAGAATGTGTGCTGTTCTCTTGAGGCTGTGGTTTGGTACCTGACACCAGTGCAGAAGGCTTCATGGAGCTTTCTGGATAACAGGAGGCAGGGCTGGACAAAGCTGCAGCTTTAATTAAAAGGATGGCACTGTTCAGGCTTGGGGTCATGTCTTTAGCAGTGTTTGAACAACAGAATTGTCTTTGCAGAGAGTCTGAAACAGAAGAGCAAGAGGGGAACTTGTGAATGCTTTGAGTGAATGTCAGCTTGGATGCCACCAGTGATACTCGATGTGCTGATCATTGTGAGTCGCTGTAGTTACTGTGGAGCAGTGCCGCAGTGAGAGCTGGGCTGAGGGTTTATAAAAACCAGAATTAATGCAAGTATAGAGGGACACTGGCTGGCAAATAGTAATGCATGCAGTTCATTGAAGACAGTTTCATTTCCTTTAAGATGTCTCAGCTCCCAAAAGTTTGTGAAATGCTGACATGCACTAAGCCAAATTTTGATTCACTTACTGTAACTCTTGCAATCTCTTGCCTTCTCAAAGGGCTTAAACTGGAAAGAAGGGGAAGATGAAAGTGCCTGATTGTATTGTAGAGCAGAAGGCACTCTCAAGTCCCACCTATTACATAAAGTTAGCTGTTTTTGGCAAAACAGGCTTGACAATTTGCATGAACTATTTTCCTCCTCCTTACGTTAGATCTCAGACAAATATTAATCATATGGATTTTCAGTGTAAGCCAAATGTTTGAGTCATTGTGAATCCCGGTGTTTTGCAACATTAAAAAAGCTGAGTAATGTTAAGATTAAAATTATTTTATAAGGTTTTAATTTTCAAATGGGGTGGGGAGGGGGACAAAATGAAATCATCAAATCAGTCCCAGGATTGAATGTGCTTCTTAAATGAGATTGAAACTCTTGGAGCTGCTCTCAGTGACTGGCTTGGCAGCTTTACAAGAACAAGTCACCTCATTGCAATCAGCAGTGGGAACTCTTGGACCTGCCTGGTTTGTTTTCATCATGCAGGTATTAATTCAGGTGGTCAGCATCTAGTCTAGCACAGAGCATCCAGGCAGTTTCAGAATAACTTGATGATTTAATCTTGTTGGATTATTTTTTGTATATGTTTTTCCTGCCCTATATATATATATATATATATATATATATATATATATATATATATATATATATATATATATCTATCTTTTAGTGTAGTAACTGTTTCTAACATAAATTGCACTTGTGTAAGTTTGTTTATATATTGAAATGCAATTAGTGTGGTATTTGTGTGCATTTGAAATCTTGCATTAAAATTAAAGATGGTCATTTACAAGCTGTTGTTGAAATGTGATATTTAAAATTGCTCTCTTTAAAATAAATATTTTATCTCAGTATTTTTCTGGCTACCCCTTGTGTCATAATTGATTGCTTTAGGTGATCGTTCATGTAAACCAGTTTTATTCCTAGTTTGGAAAAGGAAGACATTTTTCTTCTTTCAGATTCTTGATTTGAGTTGAGCTTAGTTGTTACTGAGCTGAAAGAAGTATTCAGATTCCATGTATAGATGTTATGCTTGTCAAAATCTGATTTCACACACTAAATTTAGTGTGTACCTAGTGATTTTGATCAGTTTTGATGATTTGACTTTAAGATTTTGACAGTGCAATGTAATGTTACGGTACTAAAAATAAGTAAATTGGAGTACACTAGGGCGTAGCTAGTTAAATTCTAGAAAAGCTTTCTCCCCCTTCCCCAGAAAAATTTGAGTTAGGTTTAGGACCATGGTTTTATCGTTTGTTGCTATTGAGAAGGCAGACTGGAGCCCTTTCCTTTGCTTGTGCGTGGTGCTGATGGGAAGATCTGATCAAGTTCTGTTGTAATCTCAACATTAGGCAGAGTTAAAAAAGTAGCACAGCAAAGTTTCCATGACAGCATTAAGTCCAGATGCCCTAGAATTTCAAGAAATTAATCATGACGTTAGTACCATTTTCCTTCCATTGAATGGTAGGGTAGGAAGGACATAGCAGGGGGGTTGGGTGCTCCTGACATCTCAGGGGAGAAGAGTAGTGGTCCACAGGGAAGTGTTACAGCTTTTTGTAGGACAGTGAATGCCTGTTTTCAGTCTCGCTGACTGACACTTGTTGGACAAGAAACTTCTTCATTGCTTTTTCAAGTAGTTTTAATACAAGGTGTCTAAGTACAAAACTAATTGGAAGTATGGAGAATGAGGTGGCCCAGAAGTAAAACTATGGTTTTGGTGCTACAAACACAACTTTAATTTCTCAGATGTGCACCAGAAAAGGGGAAACTCCTCTTTTGTCTGGGAAGCATCCCAGAAGAGGGAGCTGGATTATTTATTTATTTTTATACAGAAGAATAAAAATAAGAGACTAGTCCAAAGTAAATGTCCTGTAAATGAGTATTTAATGATGTGAGCGCTTCACTGCAGTTGCCCACACTTTAGGAAAAAGCAGCTAATTTGGAAGGTCAGGTAGCTGGAGATGGGAAGTCATTAAGGCTTTTTTTTGTCCTGCTCATCTGTTACTTTCTTACAAATGCAGATAGATGGGCATCAAAAGCTAAACATGCACTTTGAAAAGGGGTGAAGAAAGTTGACTTTTCCTGGTGGTGCTGCTTCACAAGCTTGAGGAATTCTCTGTTCTCAATCTCTACAGAAACCTCATGACCCTGAATCGTAGGGCTTTGGTAACTGTGACAGGATGAGAGCTGAAAGGCCAACAACCTTAGCAAACAGTTAAATTGCTGCAGTTTCAGAGCTGGGGCTGTGTTTGCCTTCTCATTGAGTCAGGCATCCCCGTGCTTTGCTTGCAGCTTCTGGAAGCAGGAGCTGAAGAATCTTTAGCCATTTTTACAAATCTGTCAGTCACCACTGCTGAGGAGAACTCAAATGGTGGAATGCATATCTCAAACATTAAACCCAAAAGATTTCCAAGAGCAGTGTCCTCTCTGTGGTGAGGGCTAGAACAGACAGGGATTTAGCTGAGCTGCTGTCTTGGCTCACTGTGACTGAGACATGTAGGGAGCATTTACAGGAACAGAAGTTCCAGTGGATTGGAAGACCCTTGAGCAAAGCAGGTTGTGCAGCCATGGGCTCTCTCCTGGCCATTACTGATTATTCCTGTCTATAACCTCAGGCTTTGTCTCCACAGGGGAATTCTGCTATTTATAACCTAGAGAGCATCATGTGTTGCTAAAAAAGTTTTCATATAAAAAAATTATACTTGGTGGAAGACGGCTACAGGTGGGAATATTGTACTTCTTTGCAGCAGCAGTTTGTTTCTCTTTTATCCTCTTCTGTTGGAAACTTTATCTAGGGCTATTTTCTTTCCAGGCAGATAGGTAATTTCTGACTTTTGGCCAGTTAAAAATTACTTGTACAAAGCCTTTATTTTGAGAACCCTCCAACTGTGGAGACAGTTACACAGTGCTACTGATTTCCTTAACATAACTTCTTTCTTAGATATTGGATGTAGTGTCCTCTTTAATAAGCGACTGTCTGAAAACAGGCATTACTGCTTGAGAAACATCAGAAGCAATTCCAAGGAGTATAGATTGGATATATCAGCCTCATCACAAGTGGTACCAGAAGTAGCTACATAGGCCATGTACTCTTAATCCCATACTTGCATTAGTAGGGATGAAAAACAGTACATAGGGTTTTTACTGTCCAGCATGGGATTGCTGATCGTTCTGTAGTGTGAGGTTTTGAATAGATTTTTTTAAAGTATATGCATCTCATAAATGTGAATCTCAGAAAAAACCCCGATTTTTTTTTTTAGAAAAGCCTACTAAAGTAGTCTGAACTCTAGTCTGGAAGAGAACTTAATTTTTGTGGCTTCAAATCACAAGTAATTGACCAGAAATGCATTGTGAACCAAAAACAAAATTAAAATTAGACCTGAGGGCAGTAGTTTTATCTGACCTTTGGATAATTGGTATTAAAAAAAGCACAAATGTTTATATTGCCTTGTTTTCTTGTGAAAGGGTGCAGCTGTAAGCTGTGCTCAGCTGTGTGGGGATGTGCAGGACATAATGCCTCGCTGTGACTCCGGTACCAAGGGAGTGCGTGTGGTGCTGGATGGGGAGGAGGGCAGGGTGCTGGGGACCATGTATACATCGAATGCATGGCTTCTCCCGAGCTGATGGTGCATTTGAAAGGATGCAGTGTGTGTGTGTGTAACTGGTACTGCTGGGCTTTCTGCTCCTCAACACTGTGAGAATGCTCCACTTTCAGAAACTGTCAGCCAGGAATTAGTGCAGTTGAGTGAACAGTCATCTGAGCTGAATGTAGGTACTTTTCCTGTAGACACTATAGTTTCTCTTAATGTGTATCTTCTCCGCTGACTTTAAACCTGAAATTTTCTGTGCACTTGGTGCTTTTTATGCACACTGTGCAGTCTGCTTGCTCTCAGATAACAGGAGGCTGCTTCAGTAATCTTTTGTGCCTGTAGGTGCCAGACCAGATTTTATATGCATAGCGCTGCTTGGCCTTACATGATGCCACTTCAGTAAATACCAATGCATTAGCCCCTTAAAAAAAAACCAAAGTCAAACTTGCTTAGAGATGGATTTAAATGTAAATGAGGGTCTTTCAAAATTACTTTGAATTGTCATTCTGCAGTACACTTTTCCTAGTAAAATGTTAGAATAGCTTCTGGGTAGGGCTGGGTATTTGAAGAGACAAAAGCCCTCAGCTTATTCCATATGTGTGTCCACCTGTCTGTCCCCAAGGAAGAAATTGGACTGGAACCATTTCTGTCTTCTTACTTAGGGTTATATCTTTCTGCTTCATTAAGATCTTTCTTGCCATTTCTTACATGTTTTGAATTGCAAAACCAATAATAATTTGTTCAGTGATGGAGTGTCCCGGGGTTGGTGAACCAAGTTTTTACTGGGGAATCATTATTATAGTCACTAAAGACAAGGTAATTTGAATTTTACATTAGGTTCTGTTTGCAGGGTATGTGATAAAAATAAATCTGTGCTTATGTACCAAAACATTTTGACCTGGAAATGAACATAATGAATATAAGATGCAAGAATGTTAATTTTGGAAAAATCACTGTTGGACTGTGAAATATTTATGACTTTAAAAAATTCCTTCCTTCCTGTGCTTTTCTCAGCCTTATGCTTAACACTGAATTTCTTGAGGCTTTTTTTCTAGAATCTAGTGTGTGTGGGCTAAGAAGAGTAAGGCCTTTCTGTATGTGTTTTATGAATGTACTTGGCTAGACTTTAGCTGGGTCTTAGAAATAAACTCTCTTATCTCCGAGCTTAAGACACCAGTCTCATGAGCTGTCAGCCAAATGAAGGGTAGCAGTCTAAAGTCAGTGATTTGTTTTTTTACTAGTAAACTTAAGAATCACTTCACTTTAATTTGTAAACCGATTTCCTTTGTCTGTTGTGTTACTGCTGTCAACAAGGTCAGTGTTTGTTGGTCTGTTTGTCCTCCATGGAAACCGCAATGAAACCAGTCACCAAACCCAACGTGGGCTGTGCCCTGATGTGTTGGGGCTGGTCCCTGTGGGATCACAGAGTGGTTTGGGCTGGAAGGGGACCTTGAAGATGACCCAGTTCCAGCCTGGCCTGTGTGGGTTCATTCTCTGTGAGCCGAGTGATGGCTTTGAGATGCGGCAGCACCGCAGGACATGCTCGAGCTGCTGCTTCCTCTGCTCCCCTCTGTGGCTGAAGAACACTCAAGGGTGATGTTTACAGTGCTCAAGTCTGAAGGTGAACACAGAGGTTTATATTCTCTTCATAACTCCAAGTAGTTACTGTGGTAAATAGAAGTGTTTTGATGTGGCAGGCTTTATTTCAAAGTCCTATTAAAAATCCCCGGCTGAGTGTGTATGTGTGTGTAAAATGGCACATATTTCTGTTCTTCATGATGAGTAGGTCTGAGGTGTTTTGGCGAAGGGAGGAAGGAGCAGTATTGTTGCCTTGAAACTGCTTGTGCCACCCTGTTGGTGGGTGGGGTTGTGTCCCTGATGTAACTGCTCGGGGCATGTGGGCACACCTAGAGGCAAGTCTTGAATCCCACTCATTGGAGGTTTGCTTCAGCCTTTCTTGTGATGTCTCCTTTCCAGCTGTCCATGCAGTTTTGAGCACACACGTTCATCGGTCCCTTAAAACTGGGGATGGTATCTCTTAGAGGAATGGGTGTTCAAGTAAGTTCTGCTCATACCCTTCCTCTTGAGAGGCGTTGGTTGATTATTTCCTGTTTTTGTACCAAAGCTATAATGGAGACATATCGCTTTAAAACACTTCCAAAATGTGCAGAAGTGCAACAATAGCACTGACCTCAGCGAGTGGGGTCACACCCAGGCTGCTTCCTGTTTTCTTCTTGGGGAGACCAGAAGCCCTGAGCATGGGAGAACTCTCCTTTACATCTGCCTGGGGATCGGAAATCAGAGTGGCAATTAATTACTTCTGACAAAATGAACATTTTAAAATCTTAAGGAAAAGATTCAGTTAGGATTTCCAGTCTTATTTTCTAAGTGGTAACCATTTTTTGAGGGAATAACCATTATTCTCTTACTTAACTGATGTGTGGTAGATGTTCTGCAGTTAGTGCACTCCTCAAAAGTATACATTAGAGATAAAGAAGGGCTGGAGATGGACTGAAGAGGTTTGAGAGGAGAGAGAAAGACCAAGGTACATAATGGGGCAATTACAGCCCTTAGATACTGTTATTTCAACTTAAACCAGCATTATTCTCCTGGGATTCAAGTATTAGTTGACCACGATAAAAGCTCCTTGCTTTGTTGTCTTTGTTTATTGATGCTGTACTGCTACAGGTCAGAACAAAGAAGGCTTGGGAGAATGGATAGCTGGAAAGGTCTCTGAGAAACAAAGGAGAGGCAGCATAGGGCCAAGGTATAGTAAAAAAAGCCATTAAATGTTTAATTTTCCTCAGTGGAGAGCTGAGTGTATGTGTGGTTCTCAAACAGCTCTACCATAGGAAATACATTATGTAAAATTCCAGCTGAAATACCTTTTATATATGAAGGTAGGTAACTGCAGCACAGCATTAATGCACTTTAAATGACTGTTGTGCAGGCAGAGATTTCACTTGACGTAAGGCTTTGACCACCATGTCCAAGTTTGTAGATTTTGACTATGTTGAATCCATTCTCTTCAGGCTGTAAGAAATAAAACCTCTCTCTATTCTTCTCTATTCATCGCTTTGGGGAGACATAAATGGCTGGGCAAAGCTGCCAAAGTCTTGTTTAGTGTCCCTAAATGAAGAAATGTTTTATCAAAATCTTCTCTGGCACATCCTGTATGTGTAAAGTGTTGGTCTGTGTGTGCTGGCAGGGCTCAGCTTCAGAGCCAGAACCCATTGTCCACAGCCTGAGTGTCTGTGAGTTACCAGTGTATCTCCCTTGAGAGAGTTGGAGTATTTCTTGGTGTCTTTCCCCTATATTTAGTAAAGTGCTATGGTTAGCATTCCTTACATTTAGCTGCCTGTGTGATCACTAGTAGGGATGATCATATGAAAGCCATGGAACCTCCTTTCTCCAGCTGTCTGTTGATCACTTTGAGATCTTGCTGCATAGGAATTGAAAACTTGAAGTTGGCAAGTGTTGGTAAGCACTTATTTCTGTTCTAAAGGACTGATTTTTTGACACAAAATGAAATTTTTACCTAAATAATTCTCTGGGTGATAGCTCTTAAGAATCCAGTCAAGCAGACTGTTCTTTCTGCGGTCCCTTTAATCTCTATATATTTGCCACGAAAAATAGCAATGCTTTGTTGTGGGGAGGGGCATATTTACACATCTCTAGTAACTCTTGCAGAGAAAAGGGTGTTTTTCCAGCCACAAAGTTTTGAGTCCACAGGTTTCAGAGAGAGTACTTTGGAGGCAAGACCCTGGGATAATTTATCACTGCCTGCCTGTATAATGAAGAATTAAACCCTTAGCAAATGATGTTGCTACTGAATCAGGAATAGTGTAAGGAGTGATTTATCTGTGGAGCACTCAAGCCTGCCCGTGGCTTTCTTGGCACTAGATATAGTGTGGAATCTGACTTAGTTAATTATTTTGCCTTGGGAGGCACTTTATTTTGGTATCAGTAAATTCACTTGTACAAGTCCACTGAGGAGAAATTGCAGTGAAGTGCAGTTCAGCCTACAAATGACGGAGGGCAAGGATGTGCCTCCCTGGCTGCACAAAGTCAACACGCACAGTGAGCTCCCTGTGCTGTTGCTGCTGATGGAAGCATCTTGTATCTTTGACCCCATTTCCTTCTGCTTTGGGTGTCTTGCAGTGGCACACCCTCGGCTACCAAAGGTACTGAAAAGTTCTTCTTTGTCCTGTTGCTCTTCCCCTCGAGGCCTCAGCAGGTGAAATTGTTCATAGTGCATGGTGCACATCATGAGTTGCGTTTGAAGAGAAGCATCTGACCTCTTTCATCAAAGGTGCCACCTCTGAATGCTGAAAAGCAGATACCACAAGTATTCTGCATCTGAGTGAACTCAAAAATATTTTTTTCTGATTCAACATTATTAAAAATACATCTAAGTCAGGGAAGTAGGCATCATGTTACCCCAGTCTCCTGAGATGCAGGAGGAATCCTCACACCCTCTTTCTGCCCATACAGGTGCAAGAGCTGATGGATTTGCTGTGTTTATTGCTGAGCATGGTGCAGCTGGGCTCCTGAGGAAATTCATGTTTGGAAGAAAGATTTTCCTGGGCTGTGAAGCTGCGCTCCTTCCTGGCTGTAGTGTTTTGATCTTGGAGGGGAAAGTGAGCAGGCATTGTGTGTCCTTTGTAACCTAGTATGGGTTGGTGTTGAATCCACTGAGGTTTTCAGTAATTTGTATGAGGAAAAATCTGCAAGAACAGAGAGCACCTCTGTTCTTGGCAATCCTTGTAAGCCCTGCCAAAGCAGTCCTGGCATTTAATCTGATAAAACCAGAGTTGTTTACCTGATCCATGGTAGCACACTTCAAGGTTGTGGTGGTGTCTTCTCTGCACTGAGGACAGGTTTGTAGGATGCAGCCTCTGCTTTGCCAGTGCTGCCAAGCATCTCATTTCTGTGTTCTTCTGTGCTTCACTGGTCACCTCACTGATAGGCTTAGAAACAGTATTACAGCAAGTAAATCTAACCTGGGTAATGGTCTTTGCACAAAGCTACTTCTCTTTAACCATACTGCTGTAGCATCAGAAGTACTAAAACAGACACAGATGCATCCACGGGTTCCAAGCTTCCAAGCATGTGCTTATCTTCCTGTGTTGCTGCCGTGAGTCTGGTGACATCACTAAGATGCTCCCACAGGAGTTTGACAGGAGTTCAGAGATGCTGCTTGTGGAGTTAGTGTGAATCTGGAAATGCATCTGTAGAGCTTCCTTCCCTACCCACTCAATTTCTGTAACTTCCTGTGGGCACATGAAAACAGTGCTTGGAAAAAAAGTAAAAATCCCAAGTGGAAGCATCTTTCTCCCAGTTCTGCTAGATACTTAGTGGTGGATGATGATCTGAACACACAGCCTTGGGAGCTGCTGCCAGGCAGTGCAACACTGTTGGATACACTTCAATTTAATAGTTGAACTGCACTTAGTTTGTTTACTGTAGTATCTTGGTGTTTATACACAGCTTAATATTTCAGAGTTTGCTGTTCAAATGCTGTGTACTGGAAAGGAATTCAATGCTTAAAGCTATAGTGATCCAGTTCTAAAGTGACCCTGGATTTTGTGGAAGCGTGTGCTGGTTTGAAGGCAGTTCTGCTCATTGAGGTATAGCTTGACCTTGGACCTCTGACACATTTTTACTGAGCAGTGATGCTTAAGGCTTTGCAGATTTAGAACATGCTGGTGCTGCTAGGGCTTTTCCACTACTAAAAAATGTTTCTTTCAAAAATATGAAGGATCATTGTCCTTTTATTCACTTCAGAATTATTTTTAAACTAAATACATGTGGGTGAGTGAGAAGGCTTCTGGAGTTTGTCCATGTAGGAACTTGGAGAAGTGTAACACGATTTAAAGCTGTGAAGTTTAACAGCTGTGTAGCTGCTGGTGCAGCTTGGTACAGAAATGGCATTAGTGGGTGAACAGTGCTGATAGGAGTGACATTAATTAAGATTAACTTTATGTGCAGAATGGTCATTGATGATCTTTGAATGCCAGTGCAATGCTACAGCTCATTCTCAAATCTGCTCACAGCTTTACCTATGAACAGAAAAATGCCCTAACTTTGGGTGCTTGTGACTGGCCATGCATGCTTCCAGTTGTGAGTAATTTCACTTTCTTTATGATCAGTAGTTCTCTGTGAGAATTTGAAGTGACTGTCTAGAGAGCACTGAAGTGTGTGGCACATCACAGGGCAGAAGCTGACTTCCCTTCTCACAAAATTAGAGATACATCAACTTCTCTGCTAGGAATCTTTATCTCCTGTTAAAAATAGCACACAAGACTACCGAACATTGGCAGACAGCATGGCTGGCTGGCTTTAGACCTTTGAGACCATTGTTCTGTCTGTGTTACCTTTGAGTAGGTTCTGGAATGAAAAAGGAAAGTCATACTGAAAAGGTTAATTTGACACTGTCAGAACTGAAAGTGGGGCTGTATTTCATGGAGATATCCCCATTAAAGGTGTTAAGGTTGTAATTAAAGTTGATAGCCTATAAAGGTATGTGATTAATGTGTGTGCTAAAGTCATGTTTTTAATGCTTAGTTTTTAAAATTGGACACCAGTGTTGATGACTTGTATGTTATGCCTGCTGTGCATTAAGCAGTGTTAAATAATCTGGGCTTCAGAAAAAGGAACACAGTAGGAAATGGAGTAGTCTCCTAGAGAATTCCCATGTGAATTACAACATCTTTGTAGTGAACAGAGCACAGGTTTAAGGAAGGGAAAGGTGTGAACCTCCCAGTTTGCTTACACATAGCTGGAAATACTAGTTAAGAGCTGAGTCACCATCCCTCTTACTGGTGGGGATGTATTTTGATTTGGAGATGATCCAACTTACGTGTGTATGTTTGTGAGCTGCTTCTGAAATGGACTTGAAGTGATACCTGTGGGTAGCACAGAGGTTGAGATTGAAAGGAAGTAGATGGATAATTAGTGAAGATCGTTTTCTTCTTGAGCAGCAATAAACTTTGTAGCTCTCAAACACTTGTATACATTGTTAGTCCAAAGATGATTATTGTATTACAAATTGCTTTGAACCAAAGCTTCTCACTCCTTTAGAGTGTCGTATTTTACAGATGGAAGAAAGCTTTCCAGTCAGTCTTTTAGAGCACATCACTACTGAACTGCAGAGAACCAGTAGCCAGACCAAAGAAAAGGGTTTCCCTAGAGGTCTACAACTGTCCAGACAAACTGTGACCTTTTTTCCTCTGTTTTTTGGCCATTTTTCGGTGGACTAAATAGGAAGCATAGACTAACGTTTTGAATAGGTTCTTCCTGCTTGTTTTCCTTCCTTCCTCAATTTTTATTTTGTGAGTAGTAGTCTGTCTTCTGCTATAAGCTAGAAGTGTTTTGGCTTTTTAGATAATGTCATGGGACCACAATCATCACTTTTCTGGTGTGCTTTTTCTGTCATGAAAAAATTACAAATAAGTGCCTGGCTTGTTTGTGAGCAATTTACTTGCTGATGTTGCTTTCATTGCAAGGATATTGAAATCTCCATGTGTGTGAATAGGCTTAAGAGGTCTCTAGTGGTGTTTGGCTGCACTGCTATGCTGGGGATAAAAAAATGGAAAATTGATCTGAGGAAACTTTGTTCAACACACTGAAAAAATCAGATGCAAAAATCTGATTTGAAAAAAAAATGACTAACCTGAAGGTGTGCCTTCATGCAGTCTTACTGTTAATTGATCTTTTTATTAAGTTTGCTTTGAGTCCTTGTTCAGATGACAACTGCTTTAGGAAGCTGAGGGCTGTATCAACACAAGGATGCTTTTAGGGATGGTTTGGTCTTTGCTGTCCTTTCTCACTTCGTGGGTGCTTTTGAAATGACAGGATCATTGTGCCTTGCCTGAGAAAAATATGAGAAAAAGATGGAGAAAATCTGATGTAGTCTAGGATTAAAAAATTTCATCTTTAGTTAAAACCAAGTCTGCCCCCGGATGTCCTGTGCAAGGTGCCTGTAAATACTGGGGGGACCTACAGCCTCTGCTCTGTGTTGCCATCCTGGGGCACAGACTGACTGAGATTTCTGGGCAGGGTAGCAGGAGGGAGCTGCTACAAAACAGGTTTATAAAGTACAGTGGGTGGTTCTGTTGACAGTTGCTTTTATATTCAGAATAGACTTTACTTAATTCTGCTTTTCGTGGTAATTCAGGAATTGAAATCACTTAGGTTTTGCCAAATTCATTAGCACGGTATACTAAAGGGAATGTCTATTTGGAAGCCTTTCTAAAAGAATAAAAACATATATATACTCAGGTTCTCAGGTTTTTTGTTCTGTTTTTTAAAGAGAAGAAAAATAACTTTCAGTATCTCTTTCTTCCCTCTTATTGGCAGGTTTTCTTCACCAGTGGAGTGTGAGAAATAGAGGCTGAAGAAGATGAGTGAGCTGGAGCAGTTGCGGCAGGAGGCAGAGCAGCTGCGAAACCAAATCAGAGTAAGAATTGTGAATTGCTTGTTTTCCATGATAAAGTTCCTCCTTTAAGGGAATAAACTGTAAAGATCTATCAGTTGTTCCTGTTTCACTTGTGCAGAACTTGAAATATTTTCAGAATATTTGGTTAAAAATCAGAAAAGCCATTGGTATAATGAAGTAAATTTGTAATATTTGTTGAACAAAATGTTTTATTTCCTGTTGAAGTTTGCTGAGTTTTGGTGCTAGGGTTGTATGTGTTTCTACAAGTTTTATGTTCTGGGTTTTTAAAAACAGAAGGGAGCAGCAAACTTCTAGAACCTAGGCATGTCAAGTTGGGCTTAAGGGTCTTAGAAAGGCTTGGTCCTGGGCTAAAAGTGACCCCTGAGAAGACTGAGGTCAAAGCAGGGAGTGTGACAGTGCCTTCCAGGGTGGATGTCATTTTCAACAAGCACTGTTTCTTGGCTTAATTTTTATTAAATGCTGATGCCCCCATACATGCTATTTTTTTGTTGTATTTACTCAGTGAAGATAAGCCGAGTATGAGCTGTCATGCCCAAAGTCAGTTTTCCAGGAATCTTTTGCAACATGCGTTTGTTTCAGTGATGCAGTTTTCAGTAAAGTATAATAAGGATCTTCAAAGTCTGTTTATTTTTCATCAACATTTTCAAAGCATGACGCATTCATAAATCTGATTTATATGGGAATGCCTTATTTGCAGACATTCCTATCAGTGAACAGTACAGGTTTCTTGGAATATGTTGCATGCACACAAGCTTTTTTTAGCATGGCATCTGCTGGCAGCAGTTGTTCTGTGGTGTCTCCTGTGAGGTGTGAGGCTGCTTGGTGGTGTCAGCCATGTGCTGAACACTCTTCATGTGTCAGGACTTGTGCTGGGGGCAAATGCTGCTCATTCAGTGCCATCCAAGGAGTGCTCTGTGTCCTGTTCTCACTTAATACACTGTGGAAAGACAATGTGGGGATCAGGCGGTGCTGTGGCACTGGGTGCCCCTTTCACCAGCTCTGTAGCGGATACAAATCATTTTTAGCTTAAAAAACTTCTTTTTTTTTTTTTTTTCTTCCAAGTTAAGCTTTGTTACAGAACTGCAGTGCTAAAAGGGGTACACAATCTTTCAGTTCTTTCTCTGCATGCTGTGTAAAGACTTTGTCATTATGTTATGTCCAGGGGAGCCAATTAAGTCTTTGTTCAGTCTTGGTAATCAGTGAGTCTGGTTTCATGCAAAATTGTGTGAAGAAAGAGCTACCAGGCACATTAGAGGGCTACACTGTGCTGCAGGAATGTTTGCTTCTTTTTTAAATTTTGGAGCATAAAAATCTGATTGGCCCTTTGTTAATGACTCCATTTTGTGGCTTTAGGTCGATCTAACATTTCCTTTTTACTCGACCACCCAAACTTGTAACTGGATCTGTCAGATGTAGCTGAGTAACCATGGTAATATTGCCTTTGGAGTCCCCTGGCTCAGCAGTGGCAACTGGTGATTGCTTCTTGGGATCTGAGTGCAGGCTTGGATACCTTGTGCTTAATTCTAACTTCAGATAGTTAGGCAATTAAAAATGCCCCATATGACTTAATGTCCATGAAACTTCTGACCAAATAATTCAATTTCATATTTGTAAAGATGACTACTTACCTTGCTTATTAAATCATTGTACATTTTCTGTTTGTTTGGGATGGGTGAGAAGATAGATCCAGGATCTGAAAAACAGGAGTTTTAAGTGTTGAGAAGATCTACTGCGCTGGTAATTTTCAGGAATTATTTTGATGCAGTCCTAAAAAGAGATGAGGTCACTAACAGCATTTGATGTTTTATGTATAGCTAGCATTTTGCTGTCTTAGTTGTTGACAACTCTTGGGTTTTGTCTGATTGTTTCCTCTAACAATATAATCCCAAAAAATCAGCTTTGTGCCTAGATGTGCCTAGACGTGAGGTCCAGATAAGATTGTCCCTAACGGCTTCCTAAGGTGTAGAAACCGCAATGCAGAGCTTTTGATTCCCCAATGGACTTCAGCCTGCAATATTTTAGAAGTGTTTCATGACTCTTAATTTTATTTTTGCAGTATCTAGGTGATGTGGGTACCTGTGTCTCCCCATGCAGTTACTGCAGCCGAAGCTCTGGTCTGTGCACGGACAATGTACAGCATCAGCCTGCAGGAACTTTCAGTGCAGGAAGTTGGAACACTGAACAATGAATTGTCAGATATCTGTCAGATGACTTGATGGTTAAAGTTAATTCCTAGTTCTGTCTGTGATGAAGTTCCCATGTGACATGTGTGTCCTCACTGTGAGAACTGAAATTGAGGATAATGATTTTTAGAAGTGTTGCTTACTTGGCACAGTGTCATTCGAACATTTTGGACAAAAACCACACTGTATTAAAAAAAACACATGTAGTTAGGGGGAAAAAAACTGCAATCTGAAGTGTGTGCTAGGAAAGTCTGGGGCCTGCACACTAATCAAGCAGTTAGATTTTTCTCAAAAATTTTGCATTGTCTGCAGCATGAACTGAGAAAAATCTGCAGTTACATAGAGGAGCTTTTTTATGTTCTGACAATAATGATTCTGTTTTGATGGTGCATATGTAGAAATACAGTTTCAATGTAAGAATTAAAATAGCCTAATAGCCTGTTGAAACTCTCCTTTCCTGCAATTTTGCCAGTTGTATGGCAAATATTAGACAGCCTCAAATATAGGAGTTGCTAAGAGCTTGCTCTTAAAGAGGGAAAATGCTTTGTTTCATTCAGACTGCATTCAGAATTCATTTTGTGTTGAACATCTTCAAGTATTTCAGGAAAATCAAACAAATAGTCATTTAAAATCCAGTGTGCTTCTTCCTGTGGATGAAATAAGTCGTGAGTTCTAAGGGATTTGCTGCTCTGGTATTTTAAACCCCTCCTGATTCCAGACGTCAACATTTTATAAATATTTCTACAGTTCAGACATTATAAAAATAAGTTGAGATGACTTAATCCACTCTCAGGCTTGCTTTTTGGGAGGAGAGCTACAAAGGGTGGGCAAAATAAACATGCACTTAAAAAATGTTAAAGTTGTAATGTCAAGTAACTCTCAAGCAAGAGCTTGGAAGAAAATTGAAGATCCTGTCCTGAATGCGTTGAGGCAGCTCCAAAATGTGAGAGCAAATATGTCTGTTCCTGCTCTCAAAGGGGACCTTGCCATTCCTACACAGACTGAACACGAAGTGCTGCTGAAGAGGCACCATCACTGTTGAGTGCCTGCTTCAGTGGTAGCACAAGTTGGAGAAATTGCCAGGACTTGAGAGGGTTCTGTGCGTGATCTTTCAGTACAGCTGTTGGTAGTTTTAACTTCAACTTACGCTGCTCAGTTCCTGTCTAATTTTAAGCAAGTTTAAACCACGTTTAACTTGTGCTGCACGGTTCCTGTCTAATTTTAAGGCAGTTTAAACCATGTTTCTCAGAAGGAGTTGCTGACCAGAGGGCTGTTTCTGCAGATGGGGCCTGAGCTGCAGGAGAGCGCTGCAGTCACAGCTGTGACTAAAACCAGGTCTTGCACAATCAGAGTGTTGCAGGTGAGGCTCAGTGAAGCTCACCTGTGTCAGAGGTTCAGTCTGGAACTCTTGATTATGCAAATGAAAGCCAAGTCTGTTTTCTAGGTCAGGTTGAATCATATGCAGGAAACAAGTCCTGTGTCCAGAGTCTGAGATAAGGAGAAAACCATGGAGTGTGGAGATCTGAGCACCACCCATTCCGTGAAATGGGTGAGGGTGTTACTGGGCCATTTTTTTCCCTCCCATTTGTATCAAGTACATCATCACTTCAAGCTTTGGTGATCCTGCTGTCTGTCCTGCTCCCTGGATCCTGCCTGTTGATTTTCACCCTGCCTCTCCCAACCAGCAAGGAAGTTAATTTGTGCAAGAGCCTTGTGTGGCACAGAGCTTGCTAACCCTGTGTAATATGTGGTTGCTTTTTCAGGTGGATCAGTTCTTCCCTTGTGCTCAGCACACCCTGAGCAAGCACATCCACCCCAGGGAAGGAATACAGGGAAAAGGGTAGGCATTGGGACTTCAGCTCCAAATGCCTTTGAATCCCATAGTCTGTAGAAAGGGAGATTCAAAGGCTGCTGGGGCATGGCCCTTCCTAAGTCCCTCTTCCTCCACTACCCCTTGTGTGCCATTGCTTTTTAGATTCCTTGAACAATAAAACAAATTAGGGTGACAAAAGGGATATTGGCATGTCAGTTGGTGTTGGTGTGTGGCTTTGAGTGTGTTGAAATTTCGCTCAAGAGTTACTTTTCCTTTAGTCCTTCTCAGCTGATGCTCAGTGTTGCCTTTCCAATTCAACTTGTTTCATTGTTTTGTTTCAGGATGCCAGGAAAGCATGTAGTGACACAACTCTCGCTCAGGTATGTTCCTGTTCTTTGTGTAGGCTGTTACTTGAGAGAGAAAAAAGTAAAAATATCCATTCGTGACTGTAGCATGTTCCTGTTCAGTAACTGAAAGAATAAAGTGAAAGAAACCTTTGGAAATGGATGTGTATTTATACAGTTATTTAAAACCAAACAAAGCCCCACCAAAAAAACCCAAATAAACAAAACAGCAAAAAACCCCAACTAGTCAACCCCCCCCCACCATCTTAATAGATCCTGCTTCCAGTTTACCTTTCAAGTGGAGTATGTTTATTGTGTTAAACATATTTAGAAAGACTTAAATAAACATTTTTAGCAGTGTTTTTGAAACAGAATTATTTTGCATGTAAAGTTCTGCCATGCTTTAAAAAGTAACAGTGCAGTAAATACTGGAGCATTTTCTTTCATTGGTTTAAATTGCAAACTTTCAGATTTAATAATCTGAAATAGTCTTAGTATAATGTAGAAGTATTTTAAAAGAGCTTCCTGAAGTTCATTGTAGCCACTGTGGAAGTGTGTTGTGTCTGTCTATAAAATCTGTTTGTGTCGGTGTTGCTGGGTGTACACCAGTATCCTATTTTTTTATGGTTTTTGTTGTGTGCCAAGATAGATAATGTTCTATCAAAGTTCAAATGTATTTTTGTTATCTTGTACATTAAAAATAGTTCCCAGTATCTCAGGGGTTTGTTTTATTTATTTTTAGATCACAACAAGTCTGGACTCGGTGGGTCGAATCCAAATGCGAACCCGGCGCACGCTCAGAGGTCACTTAGCCAAAATCTATGCCATGCACTGGGGATCTGACTCCAGGTTTGTACATGGGAGCCTGGAACCTGCCAGTCAAGGGCTGGAGATGAGATTGGCACCTTGAGGTTAATGTCAGGTCCTGGCAGCCTCGTGGAGTGGTGTTGCTGCCCTTGCAGGGGATCACAGACCACCACTGGTGGGGGGTTGAGAGAAGAGGTATTTTGCTTGTCCTTGCTATAGATATTTTGCCTTCTCCTAGAATCTGTTCCCAAGATTTATTTTCACCTAAATCCTTATTTGCTTTTGTGTAACTGCGTAGTTACATGAATAATGAAAGCAGTTGTGGAGAGAGTTCATAAAATGTGTTTTCAGCAAGTTGTTTGCTTGTATTCATTTCTAGTCATGAGTCTCCATGTGATTCCTGTCAGGTAATATGGAGATCTAGATCTTTGCAGACTTTTTCCAACAAATGCACCCCTCCAATAAAAATGAAAAAGCAGAGGGTAAAAAATTATGAAACTTCTGACTCACTTGATACTCATGCATGATGTATGTCTATTTTGAGATTTTTTTGTTTGTTTTATATTAACATATTTTATTTTGTGTTCATATTTAGGCTACTAGTCAGTGCTTCTCAAGATGGAAAATTAATTATTTGGGATAGTTATACAACAAATAAGGTAGTTATTTATAATCCTTATCAATAATTCATGTATAAGTTGTGTGTTTGAGTGGGCTTGTGTCTATTTTTTCCTATGGTTGCAAGTGAAAAATCAAAAGCAGTCTTTCTCATTCATAATCTCTTTTTGTTCCTTTCATGGCTAGCTGAGCACTAGTGATATGTTGTAGGTCTGTTGTGTCTGAAGCAATAGTTAATTACATAGTAATATGTAACATTGTCACTGACTTTGCTGGGGCAATAGCTGTAGCTCTCTGCCTGTGTGGTATTGTTTCTGAAACTAACTTGGTTTTGAGCTGTAGAAATACACAACCTTAGAATTTACAAGAGTGCTTTGGGTTTGAGGGCGGAGAAAAGAGAAGGAAGAAAAACAGCTGTTGGGGGAAAGCTTAGGTAGTGTGAAGTGGAGCTGTGCTTCTGTACACTGTCCAGTCTCCATGGGGACAGCCATCCTGTCTTACAACCTATAGTTCAAAGATGTAAAAAAGTTGGACAGAGAAATCTAACTAGAATGAACAAATGTTGCAAATGCTGAAGTTTACAATAGCTTTGCTATGAAGTAATGTACTGAAGCTTTGTGTCTGTACCCTGCAGATACTGCTGGTATCTGTAGCCCGAGGATGTGTAAATGAGTTGTATGTAAGACACTGTAAACCCAAACAAATGCTGGCTCTGGGGCTGTCCTGTGCCCGCGGTGTTTGTGTGCTCTGCCCCACGGCCCGCGTTCGTGCCTTGCTGACGAGCTGTGTCTCTGCAGATGCACGCCATCCCCCTGAGGTCCTCCTGGGTGATGACCTGTGCCTATGCTCCCTCCGGCAACTACGTGGCCTGTGGAGGCTTGGACAACATCTGCTCCATCTACAACCTGAAAACCAGGGAGGGCAATGTCCGAGTGAGCCGGGAGCTGCCGGGGCACACAGGTAGGGCTGTGCTCTTGCTTCACCTGGGTGTGGTACTGCACCAAGGGATACAGTCCTGCTTTGAGCAGGGCAATGCTTGTGGTGCTTATGGACTGGCTGTGGGAGAACTTGGATGCTGTTCTTGCATTTTAACCTTCAGTCGTTGCTCTTGGATGAAAACCTTATATAACTGTTTCGTTTTTAGGATACTTGTCCTGTTGTCGCTTCCTAGATGACAACCAAATTGTCACTAGCTCAGGAGACACCACTTGGTGAGTTTTTGAGCTCTCTTGGCCTTTCCTCACCCCTTCTTTCTTCTTTTTTTCTCTCGAACTCTGAGATAATGAGGGACATTGTGTTAATGGTGTCACTTTATCTACAGTGCTTTGTGGGATATTGAAACTGGCCAGCAGACCACCACGTTCACTGGGCACACTGGAGATGTGATGAGCCTCTCTCTAAGTCCAGACATGAGGACTTTTGTTTCGGGTGCCTGCGATGCCTCCTCGAAGCTTTGGGATATCCGTGATGGAATGTGCAGGCAGTCATTCACAGGGCACGTGTCAGACATTAATGCAGTTTGTGTAAGTGATCCTCCTGTTTCCATGTGGGAAGAAAGGGGGAAGATAAAGGCTACATTTGCATGAATTCAGCTTAGACTCTACTGAGCTACCTTGATTTAAAATCAATTAGTTAGGATAGAGAATGTTAAAATGTATGTAATGGAGAAGGTTGTGTAATAATTTAAAATCTACTTTATAACTGAATTATTATTGCCATTGTCTGTGATGTACTGCGCTGTTCCAGGAATAGTTTCACCTGTGTTTTTATTCAGTAACTGAGACATCACTGTTTTTTAAGAAGAATGGACTAGGGAAACTTTTTGAAGCATGGCAGTGTGTTAAAAACTGAAAATTGTAGATAAATGCAATGTACTGAGAGGGTGCAACACAGCTAAGCCATCCTCATCTTATAGATTTTTGTTGAACAAAAAGAGCTTCCAGTGAAATATTCTGGAAGGCAAAGTTAAAATCAGTATTGATGTTGGATATTCCCTGGAATAATTTGGTAATATTTAGAAACTGCATTATATTTCCTCTCTGTCATAGTAACACTATGTTCTGATCTGCAAGGTCCAAGCTCTGGAAAACAGGGAAAGAAATCTAAGTCGAAGCTGCATCTGTTTTTGATAAATATGAAAAATTGTTAAGGCTGAGAAAATACCAAACACATGACCAGTACAAAAATGCAGCTCCTATACTTAGACCTGGACCCTGAGATGTGCTGGGCTCTCTCTATTCCCATTTCAATCAATATCGCTGTTGAGAGAATAACTCGGATTTGGAGTAGATTTTTTTAGGAAATTGGATTGCCTGTTTGCAGTCTTCTGTCTTGGCTCAGCCAACCTGGCTGGCCAGCTCAGGATGGAACATTGTGTTCCACTTCAGCCAGGATGTGCAAAACTGAGGTTTGCTCCATTTTGTAGGAGTCAGTGGCATCCCCTGTGACTCCTGTTACAGCACACGCAGGAACTGGGTACAATTCCAGTCACTCAGGCATCCCCAGTGCTGTTCCAGAGGTGCTCCCTTGCATAGCTGTGTACATGCATTTTTTAACATGCAGATATTTCTTCAAAATAAAACATTCTGCCTTTGGTCACCCTGGTAAAATAATCCTGTGGTGTTGTTAAACTAACCCATGACCAGTGTGTTTTTCTGCTGTCAAAGCCTTGTCTCTCCATTCCACCTCGCAGTTTTTCCCCAACGGACACGCGTTTGCCACCGGCTCTGACGACGCCACGTGCCGGCTGTTCGACCTGCGCGCCGACCAGGAGCTGATGATGTATTCCCACGACAACATCATCTGTGGGATCACCTCGGTCGCCTTCTCCAAGAGCGGGCGCCTCCTGCTCGCGGGTTACGACGACTTCAACTGCAACGTGTGGGACACCCTCAAAGGGGAGAGGGCAGGTGAGGACCCGACTGCTGGCAGCTCTTCCAGGGCCTGCATAGCCAAAATCTGCAGAATGCAGAGCCGGGGCATTGCCAGTGCTGGTGCTGATGGTGTGGAATCTGCTTGATTCCTTTGAACACTCTTGGAATGGCATCCTTTTATTGCATTTCGTTGTATCTTCCAGAAGTTACACTGCTTCCAGTTCATCTCCGTGGCGTGAGCAGTAAATGAGTCAGGAGAACAGGCCTGTTCTAGGGCTTTACAGATCTGTGTGCTGGGAGATGCCAGTTCTTGAGGCTGAGGAATGCCCTCCAAAACTGCATCTACAGAAAAAGTACTTCACTGAAATTTATGGAATTAAGTAGTGCAAAATTACACGTTTGCATTGACTTTTGCACCCTTGAGTGGCAGTAATTCACATGTAGCTACAGGAGTCTTTTTGCTTTGCAAACCCTGCTGTTGGGAAAGAGGGGAAGTGGAAACTTCTGGTCCTTGACTTAGTTACTGGTCAGGACACAGCATGTTTATAGCACAGCTATTTCTTTCTCATTTCATACAGTAACTTAAATGCTGGGGCCTGGTTCTGTTCTGAACATCAGTTCTGCTGTTCAGACTGAAAATAGATCCTTTTCCTTAGTTCTGTGAGACCGGGATGGGGAACCTTGGGAGAGCAGACAAGGGCAAGAAGGGGTAGAGGGAAAGCAGAACCAAAGCAGGAAGGAGGCAGGATGATGCTGCTCTTGTCTTTGTCACAATATATGGGGGATTTGCAATCCCTAGGGATTGCAAAACTTAGGAAACTCAAGGCAGTTAATGTATCCAGGGCTTTGTCAGGAGACATCACATTCGATTTTGGAAGCGCTTGATGGCTGAAATTGTGGACACCATGGCAGAAAAGGGGGGAAAACCGGTAGAGAGCCTGATTAGGGAGGAGGACATCTTTGGGACAGGAAGGAGAAAGTCATAAGGGCAGAGAGAAAAATGGAGGCAATATTGTGTGTACATATTTTTACATACCTTATTGTTGGGTTTCTTGATAAGGCTGTTACAGCCTATATGGTTCTTCAGGGTAAAAACAAAAAGGAGGATTAAGATCTTGCATTGCATCTTTTTCAGTAAATTTAAGACTTGCTTGGGAGAGCAGAGTAACAACTGAAGTCCTTAATATCCTGCAGACACTAAACTTCCATTGCTTCTTCTTTTCCAGGTGTCCTGGCTGGCCATGACAACCGTGTCAGCTGTTTAGGTGTTACTGATGACGGCATGGCTGTAGCTACAGGGTCTTGGGACAGTTTTCTCAGAATCTGGAATTAACTGGGAGCCAAACATGTACATTCTCCATTTGAGATCTGGAGAGATCAATGCTGCAGCCTATAGCTGTGAAATAACATTTCTACCTTGTATTTGCAGGTGAAGTTTTTCTATTCACTGATTATTACACAAAAAGGCTTTCTGTAAACTAGAAAAAAAATCAAGTGAAGAAATAGGGGAGGGGGGAAGAAATCACTGACTTTTTAAAAGGGGCCAGCACACATAATCATGGTGACCGACAAACTAAGAGCCAGTCTTTTTGTTTTTGGTGGTTTGGTTAGATTGTCCTTGAAGGGTTTTTGCTTGTGCTCAGTCTGCTAATCCTGTACTTTTTTTTGTACATAACAGAATATACACATTATAGCAGCCAATCATGTAACATTTGTCTGTATGTAAAGAAATATGTTTGCGTTTTTTTAAGGAACTACATTTATAGCTTTGCTTTTAACCCGAGGTGTCACTTCTGAGTTTTGTAGTGGGTGAACTAGATTGCTGTTTTAAATGTTTTTGTGAATTTACTGTAGATAAAGTGAAGCCAATGGTATGTATGTGTTTTTTATAATGGAAGGCATTTGATTTTTTTTTAAAGGCCCTGGAGACTCCCAGTTAATACCTACCGCCTTACTCACTCACTTCTTGACCTGCTTGCCTGTTTTTGATCAGGGGGGTTCTTCCTTCAAGCCAGTGGTTCCTGGTTCATCCATTGGCAGTCATGACCTCCAAACACCAAGGAGTTAATGCCAGGTAGACTTGCACCAACAGCAGAAATAATTGGAAAATAAAATAAATCCAGAAGTTTTAGCTTCCTCCCTGCAGGATTTTGATCAGTTACTCCAGGCAGTCTGTGGGTACAGAAGCCAAATGCTGAGTGCTTTCCCTTTGGCCAGCTCAGTGCTGGCCAGATGGGTGGGCTTGGCCCTTCACAAGCTCCAGCTGATCTGCACTCAGTGACTTGGCTGCTGCTCAGAGCCCAGAGCAGTGTCTCTGCGGAGCTTGCTCATTCCACACCAACTGAGAATTTCAGGAGGACTTTGCTTAAATTCCTAAAGAGGATTTAACTGTGCAGTTAATTGCTTGTAATTCCCCTCCAAATTCAGGGGTTGCCAAAGCACACCACAGCCAAAAGTGCTTGTTGTCAGTTCTGTGCAGTGTGAATTACCAGAGGAATTGTGTAACTTAACTGCACCTGTGTGACCCCTGAAAACTGCCCAGGATAACCTTAAGGGTGTGCTTGTTCTGTGTGGTCCCTGAGGGCTGTGCCATGGGTGTTTCTAGATGCCAGCTGTCCTGCAGCTCCGACACTCTAAATAGCCATTTCTGCTCCTTTGCTGATTTGATTCTGATTTTGATGTCAGTTGGTGAGAAATCTGATTAAGTGTAGTTCAGTGCAGAGACAGGAAAATCAAGTGACTGATGCCCATTTGAAACTGCCCAGGGAGGTTGCTTCACTTTTTGGTGCCTGGCAGCATGTCTGCACTCACAGTGGATGTTCCCTTGGGAATCTGAACGTCTGTGGCTATTTTGGAATGGGGGATTAAGTCTATTGGCTTCTCTTAAGTGACTTATTTTAAAAATAACGTGAATTTTAAATCACCAGGTTGGAAGATGGTATTAGTCATCATCCATTGGAACTGATGGGGAGTCTGGGTGTCTCTGGGTCAGGTAGTAAAAAGAAGGGCCCAGAATCCTGTAGTATATCCAAATGGATTTCTGGCTGAGATGACTTTTGTCAAGTTTCTGGTATTTTTTTAATCCTAAATTTCAGTACTTCCAGACTGTGCCTGTAAACTTGCCATGTCTGTAATGGTGAAGGTGCCAATAAAATGTACCAGTCAATCACGGTAAATTCACTTTTAAAATAAGAAAAAAGGCGCTTCTTATACTGGAGAAGGAACATTTCCTAACAGCAGCCTGTGGTGTAGGACCAAAATCCCACTGTATTGTGTCTCACAGGAATTCCTCAGCATTTTGCTTTGTGATCTCTCTGCATTAACAGAACTATTATGGAATTCTTGTAACTCTCTTAAGTGAGCAGCTCTTTGGGATCTTGCAGACTCAGTTTATTTTTTAGTGATGCACTTGATTTTTTT
>NW_008236696.1:3223943-3232087 GCF_000691975.1 Corvus brachyrhynchos | reverse complement strand
TTTTTTTTTTTTTTTTTTTTTTTTTTAACTCACAGCTGCCTTGAGTGAATCATTCTGGAAATTTGTTACTAAGGAATTTTAAGAAAATATTCTTTTTCTAAAAAAATTTTTTTCTGTAGAAGTGTGTTTTGAACCAATTTCCTAGTCAACACCTTTGCCAAGACCGGTGCCATTTTTACATTCTGGTATTAAAACTGGTTTCTACTTGTGAAACTCCAAAACCAATTTTACAGCTGTATATAACTTTTCTTACCAGTTCAGGTAGCCTGTCACAGTGATAGTGGCTCTTGTACAGGTATTACTGCCGATAACTTCACTGTCATTGTTGGATGGCTTTTGTCTCTTGGATTCAGCTGCTTTTAAAATAAATACTAAGGAATGCCAACTACTTGCTGAGGTGTCCAACGGCATCACAGAGCTCTGCCTGCCCCTGCTCCTCGGTCACCCCAGGTCTGAGGGTCTCCGGTGTTGGTACACGCGAGACCTGGAGCAGCCTGAGCACAACGGGGGAAACGGCGTCTGGTGTGTCTTTGGAGCTTGTAGGAAGCCTGTGATAGATCCTGCCCAGGTGACGTTTGCTGTTCCAGTACTGCCCTGGCTGTAGGTTAGTTTTCAAGCACATTCCAGTACCACAGATACTGGGTGATGCCACGGAATGAGTGAGGCTGTGGCATTCCCGTTTTCAAACGGCTGGCAGGGACCTCTTGAGGTTGATGCCCCAGCTAAAGTGGAGGTGGCTTTTATGGTAGAAGCTCAAACTCCTCCTAAAAGAAGGAAGGAAATAAAATGACCCTTGATAGGTTTTACTTAAAAGGTTTTACCCCAGCTTTGAATTTCAAAGAAACTGGTGTGTGCCTGCAGTTGTCGTGGGCCCATGTGTGCAGCTTGTGTGACTTCTGACTCCGCACTGTGACAGCAAACTCACAGCAGGTCTTGCAGCGTGAGTGGGCACATCTTCACTGGCTTTAAAAGTTTGCAGCCAAACTTCATCCTTAGCTGAATTTCAAATAAGTTGTGTCATTACAGAACTGGAGTAACCAAGAGCATTGTGCCAAACAGTGGCAGAGTAACTCTTGCCCAGCCTCTCTTCTAAAGGCAATCGGTTATGGCTCGGGAAGCAGAACCATGTGCTTGGTGTAACAAGATTTATTTTATTTTGGTAATTTGTCAGCATTTTTTAATGTGATTTGACTTTGCAATAGAGTTCTCCCTTCAGGCAAGTGCCCAGCCTGGGTGTGTTCCCATCTAGCCTTGGATGGCTATTTATTGGTGGAGAAAGCGGTTGAGATTCTGGAAACCACAGAAAGCTGCTGTGGCTTCGTGCTGATGTTTGCTCGTGTACTTCAGTAATGTAGCGTGGTTCCATCTGTCTCCAGCCTTTTTCCTTCCAAACACTGCTGTCCTCTGCTGTGCTGAACTGCAGATCCATGGCAGTGCTGGCAGAGCTGACAGCTCCATGCAGTGACAGGATTTGTACCATTCCAAAGGGAACATGGATTAAAGAGGCTTTTCCTGCCGCAGGACAGGGCCTGACCTTGCCCTGGCAAAGCTGAGCTGGAGCAGCAGCAGGTCCCAGTGTGTCCTTACTGTAATGCATGGGTTGGAAGTAGCTGACTCCTTACTTCAGTTGTGTAACTGCTTGTCCCACAATGAAGTTCACATTAATTACTTCAAGGTGGAATGAAAACATTGTGAAAACATTCCAAGAGTTGTAGTCTGTCCTCTCTGGGGACACTGTCACCTCCACTAGGTTTAGTGCTGTGCTTTAAGATGTTGGTGAGAGTTTTGGCTAATTGGACTAGTTGGTATCAATGGTTGTGTAGCAGAATGGCTGGTTTTGAGATAGCATTTCCTGTACAAGTACTTAGCATGGGTTGATGGTGCACTGTGTATCCAGTACTCTGGCATGCATGCTGGTCACACTCCTCCTACACTTCAGAGGCACCAGAGCCTTTTATCCAATTGCTGGTTATGTAAAATACATGCAGAATGTTAATGCAGTGTTGTTATGGTAAATGTGTGAACAGTGTTACTAATTGATATAACTGATAACAGATTACATGTGCCTGACATTCTTATACCACACAGTATGTTTAGGTTTTAACTAATATGGACTTCAGTGGAATAGTCTTAGGTATTTCAAGCCTTTGTTTTACTTACACAATGGTGCTCTCTTTGTGTTTTCTTTTTTTTTTTAAATAAAAGCATCTGAACACTTGTAGTACATATTACATCCAAAGGAGTCCAAAACAAAGTGCTTCTAAACATGCTTAATTTTACTTTGCCTTTAGTTCCCAGCATCTCTCATCAGCTTGTTTTGTTTTGTTTTTACTTGTTGCTGACTACTTTGGAAAACTTTGGTAATGTTACCAATTATGAAGTGATTCTGCACTGCCTTTGGATTGTGTATGTATTCAGAAACAGTCTTAAAGCTTTTATTTAAGCTATTAAAAAACCAGGGACTTGTGCCATTTGTTCTTTAACAGTGCTGTTGTAAAAAGACTTCCCTGTGACAAAAAAATCACTTGCTATGAACTTTGTTTATAGCTTTTTTTTTTTCCACGATGGATCTTTTTCTTTGTATTTGTACAGTGGCTCAGTGAAAGATGTTGCCATGAGTTGATATTGTAACCAATAAACAAGTGCTTTTAACCAGCCTGGGTCAGTTGTCAGTGTTGGGTTAGAGCAGCCCCTGGCCTGCAGGTGTCCCTGGGATGGGGATGGAGCAGCCACACAGCAGCAGCCGGGACCTGGGGGAATGATGTGCAGGTCCTCACCTGGGGTAGAGCTGCCAAAGAACTTACCAGAGCACAGGGGTAGTACTTTTTTTTAATAAATAACTGTAGAACACATGCATTGAAAGTTTTATCTTGATACAATGTCAATACAAATGCTCCACAAACAGAGCACTGATACACACAGCTGTGCCCTCACCCACACCAAAGCTGGGCTGTTAACTCACTGGTGGATGCCAGAGTTTTCTTCAAACCCCCAGGACTCCCCATGCACAGTCAGAACAAACAAACACCTGAACACACTGGAACTGTTGTCTTCCCTTAACACCTCTAGCATTACATCTTACCTCTATTTCTTGATGAGATAGCCCTTAGTTACTGGAACATAGCAAGTTCCTATCCCTTAGAGCTGAATCTTTAATTTAGTCAATGTTAACATTGCCATAAAAATATATAAATACTCTGAAAAGGCTTTTCTTTTAAAATAATTTTAAAAAGTCTAGTTTAGAAAAAAGTAGATGTTGAATGACTGCAGACAGCAACAGCAGAAGCTTTTTAAAGAGGCTTTGCTGCAGGTGAGCAAGAAAGGACTCCAGCACAGCTGCCTGGAGTCTGACCTAAAGGAGACCTGTTCTACAGCAGAACCCGCTACAGCTGCACTGGTCAGGGAGCGATGGGGTTTCCCCATGTCCTGCTCCCTGAAGCCAGCAGCAGGAGCTCCAGGTCCGTCCTGACACCCTGAGCTTCCCTACCCAACCTGCACCAATCCTGTCCAGACCATCTCAGCAAAGCCTGCTGTGCCTGGCTGTGAGCTCAGGGTGGTGACACACCTGAGCTCACTGGACCATGGCTCTAGCCCTGTGCTCACAGGCAAAGGACCACTTCACTGTGCTACCAACTGCAAGAAATAGGTCCACTTTTACTTAAGCAGTGCCCTCTTGGCTCAAGGAGGTGGCCCACTGCATCTCCTTAGTGCCGTTCACCCCCATCTTTCGCTGTGCTTTAAAGAAGAGGAACTGCTGCCCGACACACTGGCACCTGCTTTCCAGACTTGCCGGAGTCCTTTCCCACGCCAGAGTTTGTACTTCCCTTCACTAAACAAAATCAAACCCACACGGAAAACCAGCATTCTCCATCCCTGGACAATTCGTTAGCAGGTGAAAGCAGGAGACTGGGCTAAGCTCTCTCCCTGCCTAAAGTCCTGGATGCCAGGAAGCGAGACTTGCCACTGCTACATACTCAGGAAAACTAGCACGGATTTGGGGTTTTATTGTCTAGTGCCCAAAAAAATTTAGTGTTTAAAGGTAATTTTTAACCCAAAATCTGCAAAACAAACATAACACTCAAGAGTACCACAGCTCTTCAGTTTGGTTCACCATCAGAGTCCAAGTTTTACAACAAAAAATGCCACCCAGAGTAACATTAAAAATGTAAATTATTTCAAGTGACTCCACAGAGTAGAAGTGTCACCTGTAAAATTTCTACTTTGCCCTACAAAGGAGCACCAGGAACGTTCCACAATGACATTTTATTTACTCTTTTGAAGAAAATGTTTTGTGAAGCGATCTAGTTCGTTCTCAAGGTGAATGGCTTTATTTCTGTAAAACAAACAAAAGCAAGGAATTTACTTCAGTGCTGGGAACATCCCAAAGGCAGGACTGACATCAGTGTTTAATTTCTATTCCTCTACTGAGACCCCCCAGCACTAATAAAACCTAAAAGCAGGTTTTTAGAAGAGGTTTGTGGGGGGCAGATATTCACCTGACAGTGGTGGTGGATGCCCAAGGCCAGAAGGCAACAGCCCAGAGCCAGGGCAGCCTTTCAGCAGGGGGAAAGAACAGGAAACTACAGCTGAGGCTGCTGCCAAGTCCCTGAACCACCAACTGCTGGGAGTTCCTCCTCTGCCTACCCCTACTACTGCACCAGCAGTACTGCACTGGATGACTCGACACAGCACAGCTGCTCTCCTGCTCTGCTCTGGGGACGGGGCTTTGGGAAGGTGCCACCCTCAAGTTACTGACAGGAGACTACAAGTCTGGTCAAAGGCCTCTCTCTCATGCACTAAAGAGAGATAAGGGTAAAGATTATCTAAAAAATAGTATTGCTGGAGGTTAGCTAATTCACTGAGGCAACAGCATACATTTATTTAACTTACCCTGAGCTGTTCAGGGTATCTTTGCATCATCCCCTTCTGCACCTGAGCTAACCTAGTTCGACTCCAGAGTAATAGTAGGCACTGATCACTCTGAAGTCAGCAGAGCTAAGAGCTGCTTGTGGCCAGTCACACCAAGACTTACCTCAGCTGCTTGGAGCTGCTCTGTATGTTCTCCAGCTGATCTATTTCTTTGGAAAGCCTAGCTATTTCTTTTTCTAGGTTTTTCTCAGTAATATCCACCTGCTGACAGAGTCGAGCAAAGGTAGTGGCCATTTCCCTAAAGTGAAAACAAGTTTACAATCACGATTTACAGGAGTTGATGCTAAAAAAAAAAGTAAGAAATAAAATCTCATAGCATTGCAGTGTGCAGAACAGAGCAATCAAAGCCTCCAGCTGTTACGGGATTACAGAATAGCAGAAAGCAGGAAAATTGGGTACTTTTTAAATTAGAAAACAAAACCCTCAACACACCAAACACACCTCAGTCTATGCCAACATCGTGCCTGGCCATTTTCATAGAACATTAACAGGGACAAGTCTGAGATGGGGCTCTGGCTGTGGCAGGAGGTGCTAGAGCAGCCCCACAGCCCCAAGCTCAGTGCCCTGTGCCACATGCAATGCCCTGCTCACATGAATGTGAGTCCTGTGCAGGGTGAGAGTGCCCCAGACCTGCCTCCTGGGGCACCCCATCCTATGTCCCTCCTTAGCCACATGCTCCAAACCCAGTTGCAAAACTCATCCTTACACAAAGGGAAAACAAACCCAGTTACCAGCCCGGGCCAGCATCCAAGCTCTCAGGCAGGAGAGGAAGCACCCTCTCCTCTCTACTGGAGCATTGGTTTGAGCCCAACTCTTCCATGTCCTCACAGAGCTGCTGGACACAGGGATGGATCTCTTTCCTCTACTGAAGCTTAACTTTTTACTATTCCACTTTTTTTCTGTTCTCTTTCCAAAACACTTTCCCACCTGTCTCTGCTAAGCAATGTCCAGCTGATTGTCTTCCTTAGCCTCTTGTTGAAAATACGTGTTTTGATTAAACTATTATTTTGGAAAATTAGGCCTGCTAATGTGCCCTCTAGCCCCCAGGGTGCAGAACACCTCTCCCGTGTAGCTCATTCAGAAAGGCTCTCGAATTCATCTCCTGCAGTGCAGAATAGCCACCACTGGCTGCTCAGAACGTGCCCATAACAGCCCTTGGGGAAGCAGCTCTGCTCATCCTTATAGGGACTCCAAGGGCAGAGCAACTTGGCCTCCACTAGAATGACCTCTCACGTGGCACTGGACAAAAGAGAGCCACCATCTTCAGAGCACCTCAATCAGCCACCCACACATGCAGGTATTGGCCTTTTCAGGTGGGCATTTTAAACTCTCTTCAAGTGAGAGAGTTTAAAATGCGCCAAGGGACACTACAGGTGCCTTCCCACATCGTGCAGGGCCAGTGCCAGTGGCCTGCCCAGTGAGGGGCCGGCCTGTGTGACACTTACTGCTGCACCTGGTGGCTGCAGTTGGCGCTGGTGAGGCTGACGATCATCTGCAGCTTCTCGGTGGCGTAGTTCACAAACTGCTGCTTGAAGGCTCTCTCCTTGGCCCGAGTGGTCCAGGTCAGCCTCTCGTACAGGTACAGCAGCCCGTACATGCTCAGGGAGAACGAGATCAGTTTCCAGCCTACGGTTTTCCAGATCTGAGAAAGAAAATCTTCGTTAGCTTAAATAAGTTGCCCTACAGAGTAAAATCTAATTCCACCCATCTTTTTTAAAATCATCTCCACAGCCCTTCCACTGGATTTATTTAAGAAAATGAATTTTTTCCGTAATACTACTGCGGAGCAATACAGCTACACTCACAGGAGCAGGTCCCCAATGGCACAAAGAACGTGCAGGTTACAGAAGCCTTCCTGCTCTTTCATGAGGGAAGGACCAAACTCCAACTAAATTCAAACTGAAGGAGGTACCATCAGATCACCATTTAATTCAGCCATTGAACACAGACTTATGGCACAGAGAATATGCCCAGCTATCCTCAGAGCGATTAGCCTGGTTTCTCATGATGACTGTGGGTATCCATGACCCATGACTGTGGGTATCCAGGGCACTGCATGTGCTCATCTGGCCCAGTGTCAAATCCATGGCACACTCTGTTTTACACCCCAAGCAGGACAGAGCAGCTCAGCCTCTGCCATCCCTTCCAGCAGGGAATGCTGCCAGTACTACTTGCCATTCCGCCAACAACGATGATGCTCATGGAGGTCCGGGATGTCAGCGAGGCTAAACTCAACACCAAAGGAACCATAAAGTCATCCTGGGGCACGTTCTCGGGAGTTACGGCGGGAAGGCTGGCGGCAGACGGGGTGCTGGCTAAAGGACCAGGGATCTAGAAGATGGCAACATGGCAGCCTGAGTCTCTAAAAGCATTAAGGAACTACACAGATGGGTTTTATTTTCATATATTCAGGCTTTGATTTACTTGAAGGAAACCCTTCAGCAGAGAAATCTGAACAAGACTCCTGAGGAGCAGTGGAGGCTTTGACAGTTCCTCCAACAGAGAATAAGCGTCTGCATAGGGCTGGTTCCAAACTAAGGATCCAAATGTTACAAATGGAACAGGCTACCCAAAGGGTTCAATCCAAAGGAAAACCAACTTGTGTAACAGCTGCAGAAAGTTCAGGAGATGTTTTTAGTTCCATTCTAATCCTGAATATAATCCAATAAAAACAACCCTCACCAGAAATATTTCACACAATGGGTCTAGGGAAAGGTAGCAGGAGGCATGCAAATAGCACTGGCAAAGAGTAAAAATCAGTATATTCTCATCAAGGTAAAACAAGGCACTCAATGGCAGCGCAAGCTCCGAAGGACTCACATGTAGGTTTGGATCTGCTAATCCCAGGAGTACCTTCTGAGCTTGTTTAGGACCCAAGAAACGGTTTACAAGAGAAGTCCATCCCAAAGAAAAGTGGAACATGATATCCTCTTGAAAATCTGCACACAGGCTATGACAGTTTAGATCATAGCTAAGGTCAAACTTCCTGCATGGAATTAGCAGGTGGAGCTGATCCTGAGCACTAGAAGGCAACAATGGTTTCAGATTTTCTAGAAATAAGAACAAACAGTAAAGATGAGTTAACATTAGAAGAACAGCTTATTCACAAGCAGTATCCCTGCACTGCTGACCAACTTTGTCAATTTAGAGAATCTAAACTGACCAGCACATTATTTATTTATTTGTAAAATCAGTGGCATTTCAGAAGGATTGAC